>NW_017729024.1:39073954-39075042 GCF_001723915.1 Gavialis gangeticus | reverse complement strand
TTACCCCCAGACTAGCGAGTGTGCTCCGGGAGAGGGGTCGGCCGGACATAAGGCGCCCCTAGGGAGGCATTCAGAGCCTGGAAGGTGGTCGGGTGCAGGGAGGTGGGTGGCTCAACGCAGGAGCACCCCCTACTGGCCCGCCTCACATGGTGGAAACAGCAGAGGGATACAAATACCCAGCTGTGTTCCTGAGGAGGGATCTCTGCACCTGCCACAGGTGTTATGAGATTTAATTAAATATTGGTGAAGCACATTGAGAATCTCAAATAAAAGGCATGTTTCCCAGGCCATCTGCAATACAAAATAACAAATGAAGATGAAATGTTTCACATATTAGAGATTCTAATATCACAAGGGAAGATGATCTTGTGTTCAAGGCATCGTACTAGGACTCAGGAGATCTGAGTTCAGTCCCTTGTTCTCTCACAGGCTTCCTGTGGGATACTGACAAGGCATTTAAGCTCTTGGTCTAGAAATAGACACTACCAAAAGAAGAGGATCAGCTGTGCTGTGATGTGTCATGACACAGCTGATCTGTTTCATTGGTTTAAACACAGGTCCTCCCTTATCCTGCCCACTGCCAATGTCATCTCCCAAGGCAGTTTTGAAAGCAGGGAAAGCCCCACTTTACCAAACCCACACCTGGAGATCCCAAAAACAGGGGGTGGGGGGCAAGTGGTGCAGGACAGGGAGAAGGGAGCAAGCAACAGGGAGGCTGAAAGCAAGTCAAGTATTGGGACTTTGTGGCTTTCTGTGGAGCACTTGAACTGCTGAGCAGAAAGAATCAAAGGAAGAGAAGTTTGGTTATTTGAATTTAACCTAATCTATCTGGGGAGGCACAGCTTATTTTGGCTTTCCATCACATTCAGATTGCCAAGGGGAAAGACCTGAAGCTGGGGAAAGTAGACTGGGAAGACACACACATGGTTAAGGAAACAAGGAGAGCTTAAAGCTAGGCTGAGAAGCCTGCTTCCTTTTAGTCTTTCCAGGCCAAGGGTGCCCTCCAACCCAACCATAAAAAAAAAAAAAAAAAAAAAAAAAAAGAAAGTAAGGGAGGACAAAAAAAAACCAAAAAAAAAAAAAAAAAA
>NW_017729024.1:39066653-39073789 GCF_001723915.1 Gavialis gangeticus | reverse complement strand
CAAGCATGATAGTGTAACATTTGTGATTTAAAACCAACATTTGATACAATTACTTGTATTACCATTCAACTGACTTGCCTTTAAACAACCATATGCCACTTACATATAATAATTAAGCTGTCTTAATTCTGTGTGGCAAATCCATCCTTATGCAAACCCGCACAATTTAGTGAAGTTACATCAGGTCTGATTTTTGGCCTCCTTTCCCATTGTACAAATAGGTTCAAAGTATTATTCTTTCCATGCATGGGCTCTGGAATGGCTGTGGTGCTCTCAGTGTCATCTCCTAATCGAACTAACTTGTCAGGGTTTCTGGTTCCTCAGCTCAATGACTCAAAACTACTTAGCTCTCCACAGGCATTTCTCTCCACGCCAGTGGACCTGCTGGTATCTGGCTGGCACTGTGAAACAGTGGCTGCCACCTGTAGTCCAACTGGCCCTTCATTAAGCATTGGGGCTGTTAATTATGGCCTCTCCCACAGCCACTCTGTTACTGTTTTACCTTCCTGTAGGGCTTTGGCTTTCTTAGCCTTAGCCTACGCTGCTGCTGTTTACTTACTGTATAGCAAACAGTGTGGAAATTCCTCTCCTACCAAGCCATGACTGTTGTTTCAAGTATAGTAAGTTAAAAAGTAGCAAAAAGAGAAGACAGATTAAAAAAAAAAGGTTGGGTAACAAATTGTCCACTGTACTGCTTAAGTTATATTTTGCTCTACCCTGGGACAGGACTTTGTTTTCTTGATTTCCAGTGATAATTCTTCAAAACTTGCCAGTTGCCCTAGAAAATGCTTTAGATTAAGTGACATTATTTTAGGGGTCATTTAAAGGTACCATTTAAAATCTTAAACGCTCTTGCCATGATGGGCATGAAATCTAAATGTTTTCTGAATTTAAAAGGAGGCAATGTTTCAAGCTGCCTTCAGCAACTGAGATTTATTTTTTATCATTTTATGAAATTAAGTTGTCTTCTGTTGTTTTAAAATTAATTTAAATTTGCAAATCCATATAACGTTCAAATACTTGATGGTTTTTGTTGTGTAGCAGACAGAAAACATCTTAGTTTTCACCAGGCACAGAAAGTTGACACAGAGTTGACAGATGTATGAAAGCACGTTTGCTCATTAAATTGAACAAACATAGAACAGAAGTTAAAAAAAAAAAAAAATTTACACATGGGAATTAAAAAGGATCCCTTTCATTTGATTTAGCCAAGAAATTTAATTTATATGAGAAAAAAAATCCTCCAAAGCCACTGTTCAAACTCAGCAGTCTGCAAAGTGGACTAGGGCTGAAAGTTGTTGTTATAACTTCTATTGTAATAGCATGTAGGAATCTGAGTCGCACACTCTATTGTGCTTTCTATACCAGAAAGACAGAGCTCCTATTTCCTTAATCTGTCGTTCAACTCAAACACTCCAGAACACCAATCGTAATTTGAAAATTTATATAGCTGGTGTAATTTGGCTGCGCATATATAAACCTGTGACAGGATGCATAGGAAAGATGCAAATGCATCTCCTGGCCATAACAAGACTAATAGACTTCAACAGGATTAGCAAGGTAGCAAAGAGTTTCATCCACCCCAGGTTCCCCACTTCCTACTTGCTTTTTTGGAAGGCAACTCAGAATGAGTAGCACCAGTAGTATAACTATGACAAGGCAAACAAAGCAACTGCCCCAGGCACTGACTGGGGGATGCAGGGGTGGCAAATTAAAGCAATTGCTGCTGGTAGCTACACAATCATTATCACAGTGGCAACCAGAAGTTGCCACTGCCTTTGTGCCCCAGGAACCCAGCCCCGTCCCTATACAGTTGAGTTGCTCTATTGGAGGTAATGATTTTAAGTTAGCCTTCGTCTTGAAAAACAGCTTCACACTTTTAGTGACCTAGGTCTCACAGTTAACTTAGTAAAGGTTAGCAGTGCATACATGTCTAAATTTACTGATTGAAAGACAATAGTAAGACATTTATACGCAGGCTGGTAGGCTCTAACTGAAAGGTACCAACTCTAACATGTATAATTCAAAGTAGTTTTACAGCTGAAAGATTTCATTGTCTTTAGTGCACAGTGGTCCAGATCCTCTGCTGCACACTAGAGATAGGGGCTCCCTAGCAATCTGCCACAGCTTCCTAATTCAGCGAAGTATAAACCTGCCATGGGAACCTGATATAATGCGGGGGTATTTGGATCTGCTCTGACTCTGGCTGCATACATACATTCAAGTGACCTGGGGGAATTCTGATGGGCTTTTTCTCCTGGTTTAAATATTTACCTGGAGACTCCTGAACAGACCTTCACATGCTGAGCTCCTGAAAAGCAGAGAGCTTACTCTGAGCAGCCAGGGCACCCCTATGCACACAACTCAATACTCTGCAGGCTCTCTCAGCCTGCTTGGTGACAGACAGCAGTAGTACACAGGGAAGCCCTAACTGGCTGCCCCAGAGTGATCAGAGGCAGCTTGTCTCTCCCTGTTTGTGGGATTGTAAAGGGAATATGTTCTGTTCCCTGCTCAACTGGAGTAATAGAATCCAGTTTTGGGGCTAGGGGGAGGGGGGTTGGGCAGCAGTAAAATATCCTGGGATTCTGGAAGACTGTGCTGTGGCTTCTCTCAGCAGGGTAATTTGTACAGATATTTGCTCTCCTAGGAAAAACACTCCCAGGAGTGATTTAATCCTGGTTATTCCCAGGTTATTTTTCTTCTAGAATAGCCTCTTTTGCTCTGGGAGAAATATTCTGAACATCTGAACACTTCTGGTTTCTCCTGGGCGAGCAGCTACTCTCCCAAAAGAAACTGAATATCTGTACATGGCCTCTAGCTAACTGGGCCATATACAACCTGAACAGAAACTGGCCACAAGCCCTAGACACATCCCATTCCTGATTCGTGTCCCCCCCAGTCCCAGTTTGAAACATCTCACCATAGAACTGCATACACAAACAAATATGGCAAGCAGCACAGGTGCTGGTCCTGTATTTGCTGCTGACTTCCTACACGGGTGGGATTTTTCAGCTGTCCACCTCCATCTACTTAATAGTCCCTTTTTAAAGCCTGAACCAAGAGCTTAGCTAAGAATCTAATCTAGTGTGACTAATTAATGATGATGGAAAAAAATGTCATACCATACTGTCTATCTACTGATGTCTGAAAATTAGGGGCAGAATTCTATTTTCCCTTGTGTATCCAAATGATAATTTTTTAGCTCCATAAGCAGCATTTTTGGCATTTACATGCAGGTTGTGATCTATTTCTTCTGCACTGTGGACACATACGCATGCATGTGCAGACTGGGGATGTACAGTAGGCTATACAATAGCTGGGTGGGTATACTGTTACGTATACATGCTTATTGTGAAAGTACACGTGTCACAAAAATGCAGCCAGTTAGAAGTCCATGACTAACAGAGTTAGGCAGCTGAGGAGAGCGAGAACCAGCCCATGTTTTAGACCCAACAGCTGAGCAGTCAGGGCACTTGCCCAGGAGGAGGACACCCAGCTTCTAGGTCTCCCTTACTGAGAGGGGGTTTAAACCCCCTGCAAGTTTCTGAATTCCTACCAGTGTTCCAACCACCACATAAAGTTAAGCATTATCTGATGCTCTCCCCACTGCTCCTTTTGAAGCTGCCCCCCTGCTTAGCCAAAAGAAGGCCATATATGAGGCCATGAGAAAAAGAACAAGCTAAAGCCAGTGTATGGCTCAGTGATATGGATCCTGCTCTGAAAAGAGCAGGCCCTAGGTTCCACCCTGCTCTCTTTTTCCCAGAGAAGTAGATGCTTCCCCACTGCACTGCTCTCCATCCCTCAGCTCCATCCAAAAGATGATTAAATGCAACGGCCAGTGGCTCATCTGCAAAAATGAATGTGGGAGAAGAGTCTGGACAGTGCCATCCTGCAGTTTGAGCACTGTGTTAAGAAGTCAGAGAGATGCAGGTTCAAACCCTCTCTAGGCAAGGAAGTCCCCAAGCCTGTGTCTGCTTTCTGGACGAGTGTCGTAACCACTTATCTACCGGGGCTAAAACATGAGTGTCCATTCGGTATATTTAATCAGGACCTGGTATTTTTCTTAGAGATATGTTCCAACTTAACCAGAAATTATGGGCTTGATGCAGGACTGACTGTGTGAAATTCTGTTGCCATTGCTATGCAGAAAGTCAAACTAGATCAGTGTTGACCAATTTACCGCACACATGCCTCAAGTGGCATGGGCATCCAGTAAATTTGGCATGCAAGCCCTAAGTGCAGCATTAAAAGGTGACAGGATTTGGGAAGGCACTCAGAGAAGGGTGGGAACTGGAGTGGCAGTCCAGGAACGGTGGCAGGATCGAAGGCCAATGCTTGCTCAAGGCTTTGGCTACATGGAAGCTGTTTGGATACATGCCACTGGAATTCAGTGCTCCACTGGTGACAGGATCTGGTGGCATTGGCACTGGGTGGTGGATTATTAGAGTGACATTATTACAAACTTTGAATTTAATGTGGCACACTTGCCAAAAAGTTTGGGGGCTAAAATGTTGTATAAATATATATTTATACAAGACAATTATCCAAGACACAAAGTGCAAACATTTTTTTTAAAGAATCTGCACAGCAGTGGACAATAATCAGAGACATTTTCCCAATGTAGCAGGTTTCTTTTCACTTATCAATATTGGATAAATTTGTCTCGATGCTCATTTCAGGCCTCATGTTCTTTTCAAGCTAATATAGTCTAGTTTTCCCCCCAGATGCCTTTTCAAACAATTAGGTACAAATAGGTATCTGTCATATTTCAATTTTCAAGACGTAAGTCATTAAAAATAGTTTATACATTCTTAGGGAAGAATCAGCACAGCATTTGTCAAATTTACCCTGATAACCAGGGGAAAAAAATGTCTACATATTTTACTTGTAAAATTTGATATTCCTTGACATATCCAAGGCTTCTTAATTGGGACAACTATTATGATCAAGTTTTCCCATATGAGTACTTCAAATGACATTATAAACATGCTTAAGGTTAAACATGGCCATAACATTTTCCAGGATCAAACACTTAATGACCAATCACATCCAATAAAACCATAATGTGATAATATATACAAGTATAAAGACCATGTAGTGATCTAAATGATTATACAAGGCAAGTGCGGTGTTTGCATTTTTCTGGAATGTCTCTTGTCAGTGGCTGTAGCGGGACCAGGATTTCACAGAATCATAAGGGACCTCCAGAGTTACCTAGTCCAAACACTTGCGCAAATGTAGATGTACTATTCCTGTACTATCCCTCAAAAAAAACCTATCAAGTCTTTCACCTACAGTCTATCCAGTCTTTCACCCACCATCACCATGTCATTCTCAACAATAAGATACATATTACTAAGGTAGTATGCTTCTGTATGTTAATTGAACCATAGTATCAATATGAGCAAATTTATAAGATGATGGTGTTAAAAAAAATAAAATCACTCAAGTCTATAAATTATAATAATTCTGGTGACATACACAATCTTCTATAATTATGGTTGAGAATAGCCTCTAGTTTTCATCTCTAAGTTATTTGAAATTTACCATACCACGTCCTACAATATTACACAGATTCTAGCAGGCAAAGGAGTTCATGTCTATGACACTTAGGATGCCTACAGATGCTCAAGGAGGTTAGGGGGAAATTAGATCACATTAAAAATGGCCACACAGTCTCACTTAGGGTGCAGACAGAAGTGCAGCTCCTCCTGGTGACTCAGTACCCCTTGCAGGAAGTGTTCTGAGTTCCAGGGATCCCCTGGAACAAACAGAAGTTCACTGTTGGTTCCAGGGGGGAGGGGAATCTGGCTGCAAACCTACAGCCAGTTTCCCCTAGCAATGGTCCCACCTCCCTGCAAGGCTGCAAAGTTTTCAGAATGGTAGTGGGGAAAAGGAACAGAGGGAACTCATTTTAGAGGTTCCCCAGCTGGTGCTGGAGGGTGGGGCATGTGAACTGGAGCTCCCCGCTATGGGAGCCTCCAATACATCCACCCCACTCTCCAGTGGGGGCTGAAAAACCCTCAGATCAAACTCCCTCTACTCTTTTCCCCTTCCCACCACATTCTGAAAACAACTCGAACCTGGCAGATAGTGCATACAAAAGTTACAGAAAACACTGTATTTGGAAACATCTTCATCTGACCCCTTATGCAATGAGGGTTCAGATTTTCCCCTGATTGTCCATTTTTTAAGCTGTCTGCAGCCATACACTTGTGTTTAGTTACAGCTACTTTCTGTGGCCAGATCAGGTGAAAATAGCCACTTCTGTCTGAGCTCTTAGTCTGCCCAGGTGCAGACCTTACACTTAGATCCCCAGTTAGGTCAATCTAAGTGAAAACTGTACAGAAGTTCCAGGACTGTTAGATCGGCCTAAAAATGGCTGACCTGATCTAAATTAACCCTATCTCTGAGGTAGTCTAACCTTTATCAGGTTGGCCATTTTTAAACTGATCTAACTCTCTCAAACTTCTGTACAGTTCCCAATGCAGTCCGAAAGCTGGGAAAGCCCAGCCACTAGCCCCAGCCACCCAGAACTGCTCTTTTCCTACCCCCTCCCTGGCAACAAGCCATTTTAGTCTTCCTGGCCCCTCACCACACCCCTGCTGTATGCACAACCCCCACCCCCACAGACCTGTCAGCCCGCTCCCAAGCCCACCAAACCCCATGCCACAAGCTGCTTCCAGTGCCAGTTTTATCAACAGCTGCCTGTCCCAATAGTCCAGCAAATAAGTCCTGGTGGAGAAAGAGAGGGAGGAATGGCGGGGATAGATTCACTGGGTGGGGGGGCTGGGGCAGTTAAAAATAGCCCCTGGTCCCAAGCGGTCTGCGAGAGATCCTTCTATCCCCCCCAAGCTCCCAACAGATACTGTGATCCCCACCCTGGTCCTGACAAACCCTCCCAGGTCCCAACAACCCTGAACCCTGTCTCTTCCACAGATCCTTCCTCCAGACCCCACTAGTCCCCCCCCACAACCCCTTCCACAGACATCAGCTGCCCCCAATCCCTCCCATGGGTCCCACTTGCCCCAATCCCCCTCATGGACCTCACCTACCATGACAATTCCCCCCAGATGTGACTACCCCCCCCGGAACCCTCCTGCCCCCCTCAATTTCCCCACCCCCCCATGGACCCC
>NW_017729024.1:39064759-39066366 GCF_001723915.1 Gavialis gangeticus | reverse complement strand
CCCCTTGGTTCCCCCAGTATACCTCACCTTACAAATTGAGCATATTAAAATAGTTTGACAATGCTGCCACAAAAGTAGCGCTTTTGTTTCCAAACTCTTCTCTCAGCAGGTTCTCTTAACCTCTTTTTGCAGTACCCTGGTTCTGAGTGACCTGCCAAATTATCTCTTTCAAAAGTTTCAGAGTAGACTAAGAGTATATTAACCTTAATGCTGTTGGACTGGGAACTAATTAACGATAGACACCATGGCCTAAGTGGTGGACCTTGGCCAGCAGGCTAATTGATGGACTAGCTACAGCATCTATCAGAACTATACTAGCCCCTATTCTGTCAATGAGGTCACAGATAATAAAGAGCACAAGCATGAAAGATAAAAACTGAAATGAATCAATCGGTTTATTGGGGGGGGTAATTAACAATGACACGGGAGAAAGAGAAGAGGTACAACCTTACTAATCACTACTAACTATACAGAACACCCTTCATGACGTAAGGAACAAATGTAGTGTCACTGTTCTGACTTCTGTCACTGTGAGGAGATGTGGTGTTGACAGCACACACACCCAAGAGAGCAGAGTCCTCACCTCCATCTTCCCACTTTTACAGAAGGGTGATGCTTACCAAAAAGCTCTGTGAATCACTTTTGTACTGTGCCGAGCTCACCCAAGGAGATTTCTGAGGAACTAACCTGATCAGTGCTGTGTGGAGATTAGTGGTGGGGGAGCCAATGTGATCCAAAGTTAACACTCTCAAGGATTTGATGCCAGCTGTGGTTTTGGGTCCAATCGTTCACTCACTCTACTGCTCCACTCACACCAGTCTCACCCACCAGGAAGACCCCGAATAAGCCCCAGAATCTCAGTCAGCATTTGCTTATGTACTGGTGTTGCATCCGATACTCAGCCTTGCTGCACGTCACAAGCCTGTGCTCTCAGCACTCAAATATTCTGGGAGATTCCACCTTTGTACATGCATACCATGCACACCACCCATGCTTAGTTGCACACACTGGTTCATTGTTCCCTTGAACTGAAAATTATTTCACTCTGACTGTGCAACAGTTGGCATAGCTAAGTGACCTCCATGTATCAGGCCTTGATTTATGGCCTTACAATGCCTCCGATTATAAAATGCTGCTATTTTGTTTATTTATTCTGTCCCTGTATGATTGTTTACTACTCCTGAACAAGAAACTGAAGAATAAGGAATCATTCACAGACTGGAGTGTATGTATGGACTAAATGGAGACTACATACTCTTCTCCAGTACCTGAATTAGCCCCTCAGTGGGTTAACAGCTTTGTTTTTCTCTCCAACTCACCTTGCCTCTCTCAGGCCCTCCTCCCACATTACTCCCCACTTCTAATTACCGTTTTATATTTAGCAGCTCTGCTTCCTGCATCTGTTTCATAGTTTCCAGGGTCTGAATGAGACCTGAGCAAATCATCGTGTCCAACCCCCTGCCATGGCAGGAAAGAGTACTGGGGTCACACAACCCCATCAAGGTGTTCATCTAGCCTCCTCTTAAAGACCCCCAGGGTAGAAGCCAGCATCATTTCACTTGGAAGTTGCTTCCAGATCCTAGCCACCCTGACCGTGAAGTAGCATG
>NW_017729024.1:39055720-39057927 GCF_001723915.1 Gavialis gangeticus | reverse complement strand
CCTCCCTGTCCTATCCCTTCTGTTCACCCCATCTGATGAAGTAAACCCTCTGCTTACAAAAGCTTATGCTATACATCTCTAATTTAGTTAGTCTATAAAGGTGAAAATCTATTTACCTTGCCTTCCGTTTGTTGCTCTTCCAGCTTCTTTGGCCCAGACTAAATTTTGTCTTGGAGATCCCCATTCAAATCTGTGGTGTTTCATTTTATTTTTGTTTCTGAGTGACCAAAAAGGATACAGATAATGCTAAGAGCTGAAGCTATCTTCCATAGAAAGTTCATGTGACAGCAACATCAGTCAGGGGGTAAAAAACTGTACTTCGAAGGTTTACTAACTGACACTGCTTTTTGCTACTCAGGTCCAGGAATAGCAAGCTAAAGATAGCAATGGACAAGTTACCTATTATATATCATTGCATGTGTGTACATGCATATATACACATATACACATGCCCTGTTTTGGCCTATCAGACTTTACAGGAAACAAAATAATGAACCTATCAGTGTCAAGGGAAGAAAAAAAAATATATCACAGGGTGTACTTGGAACCATGAATTCTAGTTTTTTGTATATCATATCACATGCACACTTTATAAGAGCAGCTCTGGGGAGTTATACACACACATATATAAATACACATATACATACACATATATACCCCTGAATAAGCCCCAGAATCTCAGTCTCATATATACATACACACACATATACATACATACACACACACACACACATATTTAAAAAAAAATGATAAACTATGATTTATTTACATTGTACCAGAATAAAAATTTACAATTTATCCAGTTGAATCAGAATGAGCAGTGTATCTTCATCTTTAGAACAGGAAACCATTTTGCTATGTAAGACACTGCTCTGTGGATAGGTGTTCATATTTTAATGGGAAACAGCATGAACAATTAGATGGGCTCTGCCCCAAGGTCCATAGAGAGTTGAATGGGAGTAGTGTCAAAAGTAAAAGAAAGATGTCTGTTCCTTCATCTGTGCTTGCTCGCACATTAAAACCCTACATTTATTAGTACCTTGGGTATAATGGAAATGAAATGAAGACATTAACAACATAAAAAATGTTTGATTAAATTTAAAATTTCAAAACAAGAACCTGGAGAAAGCATTTCCTTAAAAACTGATAATTCCCCTCTTTTAACCATCTCTAAAAACATTAAAAATAAAGGAAAGAAAGGAAAAAGAAAGATAGTACTAAATACTATATACACTAACACTATCAAACAAAAATAGTTTCTAGAAGTACTCAGTAGAATCGATTCAAGTGGGCAGTCCCTGTTTGTGTTCCTTTTCTGAATTTATTTTACTTGTACAAAAGCTTACACAAGTAACACCCAGTTGTGCCACAGCAAATCAAATATACAGACTAGAAATGGTATTATTCACATGGGATGGGTTCTAACTAGAGACTTAGCACAGAACAATGGTTCAGTCCATGTAGCACCCAAGACTAAACACGTATGTTTGATGAATGAACTAGACATGATGAAATGTCCATTCTTCACCATTGGCTAAGCTTTTAAACGAATCAAAAAGTTGAGTTAGGTTTAGGATTGGGGTTAGGGTAAGCATTTAAATTAAACAGGAGTTGGCTACCATGGCCTTAAAAATCTAAAGTTCACACTCCTCAGTAAATCAATATGTCTAGGAGCAATGATTTGGTCAAGACCTGAACCACAGAAGGAAAAGAATGCGCTACAGGCCCTCAAACATGCATCTGTCTTGCCATTTTCTCTAAACTGATACCTTCCTTCAGAGAGTCAGAACTATAATGACTTCTTTAAGTTCACGTACTCATTATGACCCTGACCTAAAAAAAGTCTGTTGAAGTCACTTTCCATTGGCTACAAAGTCCTTGCCTAGAGTTGTGTAGAAACAAGACATTTAAGGATCTGAAACAATACTGTGAGCCTTCAGTTGAATTTTGTATAAAAAGTACTGAATTCTTGTAATAATTTATTTGCAATCAATCCACAATTAAAAACCATTACAAAATAAACTGGCCACATAATTGTGCATAACATGTAAATTCAAGAGAATCTTATACTGTTCACAGATGTTCTCAAACAAGTGATTAATTCAGCTGTACTATACAAAACAAATTAAGACTCCACATTAGACATTTGGAACAGTTTACAGTAATTAGCTGCTTTATTTACTGGTTGTCATCTGATTTTAGGAATA
>NW_017729024.1:39038671-39050720 GCF_001723915.1 Gavialis gangeticus | reverse complement strand
GAGGACAAATATGCAACATAATCATATTCATGATATCTACCATAGATACAGGTGGATTCATAGGCATTAGGGCTGGAAGGGACTTCGGAAGATCATCGAGTCCAGCCCCCCGCCCAAGGGGCAGGAAGTCAGCTGGGGTCATAGAATCCCAGCAAGATAAGCATCCAATTTGCTCTTGAAGGTGTTCAATGTAGGTGCTTGAACCATCTCCGATGGCAGGCTGTTCCAGACCTTGGGGGCTCAGCCTGTAAAGAAATTATTCCTTATGTCCAGCCTGAAATGGTCTTGTAGTAGTTTATGACCGTTCGACCTTGTCATCCCTTGGGGCGCTCTGGTGAACAAAAGTTCCCCCAGATACTGGTGGTCATTCAGAGTAAGTTAAAATGAACACTCCATATGCATCAGATTTCTTGGGAAAATAAAACTGGAAATTTTAGAACAGTGGCTAAATCCAGCCTGAAGCTATTTTCAACTGTAAGGGATGTAGTTTTGCAAACACTTCTGTCAAACAAGGGGAAGTGTTCACTTCAAAAGGAACCACTCACATGTGTAATCTCTTCCTTAAGGGCTTGCAGTTAAACAACAGTGATGGAGGAATGCAATCATTAAGTATCCCATGATTTATATATACTCCCATATTTACTCGAATGAAGATAAGATTTTTTTCCCCTTTCAATATGGGTGGGGAGTGAGGGGCACTGGCAGGGCCAGGGGGCTGTGGCCTGGGAGTGAGGACCTGGAGATGATGGGATCTTCAGGTTGGGAATGAGGGGCCATGCTGAGGAAATGGGGTCATAAATGGGGTCATGCTGAGAAAAAGGTTGGGAAGCACTGCTCTAGAGGTAGTCCTCATCAACAAAATTTGAGGCTGACTTTAACGGAATCACACTCATATGTGGCAGTTGAAGACGTGGCTTGCTCTGTGCATTACCATCTAGATATTATTACAGAGAAATGATACAGTTTGTCTTCAGTTTTGTCACTTACCTTTACTCTGAAATGGAAAGAGAATTACTGAGTGAAGTTAGATTATAGGAAGAATGTCCATTTTCAGTTTAACACTGATAAAACCACATGAAAACAAAACACTTGTAAACAGTTATTTTTTACACACACACACACACCTAAAAGGTGCCTGTCTTTAGGTGGCATACCTTGATATAAGAATACATAGTTTCATAGTTAATAGGGTTGGAAGGGACCTGAGCAGATCATCAAGTCCAACCCCCTGCCATAGCAGGAAAGAGTACTGGGGTCAAACGACCCCAGCAAGGTGTTCATCCAGCCTCCTCTTAAAGACTCCCAGGGTAGGAGCCAGCACCACTTCGCCTGGAAGTTGCTTCCAGATCCTAGCCACCCTGACAGTGAAGTAGCACCTCCTGATGTCTAGTCTGAATCTACCCTCTGTCAGCTTGTGACCATTATTTCTTGTCACTCCTGGTAGTGCTCGGGGGAACAGGGACTCTCCCAATGCCTGATGGTTCCCTCTGACTAGTTTGTAACAGGCCACTAAATCCCCCCATAGCCTTCTCTTGTGGTGGTTGAATAGGTTCAGGTCCCATAGTCTCTCCTCATAGGGCCTGCCCTGCTGCCCCCTGATCATGCAAGTGGCCCTCCTCTGGACCCTCTCCATGATGTCCACAACCCCCTTGAACTGCGGCGCCCAGAACTGGACACAGTACTCTAGCTGCAGCCTGACCAGTGCCACATAGAGAGGGAGTATCACCTCCTTGGACCTGCTTGAGATATATCTGTGGATGCATGACAAGGTGTGATTGGCCTTCCTGACTGTATCCCCACACTACTGGCCCATGTTCATCTTGGAGTCTACAATGACTCCAAAATCCTTTTCTGCCTCTGTGCTGATGAGAAGGGAGTTACCTAGCCTGTCGGTATGGTGCTCGTTCTTCCTCCCCAGGTGCATCACCTTGCACTTGTCAGTGTTGAATCCCATCCTATTCTCATCCGCCCACCTCTGTAACCTGTCCAGGTCCGATTGCAGCCTATTCCTTCCTTCTAGCGTGCCCACATCCCCCCACATCTTAGTGTCATCAGCAAATTTGAACATATTGGTTCAGTCCAGAGTTGTAAGAGTCTGTTCACCAGAAAGAAGATGTAACTGAAGAGTCGGATACCTAAAGATCATGTAACTGTCTGTAGGACTACATAAAACAAGGATCTTGACTTGGTCCAGAAGCAAATCAGAAGTGAGGAAATACTTTGGAGAAAGCTATTGACAGCAAAGGCTTGAAGTCTAAGATGAAATTCAAAAAGAAGGGCTTAGCCTGAAAGGACCTCATACCAGTGACTGAAGGAAAGGGGTGAAGGGCCAGAAAGGAGCAGAGGAATCCAGATAATGAAAAAAAAAAAATTTAAACAACGTATCCACTTTCCAAGTACATTGATAAATCAGATCCTGAAAGAGGGAACTTTAGTTCAAAGCATCCAAAAACATTTTAGTTTGAGTGCAAGGCAAGTACTCCAGGGTAACTGACAAAAGAGAAGATCTGTTACAGAAATACTCCTCACAGACAAAAACTGACATTCATTTTTTTTCAGCCAGAAACTGAAATATTTCAGGTTTGAAATACTGCCACAGTGCTTCCTGGGAATGATAAGTTAGGCTCCTACACCTGATCTATTCGATAGGCAGGACACATCATGGCCATTACACAATTGTAGTGCATCGTACTCCTTTTCAGAATGACCCTGTAACAACAGCTGTATTCATATGAGACTTGGTGTTCTGGCAAGTTTCATTTTTTTTAAAGAATTGAAAATGAATACTTGGGGATCAGCAGGTTCTGATGATGTCACACACCTATTGAGATCACATTGCAAGAAGTGCCCAGCTTCTGTAAGAGCAGAAAAAAATCAATTTTCAGTGTAATTTAAGAATAACTCTCTTCCTTTTTCAAGACAATTGCTTTCTCTTAAATATAATAAATCCTTTGCTTTGGCACAAATAAAATAATTGTCACTAAGAGAGACCTATTTATTAAATCTAAGCAATGAAAGATGGGAAATGAGATTTATTTATTAGTTCTTGTTGTAAAGATGGGACGTTTTCCCCCCAACAGACTGGATCAACTGCTAAATTGATGTTCCACTTTATGTATGGAATGTTTGTGAGTTTAAAGGCACATAGATTCACTCTAGGACTTCCACTTTTCATGTACTATATGGATAATTTTGAATTTCTCTGGTAGCTTCTAATATGTTTTTCTTCAAACCTGGTGCTGAGTGACTAAATGGATCTAAGTTTTAAAAACCTCTTACAAGAACAAGTTTGAGGCATCAGCCATGCTCCTGCACATTCAGATAATGTGTGAAAAATTGCACTTAAGGAAACCTGCCACTTTGCATTTCTTTTACGCCCGTTCTTCATTTTAAGTGGTAATGGAATAGGAAAAAAGAGCAGATGTTACAAAGTAAGCTACAGGCTCAACTTATTTTAAGAAAGAAGACTTAAAATAAATTGAGCTTTTGTTAACATTGAAGAGGCAATGTGCAACCAGCTATTTCAGATTAGTATAACATACTTCTTGAACAGGAGTTGTATAGACGTATGAATTACCCCTTTCCCTATTGCACATATTGTGAAGTGTGCAGACCACCAAGATTCCCACTTGGATAGGTGAAATAAGGACCCCATCTCACAAGCCCAGAGAACGCACAATTCCACTGTGAGCCGGGGTTTGGAGGCTAGTAAGAGGGGACAGTATCTCCACTAACATAACAGTTTAGGAGAGGGAATTTGTTTATTCCAAATCATCTGTAGTCACACCCAAGAAAAGAGGAAGTCCAGGTGACAGTCATAATTCTTTAAAAGAAAATACTAACAAAAAGCTTGATACAAAAAGTTTGTGATTCTTTGCCTCATTATCAGCTCCTCACCATAGCAGATTATCAGCATGGCTTGAAAGCTCCCAGTGGAATAACGATGACATCGCACATTACCGCTGGCAATTTTACATTAATAAACACAAGGGGACTTTTTCTGAACTTCCTTCATGCAGGCTGTGCCTTTAAAAAACAGCACTAAACAAATATTCCTTTCATTGTTATGACAATAGTTATGAGAAAGCCCTTACCAAGACAAAATGGCTTCCAAGGTCATTTGCCTTAGAAACTGCTATTTACAGAAAAAGTACTGTATGGTAGAAAGTATCCCAGAATGCTTTAGTAAGAAAGTTAGTATAAATTACAGAAATCTTTTCAGAATGTGATGCTGAAATATATTGTTAAGCATTGATGGTCATCATAAAAGGGACAATGACAAAAAAGACAGACTGAAAGAAAATTAAAATGACAGTAAAAGGGGAGAAGAGATTCAACTGAAGACAGCCAGTCACGCAGATTTTTGAGAAGACAGGAAATCAGTGTCATGGTGTTGTTCCCACTATTATGATTGCAGCTCAGGTGTACACAGGTTTGTACTCCCTTCTCCAACTGAGGGAATTATTGGCAGGGCAGTGTGCTGTGGAGGGACACAACAGCCCAGCGGCCACCTCCACCCCCTATAGAGTCAGGTCCAGTCAAACAATTACTTAACTATATACAGATTTATTATCACAACAAAACCATTAAAGGGTAAGGACATAGATTATATATATACACACACACACACACACACGTACAAGTTTACAAAACAATACACCCTATAATATACATATATACATATATGTACACATAACATACATACACACACACACACACACACCACACCCAGTTATCATTTAAAATACAGATGAACAATAAAACAAAACCAGACCAAAGAATATTGATTGAGCAACCTTATAACTCCTTCATAAACAAACTATTACTTCAAATTATTCACACAAAATGTAAGGCACAGTTCACAAATATAATCAGCAGTCCTTAGACATACTTGGGTGCCCTCCAAGGCACGGGCCCCACTCCCAAGGTACCACTACAGGAAAGGAGGTGGAGGGAAAGAAAAAAGGAGAGGAAGACCCCAAAGACTCCTAAGCTCCCCTGCTATCACCCAGGAGCAGCCCACGTGGTGCCCCTTCACAACCCTTGGGGTGGGGGAGCCCTCCCCTGTGGGGACCTTCTGTCCAGGGTAACTTACTACTACTCCACAGTCCTGGAGGGTTGCCTCTTTTTCTCCAGGTCAAGCTCTGTCCCTGCCGGGTTTTCCTGCCATCTGACTCTGCTGCCACCGTCCTGGCTTAGGGCCACATGTACCGCTGTGTGTAGTGGATGCTTCGCCTTGTGCTAGGGGTTGGAAGCCTGGACAACCTTGTGCAGCACCAGGCCTCGGTCTGTTCCTGGACCCTTGGCTGTGTCATCTGCACTGAGCTGTTGCCCCGTGTCAGCAGCTGTAGACCTGAGCCACCTCAAGCGGCTCCCAGGGTCTCTCACCCTCCGTGCAGCACCTCCTGCACCGAGCATCTCAGCCTCATTTCAGGGGTTGAGGACCTGAGCCACCCCAGGAGCTCCAAAGATCCTGCTCCGTGCACTGGCCTGTGCACCGTGTCTCTGGCCGCATGCCAGAGGTTGCAGACCTGAGCCACCTCATGCAGCTCCCAGGGTCTGGATGCTGTGCACCGTGGTGCACACCGAGAACCTACCTGCTGGAGCTGTCCCCTGCTCCCCGCTGATAGAAGTCTTCAGGGGCTTTTCCTGGGCTACTGCTGAGCAGCTCTCCTAAGCCCCGCTCTTCTCCGTCCCCGATGCATCTGCCCCTTGTGCTGGGCACGCAGCTCCTTTTATATGCTCCAGGGCTCCGCCCCTGACATCTTCCAGACCTGATAGTTTGCAGTCTTCAATCAGGTCTGGGGGAGCTCTTCTCCCCCACCCCCCAGGAAGGGGAGTGATGTTACTTCTCTTGCTGCGTCCTGATTTGTGGATGGGCTTCACCAATCAAAACAGCAGGATTTCAAGCCTGGGATTCAACCCAAGCTCTGAAAGGTAAGCTTGCTACATGATATTCCCCTCCTCTCCTCCCTTCCATCCCCTGCTTCAGACCAAACTAAGCAGGGTGTGAACAAGTATTTGCTGCACCCAGTCTAGGTGTAGAATTATAGAGAGGTTGGGCTGGAAGGGAACTCCAAAAGTCATCTGGTCCAACATCCTGCCTGTGGTGGATCACCCCTATCCAAACCATCTCATACAATCCATAATCCAAACTCTACATAAGACTACTGTCAACTCTGACACAACACAAATGTAACACCCTAACTTGCCACAGATAAAGCAGGGGAACCATGGCAGCCAGTGTTTTGGTTCTATAAGAACTTGTCAATATATGCTCAAGATATCCCAGGTAGAGGCCACTCCCCCCGCTACAGAAGAAGGCAACCCCCCTAGTCCATACTAATCTGATCATGGGGTAAAATTCCTTCCTGACCCCAAATATGCCAACTGGTTTGACTCTGAGTGAAGGGGTAAGACCCTCCATCCAAGAACCTCCACCTTTTGTCCTAGCGGTAGCACTAGCATACCTCAGTCAAAGTCCCCAGCCTTAGCTATAATTTTAAAATGTCCTGACACATAGCAGAAACGAGAGGCAGGAGGCAACCAGAAAAGCCCAGAATCATGGGAAATAAGCATAACTCCACTGAGACCAGATTCCACAACTTCCCAAGCAGTTTATTCCACTGCCTCACTATTCTAACAGTGAAGTTTTTCCTGATATCCAATGTAAACTTACTTTGCTGCAACTTCAAGCCATTGGTTCATATCCTCCTCTCTGCAGCAAGAGAGAAAAGGTGGTTTCTTTCTTTATAGGAGCCCAAGTATTTGAAGATTGATATCACGTCCCCTCCTAAGTGCCTTTTCCGGAAGCTGAACATGCACTAGCTCCTTCAGCCTCTCTCTAGATTTTACACATCCTTTCTAAAATGTGGAGCTCAGAACTGCACACAGTTCTGGGCCTAACCGGTGCCAAGTAGAAAGACAGTATCACCTCCCGTGTCTTGCACCTAATGCTTCTATTAATGCATTCAAAAACCACATTCTCCTTTTCTGCAACTGTATCACACTGCAGACTCGCACTGAATCTGTAATCTACCAATACTCACAAATCCTTTTCCATAGTGCTGCCATGCAGCCAGGAGTCACCAATTTTGCATTTTTGTTTTTGATTATTTTTCTCAAGATTTCATAGACATTAGAGCTGGAAGGGACCTCAGAAGATCATTGAGTCCATCCCCCCACCCCAGGGGCAGGAAGTCAGCAGGGGTCATAGGATCCCAGCAAGATAAACATCCAAATTTCTCTTGAAGGTGTTCAAAGTAGGTGCTTGAACCACCCGTGGCAACAGTCTATTCCAGACCTTGGGGGCTCAGACTGTAAAGAAGTTCTTCCTTATGTCCAGCCTGAAATGGTCCTGAAGGAGTTTGTGACCATTTGACCTTGTCATCTCCTGGGGTGCTCTGGTGAACAGACGTTCCCCCAGATACTGGTGAGCACCCCTGATAAACTTATAGGCAGCCACCAGATCCTGTGCAGATCTGGGCCTGTGCTTTTCCAGGCTGAAGAGTCCCATCACTCTCAGCCTCTCATCATAATGTCTGTTTTCCTGACCTCTGATCATGCACATGGCTCTCTGCACTCTCTCAAGCTTCTCCACATCCTTTTTAAATTGTGGAGCCCAAAACTGGATGCAGTACTCCAGCTGCGGCCTCACCAAGGCCAAGTACAATGGGAGAATGATGTCCTGGGATTTACTTGAGAAACATCTATGGATGCAAGCCAGCATTTTGCTTGCTTTACTAGCTGCAGCATCACGTTGAAGTGTCATGTTCATCTTGTGGTCTACCATGACCCCCAAGTCCTTTTCATCGGTAGTGCTAGCCAGTGTAGCACTGCCAAGCCTAAAAGCATGCTGTGGGTTTTTCTTCCCAAGGTGGAGAACCTTGCATTTTCAGTGTTAAACACCATCAGGTTCTCGTCCACCCATTTTCTGAGCCTGTCAAGGTCAGCCTGGATTGCCCTCCTATCCTCAGGTGATGCTTTACCCCAGAGTTTGGTGTCATCAGCAAACTTGGCCAGTCTGCTTCTGATACCAGTAAGATGTAGCACTTTGCATTTGTCTCCATTGAACTTCATCCTCTTAGCTCTAGCTCAGATTTCCACTCTGTTGAGATCCTTCTGAATTGTGCTCCCATTATCCAATATATTCAATCCTTCCCAGTTTGATGACATCTACAAACTTGCTCAAAAAGTTTTCTGTGTCAGCATCCAAATCAGGAACGCACACATTGAACTGCACCAGGCCCAGGACAGACTCCTGTGAGACTCCACTCAAAACTCCTACCATTTTGACATGGACCCATTAATAATTACCTTTCACTTGTGGCTATTGAGCCAGTTATTTATTCACTTTACTGTCCAGCCTACATTTCTCCAATTTTTTTATGAGAAGGTCATGTGGCACCTCATCAGAAGCCTTGCTGAAGACATACTATATCCACAGCATCCCTACATCCACCCAAGTAGTTACTTTGTCAAAAGAGGTGATCAAGTTTATTTAACATGATTTGTTTTTCATAAATACATGCTGGCTGCTTGTGATCAGCCTTCCTTCCTCCAGATACTTGCAGATTGCATTCCTTAGGATATGCTCCAGTAACTTCTCAGGTACAGAGGTGACACTAACCGGTCTGTCGTTCTCCAGGTTCTCTTTCTTGCCTTTTTAAAAAGGAGCATTTAAAGAGGGGCACTGTCATTGCCAAGAGCTTTGACATCTCCTCTGCCTTTAGTACCCTGAGATGAAGTTCATCTGGCCCCGCTGACTTGAATTCATTCAGACCCATCAAAAGCTCTCTGACCATCTCTTCTGCTACCGCATGCCTCAGCTTGCCCCCTTTCTTATCCAGATAATTCTTATTAGGTGTCTGACTACAGCTTAATTTTATTTTTTATGAAGACTAAGGCCCAGAAGCTATTGAGTAGCTCTGCCTTCTTTGCATCTTCAGTTAGAAGTTCCCCTGGCTTGTTAACAGTGGGCCCACAGCTTCCTTTGTACTTTTTTGACCAATATACTTACAGAACCTCTTCCTGTTGTCCTTAACCTCATTTGCCAAGTACAGGTCATTCTTTACTTTGCCTTACTTTAAGCTGCCTACACAGAGATGGGGAGCAGGCATACAAAGCTATTTGCTGCAGCTGGGAGATTTCTGGGGGGGAGCCTGATGTAAGTAACTCAGGGTCAGGGGAGGGGTGGGTGGGATCAAGCTACAGTGTCTGCAGCATGGCAGGGAGGCAGGGTGTTGGCTAAGAATAGCACATTCAAGGTCAGGGAGGTGGGATTAGAACAGCCCCGCGGCTAGGGTGAGCAGCCAGGCTTTCCCAGTCCCAGGGCCAGGCTGTGAATATGTACAGGTGTTCCAGAGATTGGGTTAACCATTCCTTTGGATTAGTCCAATCTCAATCTAAGTTAGTGCATACACTCAGGTGAACTAATTTAGACTCCGCACCCCTTTTGGGGCAATTATGCTCTCGACGTGCCTGGAAAACTAGGCATTTAGAGCAACCTGGTTATTTTGATCTAAATGTAAATGCCTATACATACCCTCATACTCTTTATCGAAGGAGATGAGAACTTAGTAGCTCTCAGTTTCATGCAACACAACAATGATTGTACTTTAGCTGGAGCTGGAAACATTCAGGGCCAAGTCCTCATTTGGGGTAACTTGCCGACTATTGTGATGGGTATTTCTGGGATACCCTCCCACCTTTATAAACCCTCCTGGAAAATAGTTCAGTGTTAGGTCTAACTATGAGCTTGAGAAAACCAGTCATCCTTTTGAACAAAATGTTACTGTGCAAGCTGAATGGCTATAGCAGCTGTCTGCTGAACAAACTGAAGAAGAGGTGCCATAGAGATAAGAAGAACTAAATAACTCACAGCACATGTTAGGTGTGATAGTAGCAATCTGGTGATAATTTACTGCTGCACTCTGAATCCCCAGAATATATCCCAAGCAATGAATCAGATTGAATAAATCAGTGGTTGTCCTGGAAAAAGGAATGAAATATGCTGTTGGATGTTCTAAAAATGTAAGACTTTTTTTTAAATAGCCACAACTACAACTTCTGCTCCAAAACATCCCGATCTGCTGATTATCCCAAGTCACAAAAATAACTTTCATCTGGATATTTCAAACAACCTTTACAAAAAGTACTCACTAAAGTGTTTTAGAGCAACAATGATATTGCAGTGCTCTTGGAACATACTGGAGAACTCTATAGTACTTACAACTCATACAGATATATAATATTATCTTTCCAAAAGATGGCAGTGCAAAGGTAGTGTTGTTTTTCACATTTAATCCTGACAGATATGTACATTTTTATTCTCCTACTAGTTACAGTTTCATTAGTATATCATCAAGCAAACATCCAAAACAGCAAACAAGAATGAGATAAAAATGAAAGCTAGCTCATCCCTAGCCTGACTGGTACTTAAATTGTTTGCCAAGGCAGTTTTAAAACATGATTGGAATGTCACTCTAAATGGAGGTCATATTTTTTTCCAGCCTTTCTCCTAAAACAACTGCTTTAATGCTAGAGAGAACAAACAACAGGTGGTACTACTCTCCCTAGCTGATTTTAGCTCATCTGTATACTTTTTGTGGAGAGATATAGAGAAATACAGTATAGCTGATGTGCAGGAAACACGAGTTCTCTCATAAAGGTACTGGGTTCAGATCTTGTTGATTCTCCTTTCCTGTCAAATCTGTGTCATCCTAATGAAATCAACAATTATTCCTGATTTCTGCTCTCATACTAGTATAATGTGAAGTAAAACATCTCAACATCCATGAAGTAACAACAGGGAAATATCATATAAATTAGAGAAGACTGAAACCCTACATCTGTTATTCTCGTATAAACTTAGTAGAATTAGTCCGGTTTGAAGCCATATTGCCAGGATGCAAATTTGGCTTCATCTACCATAGACAAAGATTATTACTATTGGATCACCTTCTCTCTACTTGCAGAGCTATACTAATCAATCCCTCTCCCATTATCCCTCCCCCGCCTTCAAATATTAGGCTCATTAACCAAGACGGAACACCTGTCTGAGATGCGCAGAGCTGTGTGAAAGCCACTGTAACTTCACCTGCCAGTACCACATATGGCACGAGTTGTTTGGAGTTCAAAGGAATCCATTACAGAGTAAACAGACTGCAGTCACATGTTGAAGGAAACAGTGATGCTGAATGCAAGCAAGTTCTTTAACATGATACATCCATTTTTCTAGTTATCCATTAAATAAATCAGTCACCTGCTGGGGCAAATTTAATTACTGCAACAGTTAAATGGACTAATTTTTTTGTATAAAAGCTTATCTGCAAAAGAAATTTACAGTGAACCACAAAATTTATCCTGGATTTCTCCTCAGACATTGCTCAACTCATGTACTAGATCAGCTCTCAATTACCATAATGTTCAGGTTTAATAAGCAGTTCAAGCAGTTCTGTTGCAGCAGTTCAAACCACTGCAGATCTTCTTGCAGGATCATCATCCAACAATCAGAATGGACTGCTGGGCCATACAGTATCAAACTTCTTGACTAAGTTGCTCAGTTATTAGTGAGAAAGTGTTGATTTGGGCTGAATCATCTACTGCATATCTTTGTTTCTATTTTTTTTTTTTTTAAAGAAATCTAATAAGTCATATTTTGTTCATTTCATGAAATTCTCACATGGGGAGAGGGCATTTCACTTGATGCGTGGGAAGCTATCAGCAAAAGAAAATGGAAAACATGTTTGCAAAGATATATTTATAACCAAATTGCTTTTACCTGGGAGAAGTATAAAAGTATAATGCGTATATGTCCCCATAAAAATGAATTGTTTCTTGACAGAATGTGTTCAAGTGACAGCTCATTTTATTACTAGAAAGCTATAATACACCACGTATCCACTGTATTGTAAGAGAAATGGAAGGCTGGCAGATGATTCAAGCAAACTGATTAGCTAATATACAATAGATTAAATCCCTAGGAAGGCCTTGCATAAAACTATATAAAGTGCATAACAGTAAAAAAAAAAAAAAAAAAAAAAAAAAA
>NW_017729024.1:39012664-39038470 GCF_001723915.1 Gavialis gangeticus | reverse complement strand
AAAAAAAAAAAAAAAAAAAAAAAGCCAGGCGCACACAGGATTTTTTTTCTCCTTCATTTTCAGTTCAACACATAACAACAGTTACCATGCTCAAGTAATTTAAGAGAAATAATACCTAATTTAAGTTAAGGAGCCTACATGCAGCTCATCCCAATGATCAATAATCTTCAGATCTTTGTGGATGCTGTTTATTTATCTGAAACTGTTTCGCTATTCCCCACCATTTTGGGAGTTTTTGTGCTGTAAACTGCTGCCATGTGGGGAAGCAAGTATTACATCTGTTGTGGCAAAAGAGCCACTGAAACCAACAGCCATGTGAAGCTAATGCTTTCTCTTTCTGCATAGGATTCTGTAGTTGAAATGCTTCCTAATCACTGGATTAGGGACTGAATTTTGGAAGATTTTCTTACCATTGCAGGAAAGCCAACAAATAAATAAAATGGCATTCAAGGTTGCAAAGATGGCTATGAACAAACTGAACTTCTGCCAGCCTTTAAAGCAGTTTTACAGATTAAGTAGAGCAGCCAAGGAAGCAGTCAGACAAGCAGGCTTGAGAAGAAATCTGCCAGAAAGCCAGGTGAAGACCCAGATGTCACTGCTGAGAGAACACATTTTAGAGCTTTGTACCTGGATGCTGCAGCTGCCAGTACATCACTTGAGCTGTCACAGGCACTAGTTCCAAGCACTAGATCACTCAGAAGAGAATGACAACATTTAGTTCTTTGAAAAATAGCACGAAAAGGCCGAGGACCGGAAGTTACAAAAAGGAAAGAATTGGAAGTCCTTGCACATTCAAGGAACTATGATGCAACTGGAACAACGGAGACACGGTGGGATAGGTCACATGACTGAAGTACTGTCATGGATGGGTACAAATTGGTCAAAAAGACCAGGCAGGGGAGAAAAGGAGGAGCTGCGTTCTATGTAAAACAGTTGAGTGATTGCTTCAGTATGAAACTGGAGCTTCACTAGGAAACTGAAAATAGGCCGGTTAAAAGCCTCTTGGGTTAAGATTAGAGGGCAGAACAACAAGGGTGATGTCATCATGGGTGTCAGCTATAGGCTACCAGACCACAACGATGAAGTAGATGAGGCTTTCTTCAGACAACTAGCCAAAGTTTCCAGATCGCAAGCCTCAATTCTCATGGGAGACTTCAATCACCCTAACATCTGTTGGGAGGGCAATACAGCAGCGCACAGGTAATCCAGGAAGTTTCTAGAGAGGATTGGAGACAACTTCCTGGTAAAAGTGTTGGAGAGACCAGCTAGGGACCATGCTCTCCTTGACCTGCTGCTCACAAATGAAAGAATTGGTGGGGAATGTGGAAGTGGATGGCAATTTGGGCAGTAGTGACCACAAGATGACTGAGTTCATTGTCAGACCACAAGATGACTGAGTTCAGGGTTGTGAAGAAAGAAAGAAAGGAGAGCAGCAAAGTAAGGACCCTGGACTTCAGAAAAGTAGACTTTGACTCCCTCAGGGAACTGAAGGGACAGGATCCCTGGGGAAGCCAGGCTGAGGAGGAGAGGAGTCCAGCAGAGTTGGCTGTATTTTAAAGAAATCTTACTGAGGGCGCAAGAACAAATCTTCCCAATGTGCAGGAAGAATAGCAAATATGACAGGTGACCAGCCTGTAGGGTTGCCAACCCTCCCAGATTGACCAGGAGTCTATCAGAATCGGCACTGATCTCCTGGTGACTATTGACAGCGATACAGGAGATTGATATTGTGAATGGGTTGAACAGTACAATTAATGACATTATGTCATGTTGGGGAAAAATATCTCCCAGAATAGCTTCAGTCAGAATTGGAAACCCTACCAGCTTAGCTTGAGAGACCTCTCTGGTGAGCTTAAACACAGAAAGAAAGCTTACAAGAAGTGGAAGCTTGGACAGATTACTATGGAGGATTATAAGAGTATTGCTTGGGCATGCAAGGATGATGTCAGGAAGGCCAAAGTGCAATTGGAGTTGCAGCTATCAAGAGATGTGAAAGCTAAGAAGGGTTTCTACAAGTATGTGAGTAGCAAGAGGAGGATCAGGGAAAATGTGGGTCCCTTTCTGAATGGGGGAGATGATTTTGTGTTCTCCTCATTAATAAATATGTAGACCTATGCTTTATTTACTGCACACCTTGTCCTGAAGATATACGTGTAAGATTACTCATGATCTTCTAACACACTTATCACTATGGCATTAGGTTGCTTCACAAAAATTAATTTACCGTACAAAAGTATGGTGAGATGTGGAAGTATGATTATCAACTTACAGACAGAATAACAAGGACAGAGAAATAAAGTACCCATTCATTTTGGGTGCCCAGCTTAAGACCTATAGAACCTGATTTTCAGCATACCTTCCCATTACACTGTACCTCACATGTTCAGACTACAGCTCCAACTGACTGCACTTGCAGCTGTGAGTGCCCAGCACTTTTTCAAGGCAGCTCTAGGTGTCACAAATCAAGCACCCAAAAATGAGGCACCAACAATTAGTGAAAAGTTTGGCTTATACAATTTGGCTAGCCAGTACTGTAACCAGGGTGGGTGAGATGGGCACCTGCCTTAGAGAGCCAAGCTAGGAGGACCACAGAAGTCATCCCTTACCTCTGCAGAGTCCATGCCCAAGTAGCAAGAGCAGCCCCATAGTTTATACATGCCTGGAACTTCAAAACAGTCCCATTCCTTAAGAAGCACAGCTGGGGTGGGCAGAGCACGCATCAGTGGCTGCAGCAGCTGAGTCGAGAACTCTTTAGGAGTTCTCAGCATGGATCACACTGCTTCCTCCCCACAACTCTTGGAACCATGCCGCCCCCTCTTGGAACCTGTGTTCTCACCCCCCGCCTCAGCTCTGGGAACTGCACCCTTGCCTCGCACTCAGAACCACACTCTCCTGTTCTCAGAACTCCCCACTCTTCCCCAGTCTCAAGACCACATACCTTCCCTGCTCTCCCACAGGGCTTGCCCCAGATGCCAACTTTGCTTGTTACACCACTGTGACTAGCATCATATAGGAACTCTGTGGCTGAAACAGAATCCATCCCTTTCTCTTTCTGCAACCCTTTGCTTCTCAGTGGGCCAGCCTCTGTTCCACCTTTGTCTCAAAAATATGAGCTGATGGCCTTTGTATGGATCTGTGAGCATGGGAGAGTTAACACTCATTTCACAGTGCCCCCAGACACTTTCTGCTTCTTCAGGGAAAGGAGGTACCTGGAAAGCATCAGATTGAAGTCCCCATTCTGGCTCCTCCAGAACCCCATCATGACACTCCTTAGACTCCTTTGAGGAGGTGTGGGAAATTTCAGGAGCTCTATGCTTTGTGTCACCTTCCAGTTGCCTTGTGCTTTGTTTGACTTCACTCCTATTATGCCCTTGCCCTGAGAACAGTTTGGATGCTGACTCTGTGCCCCTTCCTCTACCCTCAGTTTAAGGGGATATACCTTTAGTTTCAGTTAGGCCTAGGACTCCAGAGCTTCCAGAATGAGGCTCTCCCAAAAGGCACAATCCAAAATGAGGTAAGGGTGTTGCAGACAACATATAACCTTGATTCATCCTTGGAGCAGATCCATCCTGTGGCATTAACCAAAAGCAAAATTTAAGCAACTAACCACTTGCCTGTCAGGCACAAAGCAGCGTGGAGCTGAGACATGCTGTGTTATTCTGTGCAGATGAGCTCTGAAACCAGACATGGAATAGCCACAGTAGTAACAGATATGGGTGAGACTGTATTCCTGAATGAAGTCTCAAAGTTCCACACACACACAAAATGTCAATCAGTTGGAAAGGGACTACTAAAACTATGGTTTAGATGGCACAGTCTTTTTAACAACATTGTATTAAGTGTTTTATGGCAGCACACAACAAATGAATAGCATAACTATGGGTATGCCTGCTTGGCAGCATTCAGAAAGTATTTTACCTAATATTTTTCATAGCTGACTCTGTATGTCTGGAAACTTGTTAACAAAAATATCTCCTGTCCCCATGTCACATTTCCATTAAATATTTCACTTGACCTTTGCAACAAGTGGCAATTACTCTTTTCCCCCACAACAGAGGAAGTTTCTTACAGGTAAAAATAGTTAGTAGCTCTGCCTACTAACTGATTTTAGCTGTGACAGTTCCCCACAATTCCCACCGGCGCTGTATTTGCTCTGGAAATACTGTTCACATTTTTCACTCACTCCTTTTTCATTTTCAGAGGTTTCGTCGTTTAGGTTTATAATGTTGCATAAACTTAATTCCTCAACATTAATGTTTTTTTACCTTGTTGTTTAAAGAAAAAGAAGATGAAGAAAAACACTGTATCTTAGTACCATGCTTAAATGTGCTGCATTTAAGTTGCCCCAGCTGGGCTTCAGAGCTCACATATCAAAATGCTAAATGACTTAAAGTAAAGGTAAATGTTTAATTTTACCGTTTTAAGATTTAACAGGTCTCTGCCTTGCTGGATGACCATAGGGATGATCCTATCTTTACAATGGCAAAATGAGAGTGGGGGGTTGTTGGACGATATCTTTGACTGCAGACAAATGTCATATTTGAAGCAATTTAAATTGCCTTGAAGCACTTCAAAGAGCAAATCATACAAATTATACACACCCTTTGAAGCACTCCAAAATGACCAAACCACTCCAAAAGACTACTTGTTGAAATGAGGTCCTATTAAGAAGCACTTCACTTCTTGTTAGGTGTGCATGCTCTATGGAGCATGACAGGGACCCACTAGCCCTCCAGCATCCCACCGTGCTCTAGTTTCCCCACATATGCAGAAGGGGGTGAGCAGATAGTCATTGCATGCTGCCTTACGACTCCACTTCTGCTTTCCCAGAGCACCCCTCTACCACAGACAAGAGACCCCAGCTCTTCCCCCTTGCCAGAGATGAAGCTCCTGCTCTCCACCTCCTGAGCCATGCAACTCCACATCCGGTCTCTCAGTTCTTGTGGAGTGTGTGCACACTTGCGCCGTCTTCAGTCTCCCTGTTCCAGCAGGGGATGCTCACTGGAGGCACAACACTCACTCACATCAGCTCTGTTCCCCACCTCTCCCACCATGTGGAGAAGGGAAATAGTGAGCTGCATGTTGCCATCACATCCCCTGGGTGGAGAACGTATCATTATATGCAGCTATGGTGAAACTGATGTGCTCCAGCTGGGGGACACAAAAGTATGTTTGTCCAGCAGCTGAAATGCTACATTTTTAAATGTTTCCAAACCTGTTACACTTTTAAACAAATTTCAAATGTTACATCTGTCTGCACTCTTTGAATTTGTTGAAAATTGTGGATTGTGACAACAAAGTTCCAATATAAAACAGGAACTTATTTTTGTTCTTATACAAGTACATAAAATTTATGGTCATCTAGTCTGACCTAATGAAGAACATTTAACCAATAACTTTGATTAAGAAGAGAACTGTACTTTCCTAAGATTTCTGTTTACAGTTGATTTTTTAAAATTATTTAAATATTTTTTAATTCCTTAGGCAAATATCCTGACTGCATTTTGAGAACTACAGCTCTTAACTCCCATATGCATTTTCCCTCCAGCAGAAGAATGAGTGTATAGTTCTCCTCATCTCCACATTAAATGACCAAAGAGATATGAAGGGAGTTCACTAAATTTTAACTAAATCTTGAAAGAAGCCTCTAAAATATATCCCTAAGCAATGTTTTAATTTTATATATTAAGGTCTCTCCCCCCAGAATTGGTCTAAATAGGACCTTTCTTGTGACAGTTGAAGCATAAGCAAGTTTATCTAGCCAAGGTTTTTTTTTAAAAGTTTGCAAATAGGTAATCTGATTTTCAGAAATATTTGACTTAAAAACTGATTCACTTTTTCAGGAACCTAGTTTTAGAATCTATTTTAAAATATTGGCTTCAGTTATTTTTTAATTCTCATTGAGGAAAAAAAACAATTTACTTTATACTTTAAATGACACATTCCCACTCAATTAAATAAAAGGTTGGAAAAGAGCTGTAGTTGTCTAAATGTGATCAGGTACTTTGCCTAAAAGATAGTGTGATGTACATAAAAACAATCAAAGCTTAAAACTTCTTTCAGATTAAAGAAAATTTATGAACAAATGACATCTGGAAGACAAACCCAAGTATTGAAAGTTTTCAACCAATTTTGAAAATGTGGTAAAAGTAAAAAAAAAAAGAACTACAAAGAAAGTATTTTTTGCTATGGGTGGTATTCATAAGTGTGCAAATAAAATCAGCATAATTAATATTCATTAGGGAAAAAAAGAATGGTGAAGATAAGTTTATTACTGAATTGCTCACCCTGAGTATTTATAGCCTGATCAAACCCCATTTAAAATTAAGATTCCCATTGCTCTGACATGTTTGGAATTGGGACCCTTACGAGCTAGCCAGATACCTGTATTTATAGATACCACGGAAGGGTTTTCTATACTGTAGCTGTAGCCATGGAGGAGAGCAGGGTGGAGATTTTTTGTCCTAGTGACTAAAATGGAAGGATTTTGTCCTGGTAACTAAAATGGGGGGTGGCGGGGAGTAGAACATGGTCAGTTGTTATGGTTCATAAATAATATTTAATTTGACCAAAACTGTGCCTTTAAAAAGATAATACAGCAAAAGCTGTTATCCAGCATCCCCCGGGAATGGGGGATGCCAGTTAATCAAATATGCCAGTTAATCAAATGTGCACTGTCTGGTGCACTCCCTGGCGTCAGTGTGCTGGGAGACAAGGAGAAGGGCCCCACGCAAGCTGCTTCAGCCGTGAGCCGAAGAAGTGAAGGAGAAGAACTTGGCTCGCAGCGGCGAAACCAGAAGTGGGGCTTCCGGTTTCACTTTTGCCATGTCCCTCGGATACCGGTTAGTGGAGCTTTCCGGTTAATGAAGTATCGGATAACACAGCTTTTGCTGTATTGCAAAAAAAAAAATTGAAACATTTCATTTTGAAATGATCAAAACAAAATATTGTCAAGTTTTTCAATTTGTTTCTTCAGCCTGAAGCATTCAACACTTTTCCCTTACAGAATGACTGAACCGAAAATATACCAATAGCCACTGCCTCCCCTCTAATGGCTGTTCCACATAGGAGTCCACTGCAGTCACTGAGCTAAGCAGCCTAGTTCTTTAGGGCTAGGACAGAAATTACACATAAACCAGTATAAGCAATCAGAAACAGATTCAAATCTGTAACACAACAGAAGCTCAGTGCACATAAAATGCTTTCAAAATGGCCAAATGCAGTTTAAGATAAACCTGGATGGATGCAATATCAGACTTAACTGATTTAGGTAAAATTGGTTTATTGAACTTCTGCCCCAGATCCCCTCCAGATTCACAGTCCCCACCATCCCAGCATGCACCTCCCAAGAAAAACTACCCTTGCAGGGTGGGCAGGCTAGTCACAGGAAACACATAGGGGGGGCACAGGGATGCAAATGCACCCCCTGAAAGCACCGGTGTACCCCCTGACAGGCCATGCTCGTTGTTTAGTCGGTGGGCAGGGCGGCAGGCGGGAGCACCAGTGACCACCTTGCAAGCACCAACCAAGGAGCAGGGCTGCCAGCAAAAGTAGCCACGCCACTTCCAGAAGTGGCTGTGGGACTTCCGGAAGTGACGTGTCCACTTTCACGGTGAGTGAGATTGGCTGGTCAGCAGGATCAGACACTGGAGGACCTGCATACCCAATCAGCAGGATTGGCCACTGGGGGACCGAGACACCCATGAGGCTAGCATTGGCCCAAGCTGTCCGCTCCAACTGAGCAGAGTGGCATGCTCTAGTGTCCCCCAGCTTGTGGCCTGGGCCACTGCAGAAATGCAGCTGCACTTTAGGAATCAAAAATGAATGTCTGTTCACTTGCTTATTGGTTAAAACTACACAGTTCAGACTAACCTGAGAAGATTGAATCAATTCAGCCTTATGCTTTTTGACTGTCTGTACCTAGTGTCAGTGGCAAAAGTGTGAACTTTTGCACTTAGTAGCCCTGGACTTCTTTCCTGACACCTAGGCATGTTATATGACCTATATAAAGACATTTAAGTCCTCCTTTCACTCCTTGAGAGGTAAAAAGAGTACTTTGATTAATCAAAAATTAAGTTCAAAACTTATTGTTATATGCAACTGTAGCAAAACCCCCAGTTTTTCTTTTTCTTTTAAAATGCATTCCCTACCCTTCCCCAGCCATTTCTAACTTTTTTTTTCTCCCTCTCTATTCCCTATGCATAAGTGTAAGCTAAGATGTAGGATAAGCTTTAACATTTTATTTTAGGTAGTAAGTTTTATTTCTCTCCCCTTTTCAAATAAGTGCCCTGCTATTTTGATCTAGATATCCATTGTTTTATAAGTGATAATTATTATGTTTGTATTGATTTTTTACTGCTTTTATATTGTCTGATTACTATTTTAGGCCCATATATGTAAGCTAGCATAAGTCATGTCAAGTTTCCATCTTGTAACGTCAAGCCTCCATCTCATCTCCCCTGTTGTGTAACCTATGACTCACACCCACCCCTCCTATGTAACTTGGTTCCTGAATGAATGTGGGTGTTTGAGAGACAATGGCAGTAGGTCTAAAAATAGCTCTTTCTGAATGACCAAACCACCAACACCAATACCTGGACCAACGACCCAGCCCTTGGACCCACCCTCAGCATTCAAGAAACAAAAGATGAGGCAACCCACCATTATGCCAAGGCTGCACATGCTCAGTATGAACATCTGGAACCCTCTGGAACAGGACTGACCTTGCTCTCCCATAGGAGATCATAGGTAATCTACTCCGTAAAAAGGGGTAGTGAAGATTGACTCCCTGGGAACGCCATTTCCATCTGGACCACACCAGTTCCGTGTCACATTGCCTGTCCGCCCCAGAGTCCCTGCCAGTGACCCCCTCTAGACAACACAGAGCTGAAGGAGAACCCAACTGGCCATCGAGGACCACTTCAAGCCTGGGATAGGTAGATATCACCTGCATATTTCCTCCTCCAATTTGGACTCTCTCTCTCTTCTCCTGGACTTCAGCCCCTGCAGCAAGCCTCTTTAACCCCTCCTGCCATTGTCTGTGTGTGTTTCTCTGTGCGCGCAAAGGAACCAATAAGATATCATGTCACCATCTCCCCTTTTCAATAAAACCACTATCATTTGTAACCCCCAGTTGGGTTGTGTTTTACTGAGCCCCGGTCCCTTCCCTATCTTAAATTCTAGTCTCTCTCTCTCAGCTCTCAGCTTTACTCCTGCCACTTTTTGCCTCCTCCCTGTCCCTTTTCTTCAGGCTCTCAGCCCTGTTGCTTTCTGCAGGCTCTCAGCCTCACTCCCACCACTTTTTTGCCTCTTGCCACCTCTTACCAATCCCTATCTCTCTGCTTTCTCTTTCACTCTCTCTGTGTTCTCCACCCTCCCCACCCCTGCAGCCCCACTCCCAGTTTTCCTCTCCCCACGTACCTCTCGGCTACCCTGTAATCTCCTTGCTCTGGCTCCAGCCTCCAGGCTTCCCCCTGGCATTGCTCCTTTGCTCTGCTGGCTTTCTACCTTCAATTAACACCAATTAACCTTAAGTTACCCCAACTCCCCTCCAGTCTGCCGGTTCTAATCCTGGCACTGGCAACTTTCATCTCAGTCTCCACTAGCAGTAACCTAAAGTAACCCCAAGCTTCAGTTCCTCAGCCCAGCTCTCTCTAGTCTACCAGTTCTAATTCCAGTCCCAGCAACTTTCACCCCCTAGACTTCCACTCTTTCTCTTACCTTGACCTTCCCCCAGGTATCCCAAGTACACCAAGCACATACATACACACCATAACATCCAAGTTAAGAAATCACTGGCGTGTGTGTAAGTGAGTGGTATATATGTGAAATGATATACATGTATGTCACTGTGTGCATGATATATGAATTAGTGGTCCATGCATGTGTATTGGTGTGCAGGTATTGGTAATTGATTCTGGTCTAATTTCTTTTGGTCTGTATAGTGTAGGTGCTTGAATTGGTGATAGGTGTACATTTGCCTAGGCTGGCAATTTTGGATGTGTATGTGCCTGAATTGGTAGTGTGTGCGTGCATGCCTGGTGGGGGTGTGTGCACCTAGTATGTGTGTATGCACCTAACTCATTTTTGAGTGTGTGCCTGTGCAATTGTATACCACGCCCTCCTGTCTAACAACACAATACTGAGATCCTAAGAGTTGGCCTGACCCCACTGGGCAACACAACTAGACTTGAAACATGTGCTTAGAAAATCATGTTAAAGTACATCTGATCCAAACAACTGAATCGAAGACCTAATTGGAAACTGAATTTGAATTCTGTGGCCTGGGCACATCTCTGCCTGTGGGATTTTGCATTTAATTATTTTTTTGGTGCTTGATATACTTGAGAATAGCAGCAATGTGATGCAACAAACACAGCAGCAGCTATAAAAGAAAAACCATTATACTAGTAATTGTATAAACAAAGAGCTGATGGTGACATCAATTAAGAAGTGTCACTAGACAATTTTACTGACTGCAGACTTGAAAAGCTAATACATTATCTAGCTGATGGTGTGGATGGCAGAGGGCACAAACCCTATCCACCAGCTGGCAGAAAGAGTGTTAACCCTCACGCTCCCTTAGAAGATGACATTCTTTAACAGCATGCCCTAAATGTTACAACTTCCTGGGATCAAATCAAGATGCAAACAAGGCTTTCACTCAGTAGTAGAATATTATGCCACTTTATAGCCATATGCTTTGACATGCTGGAAATCTTCTGAGAGGTACATGCCCTCAGTTCAGACCTGTGTCGACAAAGTTCACATTCGCATGCTGTAAGAATTTTGTACTACGACAGCTCTGCAGTGGGGCTCTCCTTGTAGGATGTGGGGAAAGGGAAGTATATTTATTACACAATGACGAGAAATAAAAAATTAAAGAAGCAATACAGTAGCCAACATTATAAACATCAGGCAATATTTTCTCTGCAGTGTTATCTGACATATCTGAGTATTTGCCCATATTTACGATGGGACATACATTGCATAGGTATACATAGATTAGATAAAATGGTATTGTAATTGCTGGTTAACACTAAGCATTTAATTGGTAATGAAGACAACAGAAAAAGAAAAAAATAATTGGGAATACAGAAGAAACACAGGTATTCACCATGGTGCTAATGTGAAAAAATTGGGAACCAATAATAGGAGAGGGGGTAGATGTAGCCATCATTTGAGTATCTATGACTTCCTTTACATTTTATTCATTTCTAAAATTCTATAATAAAGTATCAAAAGACCCAGGATATAGCCTACCCTACAGTTCATAATGTCCACATTGTATAGATTTCATAGACACTAGGGCCAGAAGGGACTTCACAAGATCATCATGTCCAGCCCCCTGCCCAAAGGGCAGGAAATCAACTTGGGTCAGATGACGACAGCAAGATAACCATCCAAATATGAATGTGTCCAGAGTAGGTGCTTGCACCACTCCTGAGGGGAGTCTATTCCAGACTCTGGAGACTTGGACGGTAAACTTCCATCAGTTTGTAACAGTTGGACTTGTCTTCCCTTGGGGTGCCATGGTGAACAGACATTCTCCCAGATCCTGATGCACACCCCTGATATACTTATAGGCTGCCACAAAGTCTCCCTGGACCCTACGCTTTTACAAGCTGAAAAGTCCCATGCCTCTCAGCCTCTCCTCATAAGGTCTACTCTCTTGACGTCTGATCATGAGCACAGCTCCCCTCTGGACTCTCTCAAGCTTCTCCATATCCTTCCTAAAGTGTGGAGCCCAGAATTGTGCAGCTGCAGCCTCACCAAGGCTGAATAAAGTGGGAAGATAACATCCTGGATCTTGCTCGAGATGCATCAGTAGGTGCAAGCCAGGGTTTTATTTGCTTTGCCAGCTGCGGCATCGCATTAGTGGCTCATATTCAATTTGTGGTCAATCATGACCCCCCAAGTCTCTTTCACTTGTGGTGCTAGTGAGTGTAGCACTGCCGAGCCCATAGGTATGATGTGGGTTCTTCCTCCAGAGGTGGAGCACCTTGCATTTATTTCTGTTGAAAGTCATCAGGTTTTGATCCACTCACTTGGTCATAGAAGGAGATGAGGTTGGTCAGGCACAACCTACCCATAAGGGTAGGACATGTTGGCTGTCTCCCAGGATGACGCCTTCTGTTAGTCTATTGTTGATGGATTCTTTAATATTTTTTCCATGATCTTTGCATGGATTGTGGTCAAACTGATTGGCCTGTAATTCCCTGGATCTTCCTTCCTTTCTTGAAGACAGGCACCACATTGGCCCTTTTCCAATCTTCAGGAACTTCTCCCAAGCACCACAAGTTCTCAAATATCTGTGCCTTTGGTCATGTTATGATGTCGGCCAGCTCTTTCAGCACTCTTGGGTGCATTTCATCAGGGCCCACTGAATTATGGATGTCCAGCCTCTCAAGGTGTTCCCTTACAAGGTCTTCGTCAAATGTAGGCATGTGGTCACCCATACCCTCATAATCCTGTGTCCTGTTGGGCAAGATGATCCCTTTGGGATGGTGAAAAACCTAGACAAATTTATCATTAAGGAGATTAGCTTTTTCCTGGGTGTTGGATGTCAGCTGCCTCATTTGGTTCAGCAAGGGTCTGATATTGCTCTTATTTCTCATTCAACTTCCCATGCATCTAAAGAAGGACTTTTTATTCTCCTTGATTCCCATAGCCAGTTTGAGCTCTGTTCCAGCCTTGCCTTTTCTGGTCCACTCCCTACAGGTGCAGGCCAGTGATGCATAGTCCTCCTCAGAGGTATTTCCCATCTTCCAACTCTTATAGGCTTCTATTTTAAGATTCAGAAGGTCAATGAGTTCTTTATAGAGCCAGAGGGGTCTCCCAGCCCTTTTACTACTACTAGTATGGAACAGAATAGACTCCCTTTGTGCTTTTAGGATTGTGCCCTTAAGGAGCAACTACTCATCTTGGATTCCTTTCCTTGTTGGATCATGATCCTTCAGGGCCTTGACAACCAACCTCCTGAGCTTATGAAAGTCAGCTGTCCTAAAGTCAAGGATTTCTGCATTGCTAACTGATTTGCCAGCTTTGTGATGGACAGAGAAAGTGATCAGCTCATGATCCTTGTCACCAAGCTTCCCTTCAATGCTTAGGTCACTCACTAGATCATCCCCTATGGCCAGAACCAGATTTAGCAGTGCCTCACCCCTTGTCAGCCCATAGGCTTCTTGCATCAGATAGAGTTTGTCAATGCAGGTGAGGGAGCTTTGCGACTGATCAAATGTAGCTGAATGCTCTTCCCATGATGTGTCAGGGTGGTTGAAATTAGCCATGCACCCTGAACACATGGCCTCTGGTAATTCCCTAGAGAATCTGTGGTTGAGCTCTTCCTCTTGGTTAGGAGGTCTGTAATAGACTCCCACAGTAATATCCCCTTCACCATGTTCTCCTCCTATTTTAATTCAAGGAGTTTTGAGTTGCCCACCTTGGATGCCAATGTCAGCTAGTAGGGAGGTGTACTGCTCCTTGACATAGAGTGCTACACCCCCGCCCCTCCTCTCAACATTGACCCTCCTGTACAAGGTATAGCCATCTATACCTGTGGTCCAGTCACAGGTGGAGTCCCACCAGGTCTCCATTATCCCTATGAGATCATATTTGTTTTTGCTTAGCAGAAGGGTCAGTTCCTCCTGTTTGTTTCCCATGCTCCTGGCATTTGTGTACAGGCAGCTAAACCTGCCATCAGAAGCCCTAGGTTTCTTTGTGCATTTAGGAGAGTCCCATCCTTGGGTTGGGGTCAGAGTCAGTTTGGATGCATTTCCTGACCTGCTGATTATGTGTTTGTCACTTCCTGGGTTTGCTCCGATGGTTGTCTGCCTGTCCGCCCAGCGATCTTAGTTTAAAGCTCTGTCAAGCAGGTCAGCCGATCCAGTTGAAAAAGGTTTTTTTCCCTTTTGGAGTGAGAAAGAAGCTTTTTTGTATGATTCCTGAAGAAATGTAGTCCTATTTGTTTTTGTGAAAAAACAGTCAGTGAATGGAATTTGTCTGTCATTTGCTTCTGTTGTCTAATTTAACAGGTATAAAGAGATTTTACAACATAATGCTTTATAGCACATCAAAGTTCTAAAAGTTAATAGAAATGTACAATGGGAGTGGTAAAAACTAACTTTTAAAATTAATGTTTCCTATAAGTAAATAAGTTTTTTTTTTCATTACCAGGAAAAGAGCAGGTTCAAATAAATTATATGGCAGCTTCTAAATGTGCTACTACTAACACTATCAGTCAAGTCCATGATTGAATAAAAACAAGTTACTTCAGTATGATTAATTACTCTAATAACTGTATAATTGAAAATTTATCAGACAAGACTACCATCACAGAGAAAAAGAGGCTCTGTAAAATTCAGAGCTTCATATTTAAAAAAGTTAGGACCTCTTTTTTTTAAGCATTAGACATTTTTAATTACTTTGTACTTTGTGACATACAGAGTCATAATTAAAAGGTTTTATTTCATAACTAATGAATTACTTAATGGTAATTATAAAAAATACAGCCTCAAAATAGAAAAAAAATCTCATGAATTCTTGTTTGCTTAACTGTTCCTCAAACAGAAGTAGAAATTAAAAATAAAAAAACAGAATATAAAATTAAAGATGTCAATTTAACCAGAAAGCTCAATTAATATGCTAAGCTACTTGTGCACTATTAAGATATACATCAGTGAAATTACAGTATTCCTGACTATGATCAGTACATATCCCTAGTTCACCACTGTACTAAAGCACTTTTCTACAAGTAGTCAAACTGATTTCAATAGGCACTGGGTTAGGTCCGCAGTTTTTCAACTCTTTAAATGCGACTCAGAAATCTGTGCTCACATTTTTTAGGTACTGCCCTACTTAAATGAGTTAGGCACCAAGGTGTCATTTTCAAAAGTGATTTTAAGTAGCATAACAAAGGAGGGGCTGGTAAATAAGGGAACTTGTACACATGTTTGTGCCACAGCACCAAGCACTTTTAAAAGTGCCTGGCACTGCAGCACATGTATTTGTATAAATGGCGAAATCAGAGCTGAGAAAATGGTGATGGCACGCTTTTGAACTAAAATACATTAAAGGTGTTTTAGTTCAAAAGTGCACCGCCATGATTTTTTCAGTGCTAACGCACATTTCGCCGTTTATACAAATGCAGATGACAGTGCGTGCTTGTCAACTCACATGCTCTGCAGACTTGATTAATCGAGTCTGCTCCGACACACCGGATCTCCAGTGTGTCAGAGCAGACAAATGTATGTATATAAAAGCTGCTACAGCACCAGTCCCAGGCTGCTAACTCATTAGCAGGGGGAAGAGGAGAAAAGGGAAGAACAGAAAAATAGCAGCAACTCAACTACTGGCCTAGCTGCTGCTGTGTTGCTAGCAGTGCAGGCACTGATGTTGCCCTGTGCCTCTTGCCCAGGGTACTCAAGCTCTCAGTTATGTTTCTGGTGTCTCTGCTACTTGGGATCCAAAGGCCTGTTGACTTTCAGTGAAAGTCATGGATCATGATACTAATAGCACTAAGGCTGCAGTCTTACTTCTCTATGATAACAAAGTTCTATGATGTATCCACCTAAGTTATTTAAGCATTGCAATGTTGAACGAAACAGCTCCTAAATATCTTTAAATTGTCTTGCTCCTTTTGCTCCAGTATAGCCAGAAAAGTACCTTCGCTGCACCTCCATAAAAGGTTTGAAATAAAATCACTTGCAAGCAACTTTGGCCCTTTCCACATCAGAGATTTTTGCACCAGCATATTACATTGGCTTCAAAGGAACTACAGTAATTCATGCCAGCCAAGTATCAGTCCACTGCATCTCTTTTGCTCCAAGAAGCCTTTTTCATCATTATAATTATAATAAGAACACTTGTTTCCACTCTTTGGTGAAGAAGCAATAAAAAAAGCACTGACAAGAAGATAATTTCCACAATATGCAATGTATACTTTTATCTGTATAAGGCATACCCTATAGTCTTTTTTTATTCTGCTGAAATAAATTTCTAAATTAATTAGGACTCTCCATCTCAAATATTCAAGAGAGTAATACTCTTTATTTCTGGGAGACAGAAAAAATTTTTGCTAATATATCAGAATTTGATTGATTGCTAGTGAGGGTGGTACAAAAAATGTCATTCAAAGGAAATGAAAGAATTGGTATAACAAAGAGCTCCTATTTCCTTGCATAATCTTGGGGGGGGGGGCGGAGTATTCTTTTTTTGCTGAATCCAAAGGGGTCACAGGCAAAATACCCATACATACTTAAAGAAAAAAAAAATTTAATTGTACAGCAGCATGATTCATAAACCAGCAGATGAACCCAAATGATTAAATGGGAGACTACATTAAGAAGAACACACTCTGACAGAAATACAATACATATTATTTTTCATCAATTCACCTTAACCAATTAAATGCATTTTCTCTGTCTCAAACTAAAAAAGGAGCAAAATGACAAAATAAGTGTCCTATTAATACACATTTCTGTATGAAAAGAAGAATTGAAAGATAAAGCAGAAATCATGAAACTGTTTGACAATGAGTGAGCAGTGACTGCTAAAAAGTGTCACCCTTCTAGCATGCGGTGGTTTTGCTGGGAAACGTTAAATGTATTTGTGACTTACTAAAGCAGGTGAATCATTATGGCTCTTAAATAACAGATAAGAGGAAGAACTCTTTAGAAAGACGGTAGAAAGAATGTGGGTTGAGCAATTCTGAGGAAAACCCCTGAAGCAGGCAAGTATAGGGGAAGAATTGGGCTGGACTGTGTGTGTGGTGTTCCTTTTGTGAATAAAGCCATACCCTGAGAAAAGTTACTACTTCGGTGGATTTTGTCTGGAGGAGAAGGAAAAAGGCAACTGAGTAGAGGAGCCAACTGTTCAAAACAGAAATATATATTTTCTGTTTGATCTCTGAATTCAAAAGTACACTGGGCACCACCATTTCTAGTAACAGAAAAATAATGTGTCATAACAACACAGCAATAGCCATGACCCTTTAGGAACGGTGACATGACAAACGTCCCAGGTATTTGCTCATATTTATATAAGTACAAATTGTCTGAAATAGCTATTCCTTGTTTTGTGAATGAAAAACAAAACTACAAAAATGTCACAAGTGAAAAATCGGCTTTCAGTTTTGTAACTGGTAACACTGATTGTAAGCAGTGCTGAGTACTAGCAATTCTCATTTACCTTAATGAGAATTCACTTCAGTAAAAATAGCAGGTACCAAGAACAGCCCAGTACAGACCACCGGAGTCTTTGGTTTGGTAAAAACTAAAACAAATGAAGAAAAAGTATGAGAGTCCACTTGTGCCATGCACAAAAAACAGATTTCCATACAGGGTGGGAGGTGGCTGACTGGACACAACTACTTTTATTGTCTTTAAAAGTTAAATAGATCCTGGAGGAACACATATTTTAGTCTTAACATGGGAGGCCAAAACATGTCAGTGATCCAATTTTGCTAGTATTTCATAAATGTGTAATTCATCCCTGTCATCACTCCACTGAAGTCAATTACATTACATTAGATGAATTTGGCCCATAGAGCACCTATTATCACCACAAGAAAAATTCAGCCACAAACAACAACAATTCAAAGCAAATTTCTCTCAGTTAAAGAGATGCTTTTTTCTTCTAGGGTCAGATCTTATGCTGGTGTAAACAAGTGATGAAGGAAAGAAGGACAAGAGACCCTTTTATTGGCCCTTACTGCCCATAATGATGGCTCAACTTTTATTGTAATCAGCGTCAGTTGGAGGAGAGTCAATATCTCCCAAGATTGGCTATTAAAGAAGTTCATAATATTAAAAGCTAATGTTTGATGTATTGTTGGGTACACAAGGAGTGCAGAATCAGTCCCAAGTTAAGTGAACATGAGGGGAAAGGAAAAATAAGAAACCCAGGAGAATTCACACAGGATAACACCCTGCATGATTTCTCACAATGAGAGAAGAAAACCTGAATGATAAGTAGTTCCTAAGACTTAAGTTCCCTAACTGTTCTAAGGACCTTGCAGGATTAGGACCCTCATTACCCTGCTGAATTCCTACACTTTCTAAGATGAAACAGAAAACAGCCTTCAGGGCTGCCGATCAGACTGCTCCGTGAAATGTTCTGTGTCATGATTTCAAGAAGGTTACATACACAAAGTAGGATAAATTTATATATACCATGACAAATTACTTACGGCAGCTTTAAATATATAGAGTTGAGGGTTACATTTTGGTCAGTTAAACTGCAGTTTATGTATCTTTATGTGATAAAAAGGTAAAAAACTGACACAGCTGGTCTTTGTGTGGCACTACTGCAATGTGTGCTCAAAACATGAAGCAAAAGGCCCCAAATGTTACAACATTTTCGTTCAGCCTCCAACTGCTTTGTGTTGATTAAATACAAGGTTTATCTGCATGGAAGTCCGAATTGAAACCCACTGATACAATATAAACACTGACATCCTTTCGTGGATCTCTAGCACACCCTGCAAGCTTAAAAAGCTCATAAATCACCAGGAGAAAGCAAAGATCACAATTTAGACAGAGACAGAGAGAGAGATAGAGAGAGAGAGAGAGAGAGAGAGAGTTGAGTAGGATGGTACATGGGTGAAGGGGAATCTCAAACCTCCATTACTGAAAGCATTGTGTAATACAGAGTTTGGTGCTGTATCTGCTCGTTGTGGCTACACTATAACCTGAAGCTTAGTTTGTTTCCATCTTTCAGTAAACACTCCAGTACTTAAACAGTAGCAGTGTATACTTCCAGCTCCAGAGACTGAGGGTTCACTACCACACAGTTGATCTGATCAGGTATCATACTTCATTATTTAGCCACAAAAGGGAGATAAAAAGGCAAACTATGTTCACATGCCCCACAACCAATTCAGCCAGGTAAGGTTGTACTAAGCTACAGATGTCCACTGAAATGTAAATCCTTGCACACATCTGGCAGTGGGGAGGAGGAAAAAGGGAAGCAGAAACAGAGAACCTGTTGGCCTTGAAGCCTGATTGTTTATTTGCATTAGTAAGCCTACTCTGTTTCAGTAATACCAGTTTCCAGTAGTTAGGGAAATATTTTCTTCTGGCATAATGGTGGAAACAAAATATGTTTGAAGGCCATCAAGTCACAAGATCATAAGCAGGTTATAATGCTCAACCTTAGTCATAATGGGATATGCGATACTGCCCTAGTTTTTCACTGACTTTGAGTGAATGTGAATGAGCATTTGAGGGAATGATGAATGAGCTCTCCAAGGCAGACTATCTTAACTCTGTCAAGGTCAAACAATGATAATTTGCATAGATCCCTTAAATAACACCCAATTTATATAAAAGTACATATATCTGAACATTGCTACTAAGTCTGTTTTTACTCAATAAATTTGAGGGCTAGTCTAGATAATTATTAAAAGCAGCATGAAGCTAGTGAAGATGACAATGGGGCCCAAAATTACAGGGCATATGCAATAACTATACTATTCAATGTGACAACCATATTGTGAGGTCATCTAATGAGTTCCAAAGAATTGTAAAGTGTGCGTACACTCATAAGAGATGTATATTAATAAAGTCTTTGCCATGAATACCCTTCTATGGGTAAAATATCCAAAGTTTCTGTGATTCAAAGTTTCTACCAGTGATCCATTTTGTCTTTCTAAAGCTAGTTATATTTTTTCCTGAAAGAAGATTCATTTAGATAACTGGTATGATCTACTTTTACTATAATCTGAATTCTATCAGTTAAATGGTGGCATTTACTCTTCTGAAAGCAGAACTTTAAATAGCCGGGCTTTTATCTGTAAAGATGATAGATTAATAAGTGGCTCTATGTTTCCTAATGGTTCTACCAGCACTGCTGTCCCACATTAATGAATACAGTTAGACACTGCAGTTTTCTTTGAAGGAGTAGAAAAGTTACCAGTTCCAGTCACCTTTGATATTTAAAGGCCCGGTGTCAGACAAGGTAGCGCCTGAGGTCCCTTGCAATCCAAGGCTCTAACCCCAGAATACCCCACACAGCAGACTCATGTCCCAGACACTACAATAAAGGTTTCCAGTGGCCACATTGCCACCACATTGTATGGGAAACCTACCAATTGCCACAGCTACCTTCACATCATCAGCTTTCATCCTAAGCACACCACTAGATTCATCATCTACAGCCAAGGTCTGCACTGCAACCAGATCTGCTCTGACGCGACCAACCTTAGGATCCTTAGGAGGAACACTAAGGATCTAGAACAGGGTTTCCTACAATTACAATATAATTGCAAAACTTTAGCCACTCAAATCAACAAGGCCAGACTCAGACCTCTCTCTGACCTGCTACAGTACTAACCACAGGACAAGGAGAATAGAATCCCTGTATTATAGGCAGACCCCCAACACATGTTGTCTCTCAAACAACAGATTCATGAATTCCAATTCTCATCAAGGCACCAGGCCTTGTAGTCGGCCCAAATGCCTGCTATTTCCCCACATTAATAAAGACTGCATAATCACTGAACTAAATAACAAGGGGTACAACATCCAAGGTTCATTCATCTGAAATCCTACTAGTGTTATACCGTATATGCTAGCATCTGCTTACATGCCCCTCTCCTTTTGACCTCCAACAAACAGGGTGATCTCTATATGTAAGAATGGATGAACACCAGCTTGGCATTAACTGCAGAAAGACACAAAAGTGAATACTTTATCCTCGCTGGGCAGTCCGTCACTGACCTCAAGATTGCTCTTCTCAGGCAAAAAAATAAATAAATAAAGAACAGCTTGAATGGGAAATTGCAGAACAAGAGATCATCCACAAAATGGACTGTGTTAAACGTGATTTAAACAGGGACTATGGATTTATATCTCATTAACTGGATTTGCTTTTGTGACAGCCTTTGTCTCTATGGGTTTACTGCTCATTCTCTTTTTTTTTCCTAGCACTACTCACCTCCCCACTTTCCTCCCTCTCTCTTCCCCCTTCTTTGTCTTCTGTTTTCTAACGTCTCTCTCATTCTTAGATTCTACTTTCTGCACCTCATTTCACAGCATCTGATGAAGTGAATTTAGGTTCAGGAAACCTTGCATTCTCTATATATGCCTTACATAGTTAGTCCATAAAGGTGCATATTATCCTGCCTTCTAAGTTTCTAAGCATGCATCAACTTTGTCTACAAGAAGCAGGCTCATTTGCTTAACTTTACTAAGTATTCTGGCCAGTGGTGGGAGGGACAGAAAAAGACAGACAACTTATATTGCTTGAAGAATATCCTTAATATCTTGCTGAACTAGGGCCTAAGGCAGGAAATGTAATGCAGTTAGCCATCTGTTCCCAGAATGAAGAAAACTTCAGCACATGGTTGGAATTTGACTCTATAATCAGAAAAAAAAACCAAACAAACCCTCCAAAAATCCCACAAAGAAGTCACATGGGTCAAATAAATGGACAATATTCATTTACATTATAAAAGGAGAAAATAAAGTGATGAAATTTTAAATTTAATTTGAACAAATCCAAACCATACCTGTAACTGAGTGCACCACAAAAGTGTCTTAAATAACACTATTTAGCTCCACAACTAAGAATATATATAAAAATACATTACTTACTTTTATCATTTCAATCATGTTCCATTGTTTCCTCTTCATAATGAAATTTGGTTTTAAAACATGGTAAAATTGATTGGTGATTACATATTATTATGAAGCAGGTAAAGACTGCACGTACATTGCATTTCGCTTAAAAGTAAGGTCAAATTTATCTTCAGTTGGAGTTGGCTTATATAAGATTAGAAGTGTCAGATTTTCCAAGACATATTTGTTTCCTACATAAACTTAATCTCAAAGCTGATTTTCAAGAAACATAAAATGTGACAGTGAAGCTCCGTGAAGCTTCTCACTCAACTTCTGAATATAATGAGGATTAAAAGGACTGTTAATTTTATAAAAGCAGCATGAGTGAAGAAAACTAAATTTCAGTTGTATTTCCCTCTCCAAGCGCCTTCCAGTATGATGATGGAGTTCATCAAAAACCTTGAGAAATCAGGATAAGAGTGCTAAAACAGGCTGTAAAAACCACAAAAATTTTTACACTCAGGATTTGTTACAGAAAGAATCAGTTTAGATTCTGATCATGTTTAGAACAAGATGCTATTTTTTTGGTCCCAAATACAAAGACATTGTTTTTAAAAATAGTGAAATAAACATATTATTTTTCTACATCCAAACAGATATATTCTGTAATAAAAATGCATTTTTACAAATGGCCTATACATACTTCAAATCCCACTTTTATTGGAATAGGATGGTATGAACTCTCAAAGGGAAAGAAGACATACAACTTTGTTCCTATTCTAAAGCACGAAATAGTTTGAAACTGAAAAGCTAGAGATCTCGTATTTCTGCCACACTGATCAGAGAGAGCGCTGATAGGCAAATTTCCTGTGTTTCTTACTAATATGTTGTTGGTTCTGGACAGTGGAAAGAGACTGAAGCAACAACTGAAATATCCAACAAAAGTCAGCTCTATCAAGTAGTACCAGTTAAATGGACTTTCAAAAAATTGTTTCAAAATTGTCTCAAAAATATATAATTAAAAAAAGAATAGAATGGCATTTTAATTTCTCTTAAAGAACGCCCCTTAGTAAATATATTTGTTCCTCCTTTAAAAGTGCCAAATACAAAAAAAATGCACTACTTGAAACAGGGAAAGTTTTGGTTTTTTGGATCTGGACCATATGTATGGATGAAATTTTTGCACACTTTCTAAGCATTCTGTATATTCAACTGACACACATCCCATTAAGAGTCCAATGCTACATACCAAAACAAACTACACAATGATATATAATAAGCATACAGCAGCTATTACAGGCAGTGTTAAAGGCTCACATGAGAGGAGCAATGTGCCAATGATTAATAGACGTTTAATTGTTTTAGCATTCTTTGAACTCAGCATCATTATAGACATGAAGGATAGTAATAAAGAACAAATTTTGTATTTTTTTAAAGATACAACTGAAAAGTTTGGAGATTGTCTCTAGATATTACACAACAGACTTTCTATTTTGTGAGCATCACCTTAGCATTCACTTCAGGTGGTAGCCACAGTTCCACCAGTTAAAAAATGGTTTGTGTACAAGTGTTCACAGGACTTCATCACTTAAAAAACAGCCAATATTCACTGGGGTTCAAGCATTTGGATGAATGCTTGTAAACATCCCCAATTGTTTGGAGCTGCTGCGCTAAGCTCTGGAATCCCAACATGCATTTCTTGCAACCCCTACCCACCAACTATGGGGAGATGCTCTGCGATTCGGGCTGCACTCTACTGCTGCAGTCCAACACATGGCAAACCCCTCCCCAGTTGCTGAAGGACCAGGAAAGCCCAGCCCCTCTCCACACCTGAGAAGGCTGTGCAGCTGGCAAACCCACACCCTGACCTGGTCAGAGAAAGGGACCCACCAACACTGGACCTGACTATAAATCCCCAAGCCCCCCCGACTACCTCAGCTGGCATGAACCCTGAACTGGCTAATGCTCACCTCGGCCATTTCTGGAGATCCCAGACCTCCTTCTCCCACTTGGCATAAATACTAACCAGATAACCCCCCTCAGCCTCCAGACACCCTTAGCCCCTCCCTTCCGTGGCATGGAAACTGGCCAATCCACACCTGTCCCCCAATTCCTGGACCTTCCACAGCTTCCCTATGCACTCTACTTGAAAGCTTGGACGATGTCTGTGCAAGGAAGTGGGCCACATGTCCTTGGTCCTCCTGAAGTCAGGGTTCACATTGTACGGGTATGGGACAGGATGGGGTCTGGCAGATATGGGTCTCACTTGATTGGACCCAGATCTGTCAGGCACTGCTCCTTCCATACCCAAACTGTGTGGATCCTGACCCTGCTGGGGTTAGGGACCCCTGGCTTCCCCCCCCATCCCAAAATGTACATGGCCAGTATCCATGTTCCTGTACCTCCTGAATCATACTTGAAGGACCAGAGAGCAGCTGAGGGAAGATTTGTTGATCCATACCAGATCTCTCACAGGTACAGGAGGGGTAAGGATACATGGGCTGCTGGAGAGGAAACTGACATGCTTGAAAGACAGCAGACCCACTCGGAATCTGCTGTCTGAAAGCCTGATAGCTGTAAGGGAGAGAGGGGGCTGCTGTGGGAACTGAGGCCATGGTCCTTGGGGCACCTGACTGCTATCACATGTATCCAAACGGACAAGGGAACCTCAAAGCAAGCTGAGGTGGGTGCTCTGGGTCCCCTTAGCTGGGTGCTATCAGCATTTCAGGTTGTCTGCAGAGCATGCAGGCACTAATTTGCACAGCTGTACAGGTTTCAACTGGCTATGAGGGGCTGGGGTGGCGCAGGCACTAAGGCATACAGTTGACACCCCTGAGGTCACAATTTCAAGGCCATAGCAGAAGGGCTCATGGCGCAGCCTGTCAGTTTCCAAAAAATCACCTACTTTTGTCCAGTAAGTTACTGAGATAAGGGATATTTTGTGGCAAGTGACAGTGATATGAATTGCTTCTGCACATTTAGAAAAGCCATCATAAAGCAGGCCTTCTCTTGCTAGGGAATCACTTATTTATTAGATTTATATACCACCTTTTCCAACAAAATATTAGGGTGTCTATCAATATAAGTTGAAATAGCTTATAAAAGCATTTACAAAATTTAAGAAAGATGTAAAACAAAAACTTCCTAAATGATATCCTAAAATTAGCCTTGCTTGCTAAAAGCCTGGCCAAGTAAGGTTTTACAGTGTTCCTCGAAGATGTTAAAACCATACAGATTCTAACTTAAAAACAATGTACCAGAAAGCCAAATAATATACATCTCAAAATAACCACAGAAATTAAAAACTATAGTTTTTTGTCTAACCTGTAACATATACTGCTTCATGGAAGAAATGGAGAAATTCTAGGAAAGGGGGAGAGAAAGAAATTTCTTTTGACTCTTGCTGACAAGCAGCCCAAACCTAGTTAAGAGGGGGGGCTACACACAGTTCTAGCTGGACTTAAAGAGTAGCTTATGAAAAAATACTTTCCATTGCATTCTTTAAATACACATGCTTGGCACTAGAGCTAGTCAATTTGTGGAAATTGCTGCTATGTTAGCAATATAGTTATAGAAATTGCTATATAGAAAAATAAGAGAGAACAATCATTTTCTCTCCTGTCCACAACTCACTGGGGTCAAATGCAAGTTTCTGACATTTTTGTCAAGCTAATCAATTAAATTCAAACAAATCTATAAGATAACCACTAAGGATGGTTAGCTGCAATGGTAGATCAATTTGATACAGCAAAGTAGAAACAGAACACCTTGGAAAAAGTGTGGATCCTGATTCTGCAGTTACTTGAGTAGATTTCAAGCTGACGATGATCTGGGTTGGAGAGCTTGCAAAAGTTGCCAGCAATGAATCATTCAAAATTACTATTAGCCAAATAATTTCATTTCCTTTCTTTGTTCCCTGTGTCAAGACTAATATTTTAGCTCTCTCTGGCATGACTTGGAACCAGTAACTTGACTGGTAATTAACATTTCCACACACAGACTGTCTTCAAGTCCACATAACTTTTTAAATCAATTTCTAGAGATAGAATGGAACTAAAAGTTAAATAATGTCAATGGCTGCATTCCCTCTCTGTGATAAACTTCGCCATAGTAAATATTTAGTTGTGAGTTAGCAAGGTGCTCCATTCAGCAGAAATAATTTTTAGCCATCAGGTAAACTAAGAATAAATTCAAATCATTATCAAAGAAAGAATATTCAAGGCACAAAGTAAAAGAAGACTACAACAGA
>NW_017729024.1:38988836-39007664 GCF_001723915.1 Gavialis gangeticus | reverse complement strand
TTAGCAAGGTGCTCCATTCAGCAGAAATAATTTTTAGCCATCAGGTAAACTAAGAATAAATTCAAATCATTATCAAAGAAAGAATATTCAAGGCACAAAGTAAAAGTTTTCTCTGTGCATTGGAACATCACAATACTGATGCACCACTTAGGCTACCAAAACAGAGCTTAAAAGGGATTTCATCACCTTGTGTTAGCCATCTGCAGAGCAGAAATTTTTACTCAAAGATATTGTTTGACAGGACATATCCTGCCCTGCTTTATGTGGGTCTATTAAGGGCATGCATAGAGCACAGAGGGAGATCTTTTCCCTTTGCCCTTCTCAGACGTCTGCTCAGCAGCTGGCGGGGTGTTCTATGCAATATTTGTAAGCAGTTTCCTAGTTTTCGTGCTTGCAAACACATCACAAACTCAACCTACAGCAGATGTTCACTCTGTCTTTGCTCCAGCAAAGTATTTACACATGCATTTAATAGATATGTGACTATACCCACAGACATACACCAAACTGCTTATATGACTGGACTAGAGGCTGAACTGTTTTGCTGAATCAGGGCTAGAACGCCTAGTACTGTACAAAGTCAAGTCCCATACTTGCAAGCAAACACACTTGGAGAGATATATGATGTGCCCAGACACTCCTGTTTTGTAGGTGCACTGCAATATCAGCAGCAATTAGGTATACTTAGTTGTGTTGCTATACTGAGCTATAGTAACCTTTATTCAGAATCTATGTATTGCTGTATTCTGCTCTCAGCACTTCCAAAAAGTAAAGTACCACACTACCCTATATTTGTGCAGAATATAGATTGTATGTTCTTAATGCTATTTAGAGCAAAATATTCATTATTCAGTGTTTCACAGTCAATGAAGTTACTCTGAATGATCATCAGAGGTACTTACTGAATACTAAGAGATTTTCATATCATAGAAGTGAATGCTAATGACTAGAAGAAACTAAGAAGTTCCGGCTTCTAATTGGTCATAATGATAAAAAGTATAGTTAATTAAATGCAGACCAATATATTTACTTCGTTGATATTTGTCTTGATTTCTATCTGGGCAAACAATTATGATCTGTGAGAATAATTATTTGAAGGTGAAACAGAACAATTCTGTGAAAGACATTATATACTAAGTGAGTAAGTAAATAACAGTACAAAACCCCCCCAACCTAGCTGAAGTAGGTGGCAGGCCAGCCTTTTGGCATGCAAATATTCTAATGAATAAGTGAGCCATCAAATGCAGGATGACGATCAACTATAAGTTTTCACCATAACTATGTAATTCTGTGAATATGAAGAGTATATATGACAATATTACTTTCAGCTGAAGTTAGATCATAGGTAAAAGGGAAAAGATATTTACATTTTGTGAATTATTAAATACTATAGTGAGTATGTTGACCCAATATATCCCCTTCCCACTATAGGGCCAGCCTCAGAGAAACAGGTTGGGATAGTATTTTTCTGTAGAGAGGTAAGTTCAGAATTGCCTACTGCATGGTATCTTGCATTACCTTAAGAATAGCAGCATTCAACTACCTGAAGGGAGGTTCCAAAAAAGATGGAGCTAGGTTGTTCTCAGTTATGGCAGATGACAGAACAAGGAGTAATGGTCTCGAGTTGCAGAAAGGAAGGTTTAGGTTGGATATTAGGAAAAACTTACTCACTAGGAGGATGAAGCATTGCACCTACGTGAAACACTGGAATAGGTTAAATGGACAGGTAGAAGAATCTCCATTCTTGGAGGTTTTTAAGGTACAGCTTAAAAAAGCCCTGGCTGGAATTATCTAAGTCCCTTTCAAGCATAATTTTCTGTAATTCTACAGTATTATAGTTATGACAATAAATATTAGATGGCTGTCAGTTTTGGATCCCCTCCTCCCTCAGTGAACTCCAACTCCACACTGCAGTGTAATCGGAGGTGGTAAGAAGAAATGTGGTGTGCTACAGCAGTTACCAAGCTTGGAAAAAAAAGAAGCTGAAACTCTTGTTCTCTGCCTGCTTCAATCATATGAACTGCAGGGAGAAGTTATTGATCTTCTGATGACCTGACAATAGGACTTTTTTGAATAAAGAAAAATGACTACTTTCTCTCCATTTCTCTTGTGAAATCTTGTAATTTAATGGTTTTGACGGAAACATTTTTATTTAAGAATCCACCATCTAGTTTATTTTCACAGAATACATATGACTGGTTATTACTAGTGCTAGTTTAAAGATTCAGAACATTTTAATTCTTTCAGTAAAAAAATAGGGAAAAAAGGGTCTAGCCACACCAGACCCTTTAAAAAAGCTTTAAAATGGTGATGAGAACTGAGGGCTCCCAAACAAAGACAAAAAAAAAAAATTGAACTGTGGTTATGATTTCATAGATTTCATAGACATTAGGGCTAGAAAGGACCTCAGAAGATCATCAAGTCCAGCCCCCTGGCCCAGTGGCAGGAAGTCACCTGGGGTCAAAGGATCCCAGCAAGACAAACATCCAAATGTCTCTTAAAGGAGTCCAGAGCGGTGCTTGCACCACCTCTGGAGGCAGTCTGTTCCAGGTCTTTGGGGCTCGGACAGTAAAAAAAGTTCCTCCTTGTATCCAGCCTGAATGGTCTTGGAGGAGTTTGTGACTGTTTGACCTTGTCATCACTTGGAGTGCCCTGATGAACACGCGTTCCCCGCCACGTCCTGATGTACACCCCTTATATACTTATACGCAGCCACCAGATCACCCCTGAGCCTGCACATTTCCAGGCTGAAGAGTCCCATGGCTCTCAGCCTCTCATCATAAGGCCTGTTCTCCTGCCCTGTGATCATGCTTGTGGCTCTCCTCTGGACTCTCAAGCTTCTCCACATCCTTTTTTAATTGTGGAGCCCAGAACTGAATACAGTACTCCAGCTGCGGCTTCACCAAGGCCGAGTACAGCAGAAAGATGACATCCTGGGATTTGCTTGAGAAGCATCTATGGATGGAAGCCAGAGGTTTTGCTCACTTTACCAGCTACGACATCGCATTGGTGGCTCATATTCATCTTGTGGTTAATCGTGATTCCCAAGTCCCTTTTGGCCATGGTGCTAGAAAGCATAGCACTGCCAAGCCTGTAAGCATGCTGTGGGGTTTTTTTCCCCAAGGTGGAGAACCTTGCATTTTTTGGTGTTGAACACCATCAGGTTTTCATCAGCCCATTTTCTAAGCCTGTCCAGGTTGGCCTGGATCATCATCCTATCCTCAGGTGTGGAGGATGTACCCCAAAGTTTGGTGTCATCGCTGAACTTGGCCAGTCTGCTTCTGATACCAATGTCTACATCATTAATAAAGATATTAAAGAGTATAGGCCCAAGGACAGAACCTCAAGGGAAATGTAATATAGGTACCTCATGCTTCCATTCTTCTCTAAGAGGCAAAGTGGTTTACTGGGCTACTTCCCCCATTATGGCCTGCAATTACTCCTCTTTGTGATGTAGTACATTCATGAGAGTACTGTCCAGCCTACTTAGAGAAATGGATGCATGAAACACCTGAATGACAACTCTCAGCAGGTGAGTGTGATACTTCCATATTGAAGTCTTAAGCTTTCTGTTTTCCCAGGGGTTAAAAATTCTCCATGAATACGGAATACTTTTTATGATGAGTTACATCTTTTGAAATGTCTGTTTTCCAAAAACTAAAACCAGTATCAATGGTGTGCTTTCAAGTAGCTCTAGTTATTGCTCAGGTGGCATTCTATTTCTACTGTTATACAAGTAAGGAGTGAGTCTTACCTTTTTAAAGGTAAGAACACCACCCTTTCTAAGGCATAAAACAAATTATTTAATAAAGTACATATAATCCTTTTTTCCCTGTAAAAGCACATCAGTTAGCTGCTATTACAAAAAGGGCCATCGTCAAAGTGAAAACCAATATTAGAACCTATATCCAAGCCATCAGCTAATATGCAACAGCACCTTGGCAACATTTCAAAACATTTACAATGTACATTATCAAGGCAATTCTGGAAGTGTAATATCCTCCAAGAGCTAAAATTAGGGTCGTTATACAAATTTTGTATGAACTGAGAGAACGTTACATATTACAATGACAGTCTTGTTTGCCAAGAACCATACCTGATTCTATTCCTAAAATGTGGGCCAAATCACTGCCTAGAGTGTTTTTAATGGATGAAGGGATGAAGTGCAGGCAAATTTTTTTTTTTTTTTTTTTTACCAAAATTGATCAGAAAATACATATAGGGTGGAGAGTGGAGACTGAAACCCAATTTCCCTCTACATTATTAAAAGTCCCTCTTCCTGAACTGCACATGATTCAAGCATAGCTAGGTTTACAGGTAAATGGTAACCAGTTTTCATCATTATTCACTAACCAAAAGAAACTCAAATAAATAATTTTTGAGTCACTGGAGTTTTTTTTTGTTTTTTTTGTTTTTGTTTTTTTTATATGCGTGGCCATATGCATATTCCATTTCGGGTGTACATGGGCCTGAAGCACTTGAATTCAGAGATGTTTTACCTTAGCAGAACCCGTACAACACATACACACCTTCCTTCTCATTTTCTAGCTGAGACTAGAAATAGCAATGCATACTTCCTGTTCCTTATATTCCTCCCCATCAGAAAATCTCAGAAAGCTGGGGACTTCAAAGGAAAAGGAGTAGGGCAGGATGTAGAATGTGCATATGGGAAACACAACTCAAAAAAGTAACTATTCTTTCTCATTTGAATTCTTGTCTATATATAAATTCCACTATGGGTGACTCCAAACCAGTTCAACATTTATTTGGAGCTAGCACTTAGAGTCTTGGGTGTAAAGTAACTGGGGGACTGCTTTGCCAAATGCAGTGTCTGGTTTGGAAACTTCAACAATAGCATCATGTAGGAGTACATATAGTAGGGTTGTGCGAAACAGCGCCATTCCACTTCAACTTTCATTTCTATGTTTTGATGAAACAGTGTTTCATTTTCAGTTTCGTTTCCTTTCAAAAGCACTGTTCCATTTCATTTTGTCAAAACTTGTTTCGACACTTCACCTATAGGCTATAATGGGGAAGCATGAAACTGCCTATAACTTTGCCATTTCTTGCCTGATTTGGATGAAATATGCAGAGATGGTACCCCCTTCTGAGGACATGAAGACTGTCAAGTTTCAAGGAGATAGGTGCAGAGATTTCTGGGAAACTGCACCTCAAGGTGTTGACAAGCAAAACTGTCACATGCCAGCAGTGGCAGCCTCCTGTGATCCAGCAGGCAGATTGGGGGCCTGCACCCCTGGGAGCATCTGGAAGAGTCCTGCAGCCCTCCCAGGAGTGTGGGTGGGCCTCCGATCTCTCTGCTGGCTCACAGGAGGCAGCTCCTGCCACCTGGGACCAGCAGCAGCACCAAACTTCTCGGCCCTGGGTGCAGGCTGTGCCTAGTGTCAGTCCCAGGCAGCAGGAGCAGCTTCCTGTGATCTGGCAGGCAGATCAGGGGCCCGCACGTATGGGAGAAGTCCAGCAGAGCCCTGCAGCCCTCCGGGAGTGCAAGCCCCCAGTCTGCCTACTGGATGACAGGAGGCTACTGCTGTTGGCTGGGACTGGCGCTGGGCACAACCCACATCCAGTGCCAGGAAGATTTGTGCTGCCCCTGGCCCCAGCCAGCAGCAGCAGCATCCTGTCATACAGTGAGCAGATCTGGGGGCCCGTATCCCGAGAAGGGCTGGGGGACATGCCATAATCCTCCTGGGGGGCACAGCCCCCACATCCGTGCCAGATGACAGCAGGCTGCTGCTGCTGCTGCCAGCTGGGACCGATGCTGAAGCCATGTAAGCCTGTCTTCAAAACTTAAAATGTTTCAAAATGTTTTGAGTGCCCTTGTTTCATTTAAAAGATGTTTTGAAAGCTTTTGTTTCATTTTGATTTTGCTGTTTCAAACTCAAAACACATTAAAATAGCTTCAAAATGAAACACGCAGTGAAATTTCGCACAGCCCTAACATATAGCACCCATGTGGTTGCCTTGCTTGAATGCTGGTGGAATATATTCTAAGCAGCATTAGTAAATGCACAATAGCAGTTTTATGCCACTTCTTGACACAAATCCATTTAGCCACTTTTTGGATGAAAAAAACCCCTGGACCAGGAGCCTTTCAGTTTTTGGCCATAGCAACAAATAGATTTCCAGAAAAGTTTAGCCCTGTATAAGTTAAAAGACTCTTCTCAAATCTAGAATGTGAACTCTTGAGAAACGTGAACACTTTTTGACACAACATCCAATGAAAAAGGTCTCAGAAAAGCAATAAGGAAAGGAGATTGAGAAAAGGAAACATGTTCAGCTGGGTGATACAACTAGCCATGGTGGCATCTGGGTACACTAGTCTGTGTAATGTGCTCATACTTGTAAACAGGCATGGGTAAAGAAGGGACAGTAGAACTTCAATTAGCTGATAGACTCTCTTGATTGCCCTATCAAAATTTCTGCCTATTGTCTGAAGAGCAATGATTCAACTGGTTCTTTGAATATGCTTTGTTTTTCAAAACACTGACACTTTGCTGGGGGCATTATAGCAGTGGCTCTCAACCTTTATGTTCCAGGATCCATTTGTAAACACTGATGGCCAGTCCCAACCCAGTGCCCCTCACTCCCAGCCTGCTGTCCCCCAACCCCAGTCCCCAGCATCTGGGGCAGTGGGTTGGCATATGGGATGGGGGTAAGGCATTGGGGGAGCCAAGCATAAATTCTGGTAGCCTGCAAGGGAAAAGCCACTGTTTCCCCATGTTTTTCTCCTTTAGAGGAGAATCCATTTTCAAAGGTTGTTTACAACCCTTTCAGATATTCTTGTGACCCACTTTTGGGTTGCAACCCACAGGTTGAGAGACACTGCATTAGAGGATGTTGCATGAAGGGTGGGCTACTAAATGCCTGCTGTGGTGACTAATGATTAGGGTGCATTGAGTATTTATACTCTCTTCACAGCAGGCATGTAAACTCCCAGGGAGCATAGGATGGCCCTGCAGTCCTTCACATTATATATAATCTTGTCCGTCAGGGTGCTGAAAACCTCTGTACCTCTAATGGGAAACTGCATTCTTTCTGTAGGAAAACAGCTGTGGCCATTTACTAAGATACAGCCTCTGCCACATCCAGTGCTCCCTGAAGAGGAGTTATGGCCACTAACTGTTCACCCACGAGAAGAGAAGCAAATGCTTTAAAAAAATTCTGGTAGTAATTTGTAGTAAAGGATGCAACAGATTACAGTTTCTAAAGTTGTACTGGGAAAACATTACTTGTTAATTGGCTACCTGGAAATGTAAGCTAGGGGAGCTGGGGAGGAACAGGAAGTGTTGCATGGCATGGAAGAGATTATTAATGGACAGTCTTTAGCTCCTTTTCAAATCTAAAGAAAACAGAGAGTATTAAAGGCCACACTCCAAACCATATACAGCCTCAGAAAATCCATGGGTCCATTTCTATTCATTCTCTCATTATTACAACTCCAACAAATTTAATAGTATTCCTACAGTCCAAAGGCTATATCCTTAGGTGGTAAAAAGGGAAAGACCTCTATGAAAAATTGAGAGCTATGTTGATTAAGAACAATGGCAAAATCTGGCTCTGTTTTTTGACTGAACTATTTTTCAGTATTTCTTCTCTCCTATTTTTGTTTTTTAAATGAAAATAAATAAGCCCCAGCCCTTTGTTATCAGAGCATCTTTAAATAATAGTAGTAGCCATCACAAAAAATATGTATTTCCAATACACACAGGAATTCTTAGAGTTTTTATTAATCTCATTCATGCCACCTGATTACACAATTAAAAACATATGTACAGGTGCTAGGCTAGATGCTTTTTCCTTCAAACTGTTTCCTTAAGCGCACACAAGCTTTGGCCAAAACTGTCAAAGAAAACTGCCAAAAATAAAGAAAAAAATCAACATGATTAGATACTAAAAGAAGTGAATTTATAAGAGGGTAAAATAATTATTCTGTTCTTTCATATTACTTACACATGGCAAAGAGTGAATATATCTGTCAGGTAATTGTCATGGCTGTCAGTCCAATAAGAGTAGCCAAGAACAATTAAGCTGAATCCTGTAGTCAAGCCAATAAAGTTTACTAAAATGAAAGCAGATGGAAGCTGTCTTGCAGATCATTTAACTTCCACTTATCATTACCAAACTCTGATGTAGGCTCATATACCTGTTACTTATTATCAGCTAGTCTCTACAGCCTTAATTTCTACACCACAATACATGAACACAAATTTACAGGCAGCCTGGTATAAGTTAATAGTGACTCTGTTAACAGTAACTCACACCAGCTGCCCCAGGGGCAGGGGCCAGCGTAGAAGAACCACCTGCTCTGAGGAACAACCCACTGCCCCTTGCAGGAAATCTGTGTTTGATGTTAATGGGAAGGTGTCTGGCTTGCTCTTTAAACAAAGAGCAATAACAAAATAAACCAGCAGTAGAGGTGCAAACTGTTCTGCTTTGCTTTGGCACTTCCATTTTTTCTTAAACTATGTCAAAAGGAAACAATATTTTCTCACGTAGGAAATGTAATTCTCAAAGGGAGGGTCTGACTGTCATCTGAAAATTGAATTGTGGCCTTTGGGTGTCTAGGGAGAAGACATCAATATTTCAAGCCATAATAGGTTCATGTGAAAGATATTCCAACACACAGGGCAAGAAGCACTCTAAAGATATTTTTTAGCAAAATGGTCTGTAGCCTTACAGGCACAGCTTGCAGAATTTGTTCTAGAAATTCCCTAATTCATAAAACACATACTGTCTTTCTCTTTCTTGCACATCATCTCCAGGTGCCCTTACCTCTCATAGCCTGGGAGCCCCTTCTTTTTCTAACACACACACACACACACACACACACACACACCCCCCCTCCTGAATTTACAGTGCATCTGTATCCTATGCTGTCAGTTCTCAGCAATTCATAAACATTAAAATTTATATATGTACCTTTCATACATTTATATTCATATAGTTCATGAATTCTGAGAACTGAACCTGGTCCTTCCCTTTTTTTTCTAGTCTGATAAAGGATATAGCAGTGAAAGCTCTACTACAGTCTGCTGCCAGCATGCTGTAAGTATAATATTGAGGGACAAAAGAATGATTGTCAAGAGCAGGTAAAAGAATTACTGTTCACCCTCCACATCCAGGTGACCCTCGCCAACAGCAGGAGAGATGCCAGTTATGTTTCTAATTTGGATGCTGTTCAAGTGGCCACATGTCCGTTAAATTTAAACTAAGGACTTGAACCCATTTCATATAGGGTACAGAACATCTAGATATATAATGCTGAACTTTTTAGTTGATTTACACAAGGGGTGTCCAACCTTTCATGTATGTGCCACAAGTGGCATGAGCAGTCTGTGTGCAGGGGGCACAGAACCTCAGAGACAGGTGGCACAGTGGAAGATAAGGCAGGAAGCAGAATGCAGAGCAGAAGATCAGGCAGAGAAAGGGGACTGGAGTGGCACTCAAGGAGGGTGTGGGGCTAAACTGTGGCATGCCTAGCAAATAAGGCTAGCTCCCACTGATTTATACTGTGCAAGGACTCTTGCAAATCAGCAGCTTTTTAATGAATATGTGTAAGTCATAAGCATAGAATACAAGGAATAAATGACATAATATAAACTCTATTAATGTGAACATAAAAGATGAATTGTTATGTACACATAAAATGAGGGTGCATATGTAACCTTAACTTTACCCTCTCTGTGCAGATGTTAATAGACAATAACATCACATAATAATAATGCTTCCCCTCAACATTAGATAAACATGCATAGCTTCTCCTAAATTTGTAGGCTAATATCAATGACACATCGCAATCAACACCTTTAATGGTAGGCTCTGCTTATAATAAAATCCATTTTTCCTTATCTCCATGATATATTCAGTAGCTCAGTCAACAGTAATGTACTGAACAAATCTTCTCAGGTGTCAGAAGTTTCTTAAGGCCAAATTAGAAGGGAGAAAACAATGAGACTGATTAAATCACAGTAAGTAGCTCAATTAGATAAAACTAGGAAGGGGACACGCAAAAACGCTCCTAGTCAGAATTCAGATCCTCCCGTTGTTCTCACTTCAGAAAAGTCTTCATTTCACTAGCCATTAAAAAGCAATAAAAACAGGAACTGGGAGGGGGAAATTCCCCCTCTCCTTAATGCCACTCGATTTTTTAAATCCATGTTGAGTGTTTGCTATTCAAACACCTCACTGCAAGCTTTGCCAGTTGACCAACCCTTCAACTCTAGACTGTTGAATTAATGTTAAATTGCAGGCACCTCCAAGGTTACTAGCTCAATACCTACAATCTTGACATCTGATGAGTTTACTAGCTTTACATGTATTTGCTGTGGTGAAAAGGCATCAGCTCCTTTTAAGTAGGGACCTGGCTCAATCAATCTAGCTTGGTAGATTCATCATAAGGAATAAGCCTGTCTAATGCTACTGGCTGGTATGTCTAGTTTCTGTGGCTGAAAGGTTATTGGCCCATCACCTCTATTATGTTGATCTGATATAAAATGACAGGTCACAATCTGAGGTCACTAGTTCAGGCTCATTTTTTTTTCCTGAATTTTTTATGCATTTGACAAACTGTTCTTTCCCTCTAATATTATATTTATAATCAATTATTGATAACAATTTAAAACAATTATATTAAAACACAGTCTACATGTTAATGACATCCTTGCATGCCAGGAATGTTCTCTTTCTGATTTTTTTTTCTTTGTTAAAAAAAAAAATACATTACAAGTTATAGTCATCATTTAAAGTATCTCATGGCAAAAAAATGCAACTGTTCACCTAACCAAACAATCAGATTTAGATATGAGGGCCAGACAGAGAGAGAGAGAGAGAAGTATGAATAGAAATTTTTGTGCCACCTTTCCTAAACTGTAACTCTTTTTCTCTACAAATAAATTGCAAGGATAGTGGCCTTCCAAGGGCATGATGCCTGCCAAGGTTCAAGGAGATAGGTGCAGAAGTTTCTGGGAAACCACCTCAAACTGCAAAAAGCAAAATGCATGTCACTTGCCAGCAGGCGGCAGCCTCCTGTCATCCTGGGGTCCTACACCCCAGGGAGAGCTGTGGGGCTGTGCGGGCCCCTGGATCTGCACTTGGGATGACAGGAGGCTGCTGCTGCCACCTGGGACCAGCACTGGATGCAGCCCACACCCAGCACTGGGAAGACTGGTGCTGCTGGCCCCCTGTCAGTAACGGCAGCCTCCTGTCATCTTGTGTGCAGATCTGGGGGCCCGCAACCCCGGGAGGGCTGTGGGGTTGTGCCAGAGCGCAGCCCTGGCAAGCACAGACTGGCGGCAGGAGGCTCCACAGCCCCACAGAGCTGAGCCTGGCAGCAGGAGGTGGGGCGAGAGCCACTGGCCAGGGCTGCACTCAGATAAAGGGCTGCCCTCCGAGTGGCTCTGCCACTGGCTCTCCTGCCACCATGCTGAGCTCCATGGGGCTGGCAGAGCCACTTGGAGTGCAGCCCTAGCTCCTGCCACTGGGCTGCTTCAAAACTTGAAACGTTGCAAAACTTTCAAAATGTTTCGAGTGCCCTTATTTCATTTCAAAGCTGTTTCAAAGCCTTTTGTTTCATTTCAATTTCACTGTTTCAAGCTTGAAACATGGGTAAACAGCTCTGAAATGAAACACTCGCCGAAATTTTGCACAGCCCTAATGCTTAACAGGATATTCTAGATTGACCACTAAGTCCCACTGGGTAGAGTGGTTTTCTTTAACCTTTACTAATCTATAGAGGAGCCTCTGGGAGCCCCATAAGACTGGGCTCCTAATATAGTCCATGGCCTGTTGTGACCTATTTATAAAACTTCTAAAAATGTTACATGAATACATTGTCTCAAATTGTACATAATTAGAAGTTAAAATCCCTATTCCACGATGATATCTTTGAACTTTAACATATCTTAAATTAAAACTCTGTCTATATAAGATAATTTTCTTAAAAAGCAACTTAAAATTTTTTTTAAATGATTTAAATAAAAAAAATGATTTTTTTATTTTTCTTAAAAAATCATTGATTTTTTACCCACCCTGGGTAGAATAGGCTAAAGATACACCTCCTAAACCCAGCAGATGCAGCCTTCTATGCTTCATGCCTCCCTGGGTCTCCACCACCCCTCTTATCCTTAAGACTCCAATATGTCTTTCTGGCACAAAGACTTTGCAAAATAACTAACTGCTACTAAAGAATCACGTTTTATGCGCAGAAAACCTGTTGATGTTCAAACTCCTCAGCCAGAATATTGAACAATCTAGATGTCTGTAAGACAGAGATGGAGAGCTTTCCTGGGAGATTTTGCTAACTTTTCTCAGATGAAGGGCTCCCAGCTACAGGGGAACACCACATACCCCCATGCCTGGGAGAGACAGCTGCTGTGATCTCCTAAATTCAGGGGTGCACAAAACCCCTGGGGCTAGGAAAGCATGGCTGTGTCTATCTCCCTGCCTCAGTGGTACATGAAATCCTCCCCAGGGTTGGAAGATCATTGCTCCAGGAATCTCCCACCCTTAGGTGAGTGTGAAACCCCTGAGACTGGGTGATTATGGCTGCCACAAACTCCGTGCCTTATGGGATATATGAAAGTCCAGAAGCTGGGGGATCATGGGTGCTGAGATCCCAGGGCATTTATATCCATGTTCCAGGAGGCCGGAGGTGTGGGGGGAAGGGAGGTTTAGTTTCAATGAGCTTTAGTTAAAGCACCCCTTCCATTTTTCAGCACAGGGATGCTGATACATATGATGCTGGAGTTTGATAATGACTATACTCAAGCAGACTTGATTAGTCAAGTCTGTTCCAACACGCTGTAATTACAGTGTGTCAGAGTAGCCTTAATGCATGTGTATAGGCCTCCCCAGAGCCCCAGGGATTTTACACACCCCTGGGGCAGTCATGCCCCCTGGCTGCCAGGACCCAGCTGGGTCCCAGCACCCAGAATCCTCAGCTGCAGGACTTTGGATCCCTGTGCTGCTAGGGCCAGTATTGGCAGGTTTGGGGCTGAGTCCTCTCAGTTATGAGACTTTGAGTGCCAGCTGATCATGGTACATTCCTGTAGCGGGGAGCTCCCAAGTACACATGCAAATTAAAGCTGGACATCAATCAGGTAGCTAGTACACATTTTTTAGGTGTAACTTTTTCTAGCAGGTTTGAACTTTATGGTGAATATAATAGGTACTCTGTATGCAAAGCTGGTCTCCACATAATGGCAAAATTAGCCAATACCTGCAAAGCATTGAGAAGGCCACAGATTAATAAATGTGCAGTGAAAGGGGGTAGTTGTTATCCATGTGTATCAGGAAAAGAATGAAAGATAAATTACTGCTAAGTTTTCTTGCTTTAAAAATATTACATACCAAGGTATACACAGAAAGATAGCATTTCTCCCACCTCCTTTTTTCCCCTCAGAGACGTTAGACATTCTTTAAGGTGCCGTAATGGCAGGGCAGCCACAAGTTAAAAATTCAGAGGATACTTAAATATCAAAATCTTACAGTTCATCAAAACTTGTTAACCAAAGTTTAATACAATCTCTTTGTTATGCTCCCTTTGATATTAGACCACATGTACAGCAGAACCAAGAGATTTATCTGTGCAGAAGTTTAGATCAATAGACACTGCTGATTAAACATCAAACTGGAATATCAAGTTCACTAAAGTCAGTTCAGTTCTTGCCTCATTTTTTCTATGTTGTTCCTAACAAGAGATTCTTAATACAAATGCTAAAGAGAGAAACACACTTAGGCAATAAGTGCCTGCACTTTCTGATTCAAGGCACAAGTCAAGCTATTACTATTTTAAAAACAGTTAAGAATGGGTTTAACATTAAAGGAGATGCTAAAATGTTTTCCTGCATACTATGGACTAAAGCAGTGGTTTTCAACCTTTTTCCTACTGGGACCCATTTGCAAAGATCCATGGCCTGTCCCAACCTACCACTCCAGGCCCCAACCCCAGGTCACTGCCATGCCACCACCCTCCCAGGCCATGCTGGTGTCCCTCACTCCTGACCTGCAACCCCCTGGCCCCCCAGCCCTGCCAGAGTGGTCCCCAGCTGCCCCTGCCCCACTAAGGCTGGAGCGCAGTGACTACAGTTCATGCGAGCGGCAGCAGAGTGGGTCTGGCCCTGGAACAGTCTGGAGGGAGGAAGAGGAGAGGGCTGTGGCACTCCCCTGCCCTGGGCTGGGGCTGCCATGCTAGGCAGTCTGGTCATGACCCCTCCCACACCTTGAGCAGCCTCTCCTGACTGTCCTGTCCCTACAAGCACAGGTACCAGCCCCAGTGCCACCAGCCCAGCCGTGCAGCTCTCCCCTGCCATCTTCCCCTGCTAGAAGGGAAGGTGCCTTCCCACTGCCCTTCTGCCCTGCCGCAGCTCATGACTCTTTGAAATATTCTTGCGGCCCATGGGTTGAGAAACGCTGGACTGAAGCAAGAGACAAAGTGCTTTCCTGAATCTGGGACTTAGTTGTTTTAAATGATGACTGAAGACAGAACGATAAACAAACATAGATAATTTAGAGTCAGATTTCCCCAAATTAGTCTTTAGATAACCTTTATGCTGGGAGCAATTAAGGGATATATAAAAACATTCGTTTGTTTGATTAATTGATTATAATAGCGTAACAATAAATAAATGGCAGAGAACCATGCCCTGGCTTCCCAAACAGGCACAGATCTTGGAAATCATGACCACTACAATACTCAGGGAATTACATATACTGCTTTAGAGATAAAAATTTTTATTATTTTATGAAATCCTTCCAGTATATAGGTTTTAAGTAAATGCCATATATACATTTTCTTTACATTATCAGCTGAAAAGGAAATTTTAAAAGAAATGTATTATATGAATATAATTTGTTGTTTATTTTATTGCAACTAGAAGTATAATTCAAAATAAATCAATAATGTGGCACCATAGCAAGACTGTATTACTTCAAACACAATTCAAAATAAATCTTTAATTTCTTGACCTAACCATCTCTTAGCAATACCCTTCAAAGGTTTTTATAGCACCCTGGGGTACTGCAACACCCTTGTTGAGGATCAATGCTCTAGGACAACAGGGTCCCATTCTTGGTTGGCCACTATGCATAGAAATAATTAAGAAATTATAAGAAAAATGATATTCTAAAATATAATACAATTAACATAAGAAAATGTTTTCCATTGTAACTATAATGACATATACTTCTCTTTAGTATTGTGTGTGTGTGTTTACGTATAAAATTTGGATAGACGCTAGTGTTAAATTTTATTCTAAAAAGTTATAACCTAATTTTCTGAGGCTGCAAATAAATTATTAAAAGCACAATCTTATGTCCTAGGTCTTTGAAAATTCAAGATTTGCTGAGTTCTGAAATGTCTCTGTATTTCAGTGTAGTTTTATTATACTGTCAGGACTTCAAAAATGAACAAAGCATGTTAGGTTAGACACCCCTGTCTGTTCTAACTATTAAAATGATTTAATATTTCATTCAAGTTTCCTCCCAATGCCTGGAACCCTATTAATAAGGTACCTGCCATCACATTTTCCCTTCAGAAATGTAACTCGACCACTCCCAGTTCCTTGGTGTGTCAGTATGTAAAACTGAATACTTAAATCCAAACCTTATTAGGAATTCATGGCTCCTTTAATGTTTGGAGGTTTTGTCGTCTGTCAAAATTTGAGCAAGAGAGCCCAAAGGGGCCGCCAAGTTTGTTATCCAATGTCTCAACTATTTTATACTAAGAATCAAAACCTTTTGCGCTAATACACTTTATTTTCAAATATATATCTTGGGTTCCTCTAGGAATGAAAAACAATCCTAAAAGTAATGAAAGTATCTAGTAGGAAAGTTTGACTAATTTGTGAGGAGGGGGAGAGGGAAGAGAAAGCAAAAACATGTAATGTGATTTGTAATTAAGAAAGGGTGCGGATATTTGAGAAGGCCTAAATTTCAGCATTGCTTTACACTGACACAGCCATTTATTTCCATGCAAAACTAAGTGCAAAATGTTACTAAAAAAGAATACCATGCTCACTGTGCACGAATGTGAAATGACTACAGAAGCTGCAAGAGTATGGGAAGCATGGTCCACAGAATGCTATATTTTAGGAGGCCAACCTTTCTGGAAGGCATACCATAAATTAGCTCCATTCGTTGAGTGCCACTCTAATTCAATTCCCTGGCTTTCTGCTCCCTGCCCCATCCTTCCTGCTTTATCTGTGCTGCCTGTCCCCCATCTCCAATCTGTCGTGTGTAGCACACTGAGGCTACCTGGGCCCTTTGTGGTATGCATGCTGCAGACTGGCTGCTGCTGTTCTAGACGAATAGTTTAATTTCATAAATCCTCTATCCAAAAGGTGAATATGCCATAAGAAATTTAACAAGGGAACCAAAATGCTTTTAGAACGAAACATAAAAGAACTGGAGAGGATCTCCATAGAAGAGAACTGCCATTTCCTTTGTAGGTGTAAAGGGCCCCTTGGACACCAGAACAGATACTGCTGTGCTAGATGAATGGAACCCAGAAAAAAAATGGTTATCTCCTGTGACCATGGTCCAGAGGCTCCCATGTATATTAGGAATTAAGACTGGGCTTAGCAGAGGACCAGAGGAGCAACTTCAGTGTAAATTATAAGGGGCGAGGGGGAGGATCTATGGCTGCAAATGCTACTTCCAGCTATAAAAAGCTATGTTGAAAAGCAGCCATTTCTGACATGGTAGATATTTAACAGTAAAAGCAGTACTCCTTTCATATTGAGTTTGTCACAACCTCTGTCTGTCTCCCTCTCTTGTTTTTTAAGCTGGGCATCAATAGTCTATTATACAGATAATGTGCCTTATGTGATTTATTGATTACTGACAGAACAGATATGCTGCTGTAAATATAAGTATTAAGCCTGTGAATAATATTCCCGTTACTCAAAGCCCTGGGCTATGGATGTTTTGAAATAAATAAATTAAATTTCATTTTTCCCCAAGTTTAAAATGCCATTCACAGAGCACCTGAGATACACCTCTTCAACACTGTAATGCAGGGTCTCTGATATGGCTTTACAAATTTCAGGCTTTTTTAGAATCATGCACAGTGTAATGTCATAAAAATATTTACACTTTATAGGACTACAAGACATGCCCTGAACTGTAGCAACATTACATTTTATTGTAAAGTATGGTGTCAAGTCACCATCTGACTCACTCCCTTGCTCTTTCATCTGTATCCTGTATATTGAAAGGAGAGGTAAGCATAGTCATGAACGAAAAGTTGCTTTATAATAGTGCCTGGAGAAAAATAAGTTATTCTAGGTTAGAGATGGATAATGATGGATTCAGATGGTCATTCAAATATGGAGTCAATCCTGGGAATTCAGATTTATAAATTTAAAAAAGTGTGAAAATACTAAACACAATTTTTTAAAAAATGTTAAACTATACAAATATATAATTTTTTTTTAAAAGGTCTGTAGACCAGAAAAGTGATGAAAGTCTTAAGAGAGCAAACAAGTCTGCTTGCAGACCAATGATTTGATGTAATTCATATTCTGGTCAATTTGACGGAACACACCGGTGTGATTTGGAGAGGGCTTTATGTAAATGAGATATAGGCATTCTGAGTAGATCACTTTGACAACTACAGGAAGCAAAGATGACCCTATGCAAGACGACCTGTGACTACTAGTCTAGCTCCACATAGAAATGTTTGTGACCAATAGTGATTACTGAATGTGCTTAAGATGCAAGCCAAGGGATACTCTACTGGGGGTAATGTAAGATCTAAATGCGTCATTGACAGTCCCTTGATTCAAGGCTCCTTGATGGGCCTTGAGTCCAATCCTTGAGCTACAGACCCGTCTGTAAAAGCTGCAAGTTTTTCTGCACCAAAAAGTATGCCACAGGTTAAAATTTCTCACTTTTTCCTGATTCTGTTATCTCTTCTCTACTTTGAGAGCAAGATGCTTTACCTCAAAGCACTGCCATTTGGTTGAGGTTGTGATGCCACTGGCGTCAGTTAGTAGCCAACTCTTCTAAGCTCTAGATGTTGGTGCCCACTTTGTTGAGGTACACCTTTAATGTGTCCTCACAGTATTTCCTTTGGTCACCACCAGATCTCAGGCTACAACTAAGCTAGGAGTAGAGGACTACTGACTCAATGCTGGTAACATTGGCTTCAACAGTGATGCTGGCATTTGCTCAATGATTTTCCCATTCAATGCAGAGGACTTTCCAGAGGCATCATTGGTGACAATTCTCCAAGCCCTCGAGATGACGATGATAGGTCAACCATCTTTTACATCTGTAGAGGATAATGAGAATGATGACTGTGTTGTAGAAGTGGATCATGGTGTCTTTCCAGAGACCACAATCAATAAAAATGCACCAAAGAAATTTCTTGAAAGAGGCACTTGCGCATCAGGACCTCTGCTGGATCTGTTCATCAATGTTGGCTCTCAGAGAGGTGACTACCAAGGCAAGAGAAGTTTTTTACTTCTTCCAGGCACTTCTGCTTGATGATAATTTGAGGAGGCATCACATTCATGGCCTGAAGCAGGCTGAAAAAGCAACTTAGTCTTGATGTTGGAAGAGAGGCCTGAAGTTTCCTAGGTTTCTGGTAGGCAAAGGCAAGAGTCAGGCAGAATTGAGGCAGCCACCAGGGGACATCCTGGCAAACCCAGGAGCCTCACATGTTACAAGGTTTCATAGTTTCATAGTTTGTAGGGTTGGAAGGGACCTGAGCAGATCATCAAATCCGACCCCCTGCCATGGCAGGAAAGAGTACTGGGGTCAAACGACTCCAGCAAGGTGTTTGTCTAGCCTTGTCTTAAAGACCCCCAA
>NW_017729024.1:38981065-38988115 GCF_001723915.1 Gavialis gangeticus | reverse complement strand
CCAGTTTTTTAATGAGAATGGGGTGGGAGATAGTGTCAAAGACCTTCCTAAAGTCTAGAAAGACTACATGCACTGTTACCCCTGCTTCTAAGGATTTGGCGACCTTAATGAGAACCAGGATGACAGTCAAAAATGAGGGGAGCAGAACTCAAAATGACAACACATCCTTACTCGACTCCACTTCAGATGGCAAATGAATCTGTCTTTGATCTGCTACACAGAGCTGGTCGCAGTCACCTGGTTGTCAGGATCTTGATGTATTTTTCAGGGAATCCAAATCTGGCCAGTACTTTCCACAAGGCTTCAAGAATGATGGCAAAGGCCTTAGTAAAGTAAATGAAGGCCACATATAGGTCCTGATGTTGTTCCTGACACTTCTTTTTGGATCCAGTGAGCAATAAAGATCATGTCACTTGCCCCACAGGATGGTCTGAAATTGCACTGAGATTCTGGCCAAATGTCCTAGGCAAGAGGTTGAAGACAGTTCAGGACATAAAGTGGAAAGAGAAATTTGTAAAAAGGCACAAGCTAAAAGAGGAGAAGTTAAGGTCTAAATCAACATGGATGATAACTGCACTATTATTTGTTTGGCTGCATGCTGTTCTAAGATCCCTGCTGAAGCACACAGGGGACAAGCAGAGCGAGGCTAGATATGCAATGCCTGTTTTCTGAATAACTAAAAGATTTCAGTCTCCAGAGCTGTCAATCTAGCACTGTGTACTAACATTAAATTCCTTAGAAAAAGGGAAACCCAGTCACCCTGTAGGTAACAAAAATTCATGCATGCAGGAAGCAAGTTTCCTTCTTTTGGAAGTTGAGTTAGACTCAAGATTCATTTAGGAGTCTTTTCCTAATGATTAAATTACACCTAATGTCATCATTGCTGCAGGTGGGCAAATAATTATAAGAGGCAAAAAAAAGGAATTTTTTTTTTTTTATTTATTTATTTTTATATTTTGGTATGATTTTCTTTCTATGATGATGAGTGAATTTGTCCCTGAATGCAACAATGGGGACAGCTGGAATTCAAGGCTTACACTTAATGCAACTTCTTCCAACAAAAGCTACATTTATTGAAACACACTGGGGAACTGCATTATATGTTCTAAGGCCTTTAAAATAGACTATATTATACTGACAATACAATCACCTAGAATTTTCTGCAATACTCATTTATATTCCATTATGCCATTAAACTTGTTATGCCCTTTTTGTGCTCCACTAGCACACACATTGAATATATTTCCCCCCTCTGATAAGAGAAATTTCAATAATCTCTGAAAACTTCTTAATAAGCAATTTGATTTCTCAGTTCCAGTCAAGGATATAAAGTCACCTTGTTGTACAGCATTTAACAAGGTCTCAGTCCATGTTTCCTCCAGAAGCAAAGATGGGTTATCAAATTTAACATATTCACTGTAAAAGGCATCAAGTAGTTGCTTCCTACTTCCATAAAAGAATTCAGGCTTCTAAGATTAGAAGGCATCTAAACTACTCAGGTGCCACTTTAAATATAAATTAATCGTTAACCTCAGGGATGCCATGATCATGACAATCTTCAAGAAAGGAGACAAGTCAGACTGTGGAAACTACAGAGGGATTGCCTTGCTGTTCACCACAGGAAAGATCATTGCGAGAACTCTTCTGAATGATCTCCTTCCACTTCCTGAACAGCTCATCCTGGAATCTCAGTATGGGTTTAGGGAATCAAGAGGCACAACTAATATGATATTCACAGCTCTCCAGCTGCAGAACAAATACCAGAAACAATGTAAGCTGCTCTACCTGCCCTTCTCTAACCTCACAAAAGCTTCAGACTGTCAGCCGAAAAGTGCGGTGGAAGATCGTTCTGAAGTACAGATGCCGACCGAAATGTGCCACCATTCTCTGCCTGTTCCATGATGGTATGCAAGTGGTGGCTCTTAGTAAAGGATCCATTACAGATCCCTCTGAAGTTAAAGCAGGAGTTAGGCAAGGCTGCATCATCGCTCCAACACTCTTCTCAATATTCCTTGCCATCATGCTATACCTGACCACCAACAAGCTTCCAGTTGGAGTGGAGTTAAATTACTGAATGAATGATAAATTGTTTAATGTCAGCCAGCTCCATGCCAAAACCAAGACCACCTTGACCTCAATCATGAAGCTTCATTACACTGATGTTTCTGTAGTTTTACTCTCCCAGTTCAGTCAAGGCATACATTCAAGAGGAGGTCAGAGAAGTGCTTCAAGAATGCCCCCAGGGCTAACTTGAAATAAAAAACATCAACTCATGAGAACTATCACCCAGGACAGCCCCAAATATAGGTAGAGTCTTCTGCAAAGATCTTAGTACTTTGAAACCTTACTATAACAACAGAAGACAGAAAAACAGAAGCAACAGAAACAGCATCTCATAGACCAAACCAAGAACCCAATGCCATCCAACCCATGTTGAAACATGTGCTTGACCTGCAACAGGGTCTACCAAAGGCTGAGGGGGGATCTAATGGCCTGTTACAAACTAGTCAGAGGGGACCAGCAGGCATTGGGGGAGTCCCTGTTCCCCTGAGCACTACCAAGAGTGACTAGAAATAATGGTCACAAGCTGGCAGAGGGTAAATTCAGATTAGACATCAGGAGGCACTACTTCACTGTCAGGGCAGCTAGGATCCGGAACCAACTTCCAAGCGAAGTGGTGCTGGCTCCTACCTTGGGGGTCCTTAAGACAAGGCTAGACAATCACCTTGCTGGGGTCATTTGACCCCAGTACTCTTTTCTGCCATGGCAGGGGGTCGGACTTGATAATCTGCTCAGGTCCCTTCCGACCCTACTAACTATGAAACTATGATCCTGGATGGGCCTCATCAGCCATCTTTGGACCCACAGAAAAGATAATCGTGGAAGACAATAATCCTCAACTGTAAGGGATTGCTTCTGCTGCTGTTAATTCTTGGTCTGTAATCACAATTTTCAAGTGAGCCAATTATCAAAAGACAGCTGCCCCTTTTCCCTTCTGTAATCTTCATTTACAGGTGGGTGGCTCCATGCAACCAGCTTCAAGCAAATAGCTGACATAAACCTAATCTGCTGATGTGTTCTAGTCTAGTACATTAAATCAAATCCCTTATTAAGAATCATTAGGTATTCTTCAGGGGAAAAGGGAATATAAACAGGCTTCTCAACAACAACAAAACAAAAAACAAAAAAAAAGAAGAAATGAAGGATCTACATATCCATGATGCACATTTCTGATCATCAGTAGAGTAAGGGTACTTTACAATCATTAATGTAATCATCCTGAAAATAATTCTTTTTCCAGATAGGCCAGGTACATACATTCAAAAAGCCCAAGGTAGAATCAATCTAAGCTATACAATTTTCTATAAGGGGCGTAGTTTAGATTGGTAGCAAACAGAACACACATTCACCCTTTTGGGGAAGGGGGGAAAATCTTAGAACAGGTTCTGCCATTTTTAGATTAGTCTATGTGTGCTGAACTTCTGTTCTGTTGTGGGTATAGACTGGTTTTGTGTGCCGAATTTCTATTCTGTTACTCATATAAACCAGTTTTCAATCACTTATATGGAAAAAGTCCACACCTCAAGCACAAGGGCTCAAATACTCAAAGGTATTTAGGTACCTAAAACTGATATGCACCTACATATACCCATCTGAGGAACTCTTCAGACTGACAAGCCATAGCCTGACCCACAGCCTCACTCCTGTGTGGCTATCTGAGCCTTGCTTCCTATTTGAGGTCTGCTGCTACCATTGCTATTGCAGAAGTGAAATGGTTTCAGAGCCTTTTGGTAAAGATGCAGCTTTGCCAAGAGGAATTTGTCTGCCCCCAAAGCTGCACCAGTTCAATGAAAATAAATGTCATCCATCAGCAAAAAGATGCAATTTCTGGGTTGACGCAAGGGACATTTTAGGTTAGAAAGGACAATACGAATCAGTTAAACTGCTAACATGGTATGGAAACCCTTTGAAGTTACTGAACAGACTCTACAGAAACAATTCTACTGCCTGAGGTAAACATCCTTTTCTTTACATAAATTTGCTACATTTTTACAAACCGCTAATATTACTCCATATATGAATCAACCAGAAAAATAGCTTTTGTTTCCAACATCTGGGTCGCTGCGATGTTCACACTGAATTTGAAAATGTGTTCTTTCAATATTTTGTCCTAAATTGCATAAACTGTTAGTTAGTGAATTTTATATTCCGAATTGCTATGCTTTTCATAATATTGTTTTCTAGACATGATAACAAACTGGATCACTCCAAGTCTAGGATCATATGCTAAACAAAATGTATAGCAGATAAATGTAGCCCTACTGCAAATTAGGCCTTTCTAGTCACTGGTCAATATGCTTTTCACCAGCCAAAAATACAGGCCATTTATTAGATGTGTTGAGGTCTTTCACTATGCCTAGCACACTTATAGCCCCATAATTTGCACACAATTAGCCCCATTATAGCCTATGGGTGAAATGTGATGCTGCTTCCCAATCCCTCACTCAAGACTTTCAACTTGCCAACAAAGAGGAGGAGGAGGTCAGAAATGAGCAGTCCTTCCAAGACAGGAACACCTCCCACTCTGAAAAGGCAGGCAAAATGCCAGCCTCTCTGTCCAAATATTCTGGCCAAAAAGAAAACAACTTTTCTTTTTACAATCCATTTTTGCCTCGTCTCCTTTTCAAAAAAATGTCTATCCTATCCATCCATACTTCTTCGATGAAAGTTGATAATCCAAGACAATTCTTTATCCTCACAAAGAAGGTGTCTATTTATATCAACATAAATTAACTGCTTTTGTTACACGAAAAGCTTTCCATCTCCCCTGCTTTTACCTGTAGCACAGTATAGGGTGTTCTTGATGTTTTAGATGCTGTTCCTCCTAGTTATGGATGGCGGTTCAAGGTGATCTTGAGGATTTCTTTAGTTAACAGTATCCTGTAAGCATAAAAGACTAGATTCGATGGCCCAAGGGGCCCCTTCCTATGTTCCACTAATTTTTTCTGCAATACTACAGCATAATCATTCCTAAAATCTAGGTAAATAACATCAACATATTTTGTTCTGCCTTTAAAATAGTTAATCCATTGTTGTGTATTATCTCCTTTTGAAGATTTCAAGTCACAGGTTAATAAATATCTCCCTAAGTCTTTCACCATTCTAAGGGTGCTATTACAGGTTACCTTTAAACCATTTTAAATCTGCGGATTAAGTAGTGTTAAAGTTAGAACTGTTTCAGAACAGTTGCAGGTTAAGACTTAATGCTGTCTCAGACCTGCACAATTGTGCCTTACCATTAGAGGGCTTGGTGAGCAGGGAGTGGCTAGAAGCTACAACTCTATCCCTCCTCGAGTGGAGTCCCTGGGGATAAGTGTGGCTAGAGCATGGAGCCTGGGAAAGCATGCCTCCCTGGGCTCTAGGCACTTGCAGTGCTCAGTGCTAGGCAGCCCTTTTGCCTCTCCACCTCCACTTAAGTAACACGCAAAGCTACACACATTAAACTCAAAGGCTTAGCCCTCTGAGGGGAGGGTTGTATGCCTTCTCACAGCCCAGAGCCCCAGATAAGGTCTCCTGAGGTCCTTAGAGCTGGCAGCATGGTGCCATATGGACTGGGGTAAAACTTACTGGGGGTAGGTGAAGGTGTTGTCTTGGGTACAATACTACCCCCTGGGCAGCAGAGCTTGGGAGGGTGGAAAATTTGTCAGGGGTACAGGGGCTAGAAGCAGTGCATCATGGTATGCTAAATGACTGTAAATTGGTTGATTTATAAGCAGGCTAGAAATACCCTAGTTTGAGTTAGGCAAAACAGCTCAAAGGTAACCCTCACCAGAAGTGTCATAAACCTTTGAGACTCTCTAGACATATTTATACGTGCTCTGGGGTAGAATGGGGAACACTTTAATTAGACCAGCTCTGAGAGCCACTCTAATTAAAGCACCTGCAACGTCACGTGTATTCAGCGTCCTGCACTTTAAAATGGCAGTGGGGCACTTTAACTAAAGCTTATTCAATGAGCTTTAGTTAAAGCACCCCCACTGCCATTCTGAAGTGAGGGGACACTGAATAAACTTAATACAGAGGCTGCTTGACAGTGCTAATTAGCATGCTCCAGTAGACTCAATGAATCAAGTCTGCTCTGAAGCATGTTAATTAGCACCCATGACAGCAGACATCCAGCACACTTATAAGTGACCTTAGAGAGTACATATCACAGCTTAACACCCCTTTAATGTGTGGACTCTCTCACTCTCTACCCCTCCCTAGGTACAATATCCAAATAGGATGTTGGTGACTGTGGTCCTCCACATTAATCCATTTAGATAGATTATGGACATAAGTCAACCTCTGTCTTCCATGATCTTGTCTTCCTTCAGCATTTCCAGATACAATCAGACTTGCAATTTCCTTTTTCTTCATAACATGTCGAAGAAACTCTAATGGTCTCTTTCTGATATTAAATCAGCAGCTTCCTCCTCCAGCCTGCTCATAAAAAAATTCTTCATTTGAAGTGTGACTTGTCCAACATACCTTCAATATGCACCTTAAAAACCACATCTTAGTTGCTTCAATTCTCTTTTCCATACTTGGCGATATTGTCCAGTATTCAAATGCGTACATGAGGACTGGTATAACATAGCAATCCAAAACTCTTAACTTTATTCCCCCATGCCTATTTTCCATTTTATTTCATGATCACATTTACCATCTGATGTGCTCCAGTAGGGCTGTTGCCCTCTGAGGTCAAGCCAACTCTCAGGATCTCAATGTTGCGCTGTTAGACAGGAGGGTGTAACACAATTGCACATATACAAACACACAAATCAATCAGGTGCATACACATGCACACTACCAGCTCAGGCACATACACATCCAAACCAGCCTAGGCACATGCATACCTATTACCAATTCAAGTCCATACACACTACACACACTAAATTTATACAGAATCAGTTACAAGTTACCAACACCTGCACATCCAATACACACACATGGATTACTAATTTATATGCCACACAAACACACAATGATATATATATATATATATAT
>NW_017729024.1:38956293-38980115 GCF_001723915.1 Gavialis gangeticus | reverse complement strand
CTTGGTGCAGGGGCTGAAGTCCACTGAAGTCCAGGAGAAGAAAGAGAAAGACAGAGAGTCCAAATTGTAGGAGGAGGTATGCAGGCAATATCTGCCTATCCAGGCAGGAAAGGAGTTCTTGTCCAGTAGATGTTGTCCAGAGGGCGGTTGCTGGCAGGGCATCTGGGTGGATAGGTGTTATGGTATTGTGCCAGTCCAGATGGAGAGGGTGTTCCACTGGGTCTGTCTTCACTGCCCCTTTTTATAGGGGCAGACCTTGTGTGACCCTAGTGACAGGAGGCATGCCCAGGCAAGGGCCATCCTCCAGCATACTGAGCATGTGTGCTCCATGCAGGGATGTGCAGTTTCAGGTGTCTGTGATGATGGCAGTTGCTGGTTCTGCAGGGTCTTTTGTCTTTCAAATGCTGGTCTTGTCTCTGTTCCTGGGTGAGGTCTGTGGTTCCTGGATGAATCAATCCGAAGTGATGGCCCAGTCGTTACAGGCCTGCTACCATTGTATTTCAATCATTACGTGACTCATACAGTTGCAACACACAGGGGATGCCTGGGCAGAGAACACAAGATGGAGACTTGACATATAAAATGGAAACTTGACATGACTTTGGTTCACTTACAAACACAGGCCTAAACCATACAATATCCATATATATATATATAGGGAATAGAGAGGGAGAAAAAAAAAGTCAGAAATGATTGGGGAAGGGGAGGGAATGCAATAAGATAAAATTAAAAAAAAGAAAAACTGGGGGTTTTGCTACAGGGCTGTGTGAAACAGGACCATCTCGTTTCGACTTCTGTTTCACTGTTTCAAAGGGACAGTGCTTTGTTTCATTGTTTTGTTTTGAAGCGCTGTTCCATTTCGTTTTGTTGAAACTGTTTCACTGTTTTGATGAGTTTTGACATTTCACCCATAGGCTATAATGAGGAATTGTGAAAATACTTATAATTTTGTCATTCCATCCCTGATTCAGTTGAAAATTGCAGGGATGGTAGCCCCTTCTCAGGGCATGAAGCCTGCCAAATTTCAAGGTGATAGGTGCAGGGGTTTCTGAGAAACTGAACCTTAAACTGCGAAAAGCAAAACTTGTGTCACTTGCCAGCAGCAGCAGCCTCCTGTCATCCCATGCACAGATCTGGGGGCCCGCATCCCCAGGAGGGCTGTAGCCTTGTGCTGGACTCCTCCCAGGGATACAGGCCCCCAGATCTGTGCTTGGAATGACAGAAAGCTGCCGCTGCCACCTGGGACCGGCACTGGGCACACCCTGCACCCAGCGCCGGGAAGACTGGTGCTGCCACTGGCCCCAGGCAGCAGCAGCCTCCTGTCATCCATCCCATTTGCAGATCTGGGGGCCTACACCACCAGGAGGAGTCCAGCAGCACTGGGAGGGAAGGCTGAGCTCTGTGAGGTTGGTGGAGCCGCTCAGAGTACAGCCCTGGCTCTCCCCTACCTCCTGCCACCGAGCTGCTTTGAAGCTCGAAACATTACAAAACTCATTTAGTTTTGAAGCTATTTCAAAGCCTGTTGTTTCATTTTGGTTTCACTGTTTCAAGCTCAAAACACATTGAAACAGCTTTGAAACTAAACACTTGTCAAAATTTCACACTGCCCTATTCTCCAGGTTCCCAAGTAATTAAATGTATTAATTTGCCTTTTCCACTTTGATGTTGCAAACAGGAATGATCTTTGTAATTACCATGCGTTTTGTTTTTCTACAGTTAGCCCCTTCTTTTAAAACCCGTCTAAAATTCCTTGCAGCTTCTCTTCTGAATCTGTGTCATCAGCATAACACAAGTTTCATAGTTTCATAGATGTTAGGAGCTGGAAGGGACCTTGCAGAGCATCAGGTCCACCACCCCTGCTTTTTCAATTTCTGTCCACCAATGGTCAGCACTTGTACATCTACAAACTCCCTCAGTATTTTCTAACTGTACAAGTTGAACAAATCAGGAGGAAGAGCACAGCCTTGCCTCACACATCTCTTAATTTGGATGAAATCACTTACTTCATTTTCTATCTTCACTGCTGCAGTTTGATCCCAATAGACATTTCTTGAAATTCTCAAGTCTTTACCATCAATATCCAGTTCTTACAGCATTTTCATTAACTCCTCATGCTTGACTCTTATCAAAAGCTTTTGTATAATCAATAAAACACAAGAAAAGGTCTTTTTTCGTTTCTATTGCCCTCTCCAAAAGCATTCATACCATGAAGATAACATTTCTTGTACCTTGATCTGCAACAAAACCACATTGAACTTTTGCAATCTCGGGTCTTATTCTACTTCTGGCTTCCATCATCAGCACTTTTAATAGGATCTTTGTCATGTGTGAACACTCCCGTTCTAAATGCCTTTAGAATGGTTTAAAGGTAACCTACTACCCTAATACCAATTAAGATGCTAGTATCTCTACTGCTGCTGATATACAGTTTCTCTACCTGTAGAACTGTTGGTTGTTCCCTACAGTTCCCTTTTTTAATTGCTATACTTTATTAGCTTTTAGGTGCCCCATTTGGCCTCTGATATAACCTCTTTAAAGGCTTCACAGTTTCTTTTACCACTATCTTTAAGGTTAACTTGAACCTGGTAATTAGGGCCCTATAAGTCCTTCCATGCATGCAGAAGTAGTTAGACAGAGAAAAGCACAGGCTTTTGGCAATGCTACTCCCTTTTTAACAAGTTTTCTGGTTGCCAGGCTCCAAATGGGTAATAAGTCCTTTAATAAGCCTAACTTTTCCAGTCAGAAAATTATATAAGTGATTCAAAATCTTGGCTTTATAACTTTAAAACACAGGTACTTTATGAATGTAGAATTCATGTAAGTCTCAATATCTAGTAAAAGCCTTTTATTCCTTACTAAGGACTCATTCTACACTATCCTACTCTTATACAATTTAGAGATTAGCAGAGTACCACTACATTCATGCTTTTGGGTGATGGTTCGTCAAAGTTTGACCTCATCCTTCATGAAGGCAGTGAGTTGGGCTTTAAACACTACGAGAAAAAGAACCAAATGGTAAAATGGGTGCATAAAGTAGAGTCCTGTTTTCAGAAATGTTGATAGCTAAATAATTCACCTGATTTTCAAAAGTAGGAGCACTAGAGCTCATTGAATTGTTACAAACAGTATTTTTTGTAAGAAAATGTCAGCTTACCAAAACAAAAAGTGTTACTGGGCAGGGGGATCCTAGTTTGGTTAATTTTGTAGCAAAACCCCCAGTTTTTATTTTACTTTTAAAATGCATTCCCTCTGATTCCCCAACCTTTTCTGACTTTTTCTCTCCCTCTCTATTCCCTATAGATAAGTATAAGTGAGCTAAGACATAGGATAAGCTTCAGCATTTTATTTTGGTAGCAAGTAGTATTTGTTTTGTTTTTTCTCCTTCTTTATATTGTATAATTATTATTTTTAGTGGTCTATATTACTGTTTTAGTGGTACTATATGATTTGGGCCCACATATGTAAGTTAGCATAAGTTATGTCAAGTTTCCATTTTGTCAAGTCTCCATATTGCCCCCATGCCCTGTGGCGTAACCTATGACTCATACCTACCCCTCCTATGTAAGTTGGTTCCTGCATGAATGGGCATGAATGAGAGTGCTTGCGAGACAACAGCAGTAGGTCTAAAAATAGCTCCCTCTGAATGACTGAACCATCAAAACCAATACCTGGACCAAGGACCCAGCCATTGGAACCACCCTCAGCAGTCAAGAAACAAAAGATGAGGCAATCCACCATCGTGCCAAGGCTGCACATGCTCAGTAAGAACACCTGGAGCCCTCTGGGACAGGACTGACATTGCCTGGACAGGCCCTCCCCATAGATCAAAGGTAGTCTGCCCCATAAAAAGGGGTAGTGAAGACTAACTCCTTGGGACGCTCTCTCCATCTGGACCAGTACCATGACACTCTACCTATCCATGCAGAGGCCCTGCCAGCGACCCCCCTCTGGACAACACATACTGGACAAAGACCCCTTTCCAGCCTGGATAGCTAGCTATCACCCCCACCATCTCTTCCACCATGGACTTGGACTCTGTTTCTCTTCCATACCTGGACTCCAACCCTTCCACTGAGTCTCTTTCTCCTGCTGCTAGAGTGTGTGCGCGTGTGCCTGTTTAATAAACCTGTTATTTTGAAACCCAGAGTTCAGTTTTTGTCTGTTTTCTGACTGTTTCCTCCTTGCCACTACTTATCAGCCCCCCAAGCTCCCAGCTTTCAACCTCAGTTTCCAGCCCCAAACTCCCAGCTTTCTGCCTCTCTCTCTCTTTCCTGGCTGTCTCCTCCTTGCCACTGGGCTTTTTACCCTTGCACCAGTGACTTCAAGTAACCCTGGGGCCACTTGACCTTAAGTAACCCCAGCCTCAGTTCCTCAGCCCAGCTTCTCTAGTCTACCGGTTCTAATCCCAGTTCTGGCAACTTTCACTCCTTACACTTTCTCTCACCTTAACCTTCCTCCAGGTATCCCAAGTACCCTGAACACACACATACATACCGTACCATCCAAGTTAGAAACTCACCTGTGTGTAGGTGGGCAGTATGTGTGTGAATTAGTGTGTATATATATATATGTCATTGTGTGCGTGATATATGAATTAGTGATCCATGTATGTGTACAGAGTGTGTAGGTATTGACAACTGATTGTTGTCTAATTTTTGGTATGTATACTGTGTGTGTGCTTGAATTGGTAATAGGTATGCATGTGCCTAGGCTGGTTTGGATGTGTATGTGCCTGAGCTGGTAGTGTGTGTGTGTGTGTATGCACCTAATTGATTGTGTGTTTGTATATGTGCAATTGTGTCACACCCTCCTGTCTAACAGCACAATATTGAGATCCTAAGAGTTGGCCTGACCCCACAGGACAACAATTTCACATTTTGAAAACCATTTTTAATATTTTTGAAAAACACCTAAACACAATGATTTCACATATGCAAAAGTAGAAGTTCCATTTTCCAGAAATTATTTAGAACCAATTATTTAGATTGTAAGCTAACAGGGCTTTCCATCAAGAGTTCATTCACATAAGAGGTACTGCACTTTAAAATAGTTCTAAGATATTTTGTGTTTTTGGAGTTAAGAAACTGAGCACACTGATATATCCTTCTTTCCTTGTGAGGTAGTCATTAAAGAAACAGGGAACAACAAAATGGACAAAAGAGAATATATATGAAATTAGGCATCCTTGATATCTAGATGAAGCGCCGTTTACATTCCAATTTTCTCTACAACAAAGGATATATATACAAAAGTGGACTACATTGTAATTTATTGTTTGATTGGCTTGGTGTGATTATGCCTCATATTTAGATCTGCTTTTTGACTGATCTAATATTGAGTCACAGAGGCCCTGAAGGCTGAATAACTTACTGGTTAGAAACTTACTAAAGTTTGCATATAGCTGAAGCAAAAAAAACAAAAGAAACTTTGAAATAAGTTAAAACAGAGAGATTACTTACAAGAACATTGTCCAGGAAGCTTATACAGCAGTTGCATAAAAGAAAGCTCGTTATAGTTCTGAGAAGGGCAGAAGAAAATGAAAGAGGGCTCACATGCATAAAAGAATAGCTTAAACTTAAATTACAATCTTAGAAATGGTGCATTAAATGGCAGATCTAAAAGAAAATGAGTGACATACAAGTGACAGGGGTCAATTAAATATTATTCTTTGCAATAAACCAGAGTGATCTCTTGAGTGGAAACAGCAATATTATTATGAAAGCAATAGTAAAGTCCTGAAACTCTCAGCCTATGAACTCAGACAAGAGAAAGGAAAAAAGATCAATACAAGCAATCATGGATGACAAGGGCTCAATGAAATATAAATCCAAAGACATCTGTAAAGTTTTTTGAAAAATTCCATTCTCACCTTCATTCTAGGGAGACACGCTTCTCTAGAGAAAGTAAAATAAAAGGATTCATATTTTCATTATCATAGTACTTATACACCCTAGTCCTGGTCCAGGCACTCTGTAAACACAGGAAAATATGGCTTCTTTTTTAAAGAGCTAAAAATTTAAGTGTATGCAAAGAGAAAATGGATTGAAATAAACAGAAGGAAGAACAAGGAACCAGAAGATGATATTATTCAGCATAGCAATCAATACACCAGCAGCCTAACTATGTCATCTACAGGCATCATAAAAGAAGAGTTTTAAGGAAAGATTTGAAGGAGGATAATGGGCTCAGTCTGCGGATGTTTGGTTCCTGGTGCCCAGTTTAACAAGTAAACAGTATCATCTTGTAATATTGGTGTTCTGGCTCTAGAAAACACCACCAACCTTGAAGCCATGTTTATATAGCAGCACCAGGTCCATTGGACAGGATATGTCATAAGAATGCCTGACAACCAGCTCCTGAAACAGGTCCTATTTCCCACGTCACCAATGGTCACTGCTCTAGAAGTGGACAAAGGAAGAGATTCAAGGATACCCTGAAGGCAGATCTGAAGAAATGCAAAACATCAGTATCTGGGAGACCTGAGCACTGAATCATCCCCAATGGTGTCATGAAGTATGACAAGGCATTGACCGTTTCAAACCAACTTGCCCAACTATGGAGGTGAATAGGCAAGAGAGAAAAAAGGAAAAAGCCACGACCTGACATCTCTCCTTCCTTCTGGAATTGTATGTTATATCTGCAGTTGAACATGGACCTAGGTTGGCCTCTTCGGTTATTTCCGGACTCAATGACTTCTGTCTTTACTGGAAGACTGCCATCTTTATACCAAGAAACTACTGCTGTCACTGCTGATTAGCCAATCAAATGCAGGACTCAACATCAGGATGGGCTAGATCCCACTGAACAGGATGGGATAGATCATAACAGTAGAGCCCAGTTCTCTCTCCTGCCTAGGGCAGGGGGGACTAGAAGATCTGCAAGGTCCCTTGTGACCCTACATCTATGAATCTATGAAAAACAAATGCTTTATCTTGAATGAGATAAAGAAAAGGAAGCCAGTAAGTGAGAGCAAAATAAAAGGATGACATGGTAAAAGCCAAAAGCTAGGAAAATGATCTTTGCAGCAATGTCCCAAATGGTCAAGAGTAGGGCAAAACTACATTTGTAAAGGACAAGGAAAAATATTTTGCATTAGCTGAGTTGAAGAAGAAGAGACTAGACAAGAGTTTTAGCTTTGTGGATAGGTAGAAAAGGCTCTCAGAAACATGATGAAGAAAGAATCCACAATAATTAGATTTAATCTACATGGGGAAGTTACTATGAAATATGTTATGGTGTAAATTTACAGGGAATTTGCTACTCCAGAATAACTGTGTGTGTGGATGATCTTTGAGGCAGTAAGCAATCCATAGATAGTATGATATTTAAGGGTAGTCATCTTAGTTTACTTCTCAGTAATTTCCTCTTGAATGTAAGGATACAGGGAGAAGTCCATCTCCAGGACTATGTTCATGTTACAGCTCTATGTGAGAGGTAGAATATGGTGTTGTCCACAGAAAACAAGAAAGAAAATAGCAGGTAGGGGCTATGCTAGGTAGAAAATGAAGAGTTCAGTTTTAGACATGTTAAGCTTAGACTAACAGCTATATGTTCACAAGGAGATATAAGACAGGCTGAAATTACAGCTCAGACAAGGAAGCAAGAATGAAATAAAAAGGAAAGTATCTGCAAGTTGTTATCAGAAAGGTAGGAACTGAATTTTTATTTGCTTATGAGATTGCCCAGATGAAGTGCAGAGGGATAACAGCTCACTAGATCCTCCACAGAAAACTACAAACATGAAGAAAAGGTCTGAAGCACATGCTGAAAGAGAAAGGCAGGAGAAGAGAGATGGGAAGAGAGGACAGACACAGAAATCAGAGGAGGACAGGATTTCAAGAAAAGCAGAATGATGGTGTCAAAAGCAGATGAGCAGTCAAAGGGCAAGGATAGAGTACTGGCCCTGAACTTTGTCTGGGAAGAGGCCATTTAAGACTCTGGTGAGTTGTGTTTTCAGTGTTTTGAAAGGGGCAGAAGCTGGACTGGGCAGAGCCTAAGAGAGAACTACAGGAGAGGAACTCCAGAATATATTGACCAGACAAATATACCGAGTCATATGAAGGAATAATTAAGGGTATGAGAGTTAAATGAAAGAAGTGTCCGGTTAAAAGGCCCATGGAGGCTCTCTTGTGAATGTTCTAAAGTTCCCCTTCTACATATATTGGCTTAGTTTTTTTTAACAGTTTTCTACAAAGTAAGCATCTCCCTCCTAACGTGGCAGAGGTTAATATCTCTGTTATTCTGAAACTAAACAAGGACAAGGTTACGTTTCTCTAGGGCTCACCACACTGTTCAGTTTGGAAACCAAGATTTTTGCTGAAGATATTGCTCTGGGGATAGAGTCTATATTCCCAAGGCAGGTAAACCAGGAAGAGAGACACTAATATTTGTTATATTCCAAGACACCACTTAGAAAGTAAGAGGTATTTTAGTGGTGGTCCACGAGTTTGATCAAAAAAATGGTAACTATACTAATTCCTGAGATGCAGGAAAGGTTTTGATTGGGCCAACTGGTGAAACTAGTTTGCAAAGTGTTTCAGGTTGAGGAAAACATGATTAAAACATTATATAGTACTCCCATAGCCAAGGTCTAAAAAAACAGATCCAAATTACATTCCTTACAAAATAGAACTAGGCCAGAAAGTCTTTTATCATCCATTTACTTGCATGCAAAAATAAAATGCTTGTAGACACCTGTGGAAAATTAGCTAAAAACTTTCAAAATTAATTAGCATATTGGATTGCCCTTTCTGGAGCTTCCAAGTTGCATAAATCCCACCCAGAGTCAACAAATCTTGTGCTGTCAAGCCACCCTAATATTCTGATGAATAAATTTTGAAACTATTCAAGGCTGGAATTTGTATGAAAAGTATTATGTTAACAGTTGAAGATTTTCAAGAGCTCCCTGGTTTCAAAGTAAATTACTTGAAATCCAAAATAATAGAGCTTAGGCTCAATCTATTTAACAGGCTGGCAGAAATTCCCTGAAACACATCTTTCTGTGACCACTGATTCTGCTGGGAATATATTAAATGGGTTTCACTGTTTCATTGAAATAGGTCACCTGTTACCACACTCAGCCATTAGCCCTAATTTATGTACCGGTATTTTTGTCCTTCATTTAAAGCAATTTTTAAAAGCCTTTAGCAACTACTGTAAATTAAATACAGGTGACCCTTGCCATTTGCAGGGGGTCCATTCCCATGATCCCCACAAATGCCGAAATCTGTGAACAGGGCACTGTGTGGGCACTGCATTCATGAACACAGTGCCCATGGTAACTTGGGCAGGGCATGGCTCCAGCAGGAGCACGGTGGCAGGAGCCTGGCAGCAGAGGTGGAAGCCCAGTGGCAGCAAGCGCAGAGTTCCCAAGGAGTTCCAGTAAGTGTTTAAAGTGTACTTAAAATGCAGGTTCGGCATTCACAAATATTTGAAACCATGAATGCTGAACCTGTGAATACCAAGGGTTTCCTGTATTTCATATACTGGAAGGATTAAAGCCATTAAAATTAAGCTTTAGCCCAGGTCTCCATCCCTTTTCCAGACTCTGACAATCTGTGTCACTGGAAGAGGTCCTACAAGGTTTCCAGTCAGTCACTACAATTAATATGAGGACAAATGTGGCTTTTGGAGGTAGAAGAGGAGAAAAGAGAAAGAAGGGAGTTCAGAAAAGATCTTCTGAGAGATGGCTCCAAATTTGCAAAAGATTACTAGTTCCCTTAAGTATGTTAGTGCTAAAAAATATCATTGACAATCTTTCAGTTGTACTTCAATGCTTCTTGTATCAAAGATATTTTAAATGTAATAAAGATGGTCAAAAGAAAAAGGATACAATGAACTGTGATTTATCTTCTATTTTTTTTCCTATTTTTTATTTATTTTTTTAAATTTGGAGAATATTTTTTTTTTTTATTCCAAAAGCTGAAAAACACGTACAAGCTCTGCCTGGTAAAGGTTGAATAAAAAGAATATCAGGGTAAAAATTAGTAACCAAACATGCACAAAGTCTGAATAAAATGTTCTTTATTTATCTTTGATTTTTTTTTTTATCTATTATTTCCTACCCTGGGAATCCTTAATGTTTCTCCAAGTCTTTTCTGAAACAGAAATGCAGAAGTCCAGCCTCATTTTGTTGTCAACTCTTCTCTTCTTTACTTTGTTGAATGAAGTGGTTAAGAAATGGGCAAAGTGAGCATACAGCCTCTGAGCACAGGGAAGGAAGATAACACATGGTGCAGGATACTGGAGAATCTAGATCCAGTTATCTCATCATGGAAATACCATAAAAACTCTCACTCCATTTGCTATTGCTGCTTTTCTCCTGAAGTAAGGGCTTTTTGGTGATAACTTTTATTGGACCAACTATATAAGTGGCCTAATAAAAAATATCACCAAAACCACCTTGCTTCTCACATTTCATCAACTATCATGGCTACAAAGCCATTTCAACCATATTACAGCATATTTGAACTCATAAATAGAAATAAAAATAAATAGAAAAAATATTTCCCCTCCTCCTTGCTTTCTGTGGAAATGCCTTGGAAGGTCTGAGACAGTCAGAGACGTATCTGCTTCCTACATCATCTTTTGGGGGAATTAAAATATAATTTCATACTCAATCTGTTATCTACATTTGAGCCTCCTGTCTTCCATTAAAGTCAGTGGTATTCACACAGCTAACACTCTGCTCTCTCATGTCAGATAGCATCTAACTGATTAACATTAAGTTGATGGTCATTTCTTAGAGGGAGCATTAGTTTTAAAATGTTGTTCTTAACTCTGGACTGTAAAAAAATCTTTTTTATTTTCCGGTTTTATTATCTACAAAGAACCTATACTACCAACATGCCTGAGTACATGATAGGGTAAAAATTAAAACCCAGCTCTCTGGAGATCCAGCTCATTACCATATACAGAGTCCCCAGTAGGTTTTACTGACTATGATATCCATTTTATATCTCCACCCCTAAATAAAAGAGGTTTGAAAAGAGGTCTCTTTTCTTTCACTAGCAGTGTACTAACCTGGAGGAAGGAGATTCATTGCCATTAGAATTAATAATGTAAGACTGTCCACATAATAGCTTTAATCTCTGCAGTTCTCCACACAGGTCATAAAACATGAGCAATGAGCCCATTATTCTTTTTTTGAATACTACCACTGTTTGAGTCTCACTCCTGAAAAGAACAAGTAGTAACAACCTTTCTGTCCCTGTGTTATTAATATTATCGGTGGACTTCATGCTGCAAGGGGATCTATAAAATCACACCTTCATAATCCATATGGAGCCCTCTATGATAGTATTCCATTCAGACTAAAAGGGGTAGATCCTGTATAGTTCACGATCACCTTTGAGAACCAGACCCTATTTGTCACATTCTGAGCACAAATTATGCAATGAGAAGACTCTTTTACTCACCAGTAGGATTTGCATGTGTGTGAGATAAGAAAGCACAGTATAATATATGTTAAACAACTGGGAAACCCCTCGCCCATCTCAGAACCATCTCTTTGTCATTCTGTTATTTAAACTATACATACTAGAAACTACAAAAGGGAAATTTAAATCTCCAGCTGATTCATAAGCTAACTGGTTTAAACTCTAAAATTTATCTGTTCACCCCCACTCTTTTGCTACTACATGTAACTGCTAAAAGATAAACAAAAAGAAATGTGTGCACGTCTAGAGACAAGATCTATTCATTTTCTCTGATAAAAATCAGTACTTAAGTATTCTGTTGTTTGAAATCAGTAGGTGGCCCCCTTCAGGAAGGAATTAAGTACAATTTGCAGAAGTCAGGCAAAATACAAGTTGTCTCCTTCTGTCCACACACTATGGAAAAAAAATTCCACCTTCTGGTATGCATAGATGGTCATTTTTTCCCAAAAATGTAAACATGCAATTAGCCTGTGGTATTAATCACAAAATATTAGTGCGATTCAGAATAAGATTAAATATCTATATGGCTAATGATTACATCCATGATTACATTTAAGTAGAATAAACATGTGGGGTAAAAAAAAAAAGACCACCACTAACTATATCTTCTCCCACTCTTTCCTAGAATGTTAATCTACAATTCTATGTCCTGAGGTTTCTTCTCTCTTCTTATAAAGAAATTCCAACAGTAGGAAACCTGGGCATTTTTTCATGAGAAGCATGGAGACAGCACCACTGTTACTGGGCTGGCCTGGGGCCATGCTTTACGCCCCAGGCTGAAGCAGGGTTGGAGACTGCTGGCACCAGAGCAATGGTAAACAATGAGGCAGTGGGCGGTGGGAGGCTGTGGGAAGGGGAGATGGGTAGAAAGGGAAGTAGGACAGGCACAAGGGAGGCAGGCAGCAGGGAGGGGAAGTAGGTGGGGGGAACAGGTAGCAAGGGACAAGTTGCTTGACCTTCCCTACTCCCACCACCTGCCCCCAGTTCTTCCTCCACCCCAGGTGCCCCCATCACCTCCCCAATGGCTGTCCCTTATTGCCAGTCCCCTATTGCTCCCCTCACCACCTGCCCCGCATTGCCTCCTCTATTGCCTGGCCCCCAATGCCTACTACCTCCCTCACTGCCTGACCCCCTGCCACTCCTTACCCACCCTGTAGCAGTAGGGAAGGAGGTCAGGCAGTGAGGGGAGTAGTAGCATTGGGGGCCTACTAAAATTTTCCATGTATTGAATACAGTTATTAGGGAGTTGTCTTAAATTCAGGGTTGTCTTGGATTCAGAGAAACATGGTAATATCCTATTGAAAATCTCATTATACTTGATGATTTTTCCCCAGATCTTGGAGTAGGATGATTACATGAGAATCTTGGGAGTGTTGAAAAGAAAATTTAAAGAAGTTTCCAGCTGTCAGGTCTTGAACTTGCCAGAAATACATGACAATGTGAAACAATGAACCAAAAGACTTCAGAAGCTAGAAGTCATATAAAATAGTATAAAAATTATTATTTGAAATAAACACAAGATTTTAAGAAGGGCTGTCAGTTAATTGCAGTTAATGTAAGCGATTAACACAAAACAAATTAATGCATTCATTTTTGTTAATCACGCACATCCATTTTAACCAGGTGTGGGCAAAATACAGCCCATCCCGCACACTCTCCAGAGCTGGCCCAGCAGAGTGGACCGGTTCTGGACCAGCTGGAACCTGTGTGCACAGCCCTGACCATGGCCCACTGGGAACCTACCCTAGACTGTCTGCCCATGTTGAGCAGTGGATGCAGTGGTGGGAACTGAGCAGAAGTTGCTGCACAGCACAAGGAAAAAGTGGCCCTTCCCTGTCACCACTGCAGGGCCCTTCTTGCTCCACCACCTGAGCCTGAGTCCAGGCTACCCTGCAGCTCCTCTCCACCACAATCACTACTGGCTCCGGGCCACCCAGCAGAGCAGTGGTGGCAGTGCAGAGGAACAGCAGGGCAACTCCAGCATGGGCTCTGGGCAGATACAGCAAGAAGGGCTTGGCAGCAGTAAGGGGGAAGGGCTGTTTTTCTCTGGCACTGAGCAGCAGCTTCTTCCCAGGTGCTGCCAGTTCTGCGCAGCATGGGTTGGCGAGTCTGGAGCAGGTGTGGGGTGGGCCAGGGTCAAGGCTGTTCACACAAATTCCGGCCAGTCTGCTCCAGTCAGCATGAATCCAGAGTGGACATGGGGTGGGCCAGGGGTGGGACTGGGGCTGTGTACTGTGGATGGTGGTAGGGGAAGAGCTGCAGAGCACACAGGCTCCAGGCTCTTGAGTAGGGGGTGCTGACTATTGTTTACTGTGCAATCAAATTTGCAATGAATTGCACTTATTTTTTTGTAATTGGGCAATGAATTGCAATTATTATTTTTAATCTTTTGCCAGCTGTAATATTTAAACAATCTTAAGATTTTGTGGCTTTGCTCCCTGTTTTTTTTCCACTTGAATCTAGTGCAGCCTGAGAATGTTTTGCTGATGCTTCATCAGGACAATGTGGATTTATACAAACCAAACTTGACCCCAGCCTATAGCTCAGTAGTGACTAGACATTATCTTTCCCAAATTAAACAGGAAGTTATTCTCCTTCCCAGATTTGATACAACTTTTGATATTAACATGTACTGATGCATTTTATTTAATAAGGCATCCAGTCTTGGTTTAGGGTGTATGGCTTCTCAAATATAAGATAATGACTGTGTGCCCTTCACACTTTTTTGCCACGTGCTAAAATTGTATGCACATTTTTTCAGCATTTGCACAGTATTTTGACCCTGATCCAAAAACCAATGGTACACATAAATAATTTTACTCATATGCATGAGACGCACCAAAGCCAAAGCAGAAATGGAGCTTAGGCTGGCAGCAAAAGTTAAGGATAACAAAAAGTAATTATTTAAGTACATAGGAAGCAAAAAGAAGGTGCAGGGTAACTTAGGGCCCCTTCAGGATGAACTAGAAGAACTGGTAACAGATAGGATGGCTTAAAGCAGAGCTTCTAAATGATTTCTTTGCATCTATGTTCCTGGACATGAATACAAATACGCATCCCATTAGGACCTTAGGTAAAACCAGTATAGCTACCAACCCACCAACTGTTTGAGATGACCTAGTGAAGGGGCACCTGGAGGGGTTGAATGTATTTAAGTCAACAGGTCCTGATGATCTTCATCCTAGGGTACTTAGGGAATTAACTGGAGTCATAGCAGAGCTGCTGGCACAACTGTTTGAGCACTCACGGTGCTCAGGTCCTGGAGGATTGGAAAAGGGCCAATGTGGTCCCTATTTTCAAGAAGGGGAGGACGGAGGAACTGGGTAACTTTTGGCTGGTTAGTCTCACCTCTATCCTTGGCAAAACCTTTGAGAAAATTGTTAAGGATCATATATCTGGGGGACCAGTGGGTAAAATGATGCTAAGCAGCAGTCAACATAGGTTCATAGCAGGTAGATCCTGCCTGACTAACTTGGCTTCATTTTATGACCGGGTCACAAAATGCTTGGATGAAGGAATATAGGTAGATGTTATTTACTTATATTTTAAAAAGGCCTTTGACACAGTGTCGTACCCAATTCTTATAAATAAACTAAACAGTTGCAATGTGGATTATTACAGTCTGGTAGGAAGAAAATTGGCTTATGGGATGCGCCCAGAGAGTGATGGTGGATGGGTCGGTTTCTACCTGAAGAAATGTAGGCAGTGGAGTCCCCCAAGACTCTGTCCTGTGACCAGTACTATTCAATATCTTCATTAGTGACTTGGACAAGGGAGTAGAAAGCACCCTGTCCAAGTTTGCTGATGACACCAAACTATGGGGGGAGGTACACAAACTAGATGGCAGGGAGTGAATCCAGGCTGATTTGGACAGGCTGGGGAAATGGGCTGAACAAAACAGGATGCAGTTTAACAAGGATAAGTGTCATACGTTGCCCGGGGGAAGAAGAATCAACAACACTCCTACGGCCTGGGAGGCACCACTCTAAGTAGCACAACTGCAGAAAGGGATCTCAAGAGTCGTAGTCAACTCCAGAATGAACACGAGTCACCAGTGTGATGAGGTAATAAGTAAAGCTAACCACACCCTTTCTTGCATAAGTAGGTGTATCACAAGCAGGTCCAGGGAGGTGATACTTCCCCTCTATGTGGTACTGGTCAGGCAGCAGCTCGAATACTGTGTCCAGTTTTGGGCGCCGCACTTTGGGAAGGATGTGGATGGCCTGGAGAGGGTCCAGAGGAGGGCCACTCATCTGGTTAAAGGCCTACAGAAAAAACCCTATGTAGACCAATTGGGAGACCTGAACCTCTTCAGCCTTTGCAAGAGGAGGCTCAGAGGTGATCTCATGGATGCTTACAAACTCATCGGAGGGGGGGTTGCAGCAAGAAATAGGGGATACAACTTTTACCAGGGTGCCTGTCGGGGTAATTAGAAATAATGGCCATGAACTGGAAGAGAGCAAATTCAGACTGGACATCAGGAAAAAATTCTTTACAGTGAGGGTTGCCAAAAATATGGAATTAGCTTCCAAGGGAGATGGTGCTGTCCCCTTTCTTGAAGGTGTTTAAAAGGAGATTGGACAGACACCTGGCTGACGTCGTCTGACCCCAGCACTCATTCCTGCCCAGGGTAGGGGGTCAGACTCAATGATCTAACAGGTCCCTTCCGACCTTAACATCTATGAAACTGGAATAGTCAGATAAACAAAGTCAAGCACATGCCTCAGTTTTTGTAATTTTGGATCAATTATGTCTTCAGAATCACAATTAGTATTACAAGACAGGGAAGGATTTGGCCAAAGAACAGTGAAAATGTAATTCCTCAATCTAATAACCCTAACCAGTATAGTCTGATGGGATCTGAAGTAGTATAAACAGCATTTAAAAAAAAAGAGAAACAGAAACCTCAGGGCATATTATTTAACAGATAATTGTATTACCCTGAAGTGGTATTTTTTTTTGATACCCATAGAAGCATGCATTCTACTATAATGATTATCCAGATCAATACCTTCAGTGTTATATTTATGAAAAATGAAAGGAAGATGAGAGATTAACAGGTTTGTGAGATTTCATGAATGGTTTAGACTTTCTGTATTGCTTTAATGCTTTCAGAAGTGTGCTTTGAAATATTTAAGGACTCTCAATGTCTCCCTCCTTCTTTATGTATGACTCAGATAATAGCTATGCAGGTGTCAAAATAAAGGACTGCCTTTAATTCCTTTCCTCTAGCATGCCACACTACATAATGTAAATGTGGTCTTTCTAAAATCTACAATATAGAATTAACACTTCTACAGTGTAGTAGCAATCCAAGTAAAAAATCTGACATCACTTAGTTATCTATTTTTTGGAGTCAGAAGAAGGCTGTAATCCCTAATAGTGGTCTCTAAAGTGGCCTCTGATCTTTAATAATACATAATAAAAGCACCACTACAAAAACCATAGCCAACCATTTTGAAAGGCTGAATAAATTACTATAGAACCTGCCAAGTAACCAGGAAATGAATTACATTTTGCTGAAGTTGGCTACTCAGGTGCTTGTGTTCAGGGAAAGAGATTTAAAGAGTTTAGAGAACAGCTGCATTCCAAAATTATTTGGTGAAAAACAGTTATACAGTAAAAGCTAAGTTGATTATAGTGAAAGACTGATGTATTAATAGCATCACAAAGGTCAAATATGTATTCCCACCTTACCAACCACCCTATGATTTTTACATGGCATCTTCTTTCAGAATGCTTTCCAAGGCATGTAAACTATGAAACTGAAGATTCATTTTCTATATCATTCCCACATTCAATCCTAAAAACATACAAGTCTATATTTTAAGAGGAGGCCACACACCAGCATGGAGCAGAGGCAAAGTTTAACATAGTAAAGCAAAGTAACTGAGGTGAGAGAAGTTACTAAAGAAATTAACTGAAAGGTTAATTTCAGTTAACCAAGCAGTCCACCAAGCAGACAATGTTTACAGTTTATACATTTACTTAACTGTCCAATTATCTGATCTTCCAGACTCCAAAATATAATGATAAATATGGTATGAAAGCCAGTGTTGAGGATGGATTCTCATACTAAGATTTCTTACATCACTCTGGCAACATAAAGGTTATATAAAATGGGTGCAATTTGTGTTTATACTAAAAATGACCAACATAAATGAGAATCTAGCCTCACTGATATCTCTCTTAATAACTAATGGCAGTTCTAATGCATTTAAGTGAGTTTAGGTCTCCTACTGGCAATCGTGGCAGATAATTTATTTATAAAATGTATGGATGATGGCTGCAGCACCTACTCTCTCCTCTAACATTACCGCAGAACCTTTACCCAGTGCAACAAAGGACCCTCTCTCCAGGCATCTCTAGTTATTAATTTTATTCTTTTAAACCAGGCAGTATAGTTTGTGTTATACAGAGACAAAAATCTCAAATCTTGAGAGAGACAGAAATAGATAGAACACAATGGGACATCTGAACAAGGAACAACTCTGATTTAGTCTTATGTTGTTTAATTTGGTTTATAAAAGTTTGGTCTGTGAACGGAGTCTGGAATTAGATGCCAGAGACGACAACAATTCCTTGAAAGAATCTTTATGATATTCCTGATTTAGCTTCTGCTGACACTACTTTTACACCATTTAAATCCCACTTACTACAGCAGAGTTAGTCTTTACACCAGGATAAGGGGAAAGACAAATTAGATCCTGAATCTTTGATTTTCTCTGTCATTTTTTTTCTGTTAGACTGAATTTAAAAACTTAGTTTAAGATTCTATGTAGAACTGCTAAGTCTAGTGCTGAATTAAAACACATGCTTTCAATCTGCCATGCCCTCTCACACCCCTCTCAACATATTTGTTAAACAGACAAAATATTTAATGATTGATTTATGCCTCTTCAAATCTGTTATGTCCTAGAAGTCTTCAGAGGATGGCTAATTTGGGAAAATACCAATTTCCAGTAAATATTAACGCATCCACACAAATCATTACATAGTACTACTTATACATTGATGTTCTTGGCTTTGGAACTGTACCACAATCCAGGAAAAAAAAATCAATAGGAAAAATTCATAATTTAGTCCATTTTGGGAAGGTTATATTTTACCATCTGGATCGCTTCTAGTATGTTTAGAACAAGAGAGATAAAAGAGACAAATCATGTGGTTCTCATATTTCTTTTGTTTTCTTCTTGTCAGACTGGTTCATTTGTAAACGTTCCATAATTTCAATTATGCTTCCACATAATTTACATGGAGTAAAGATGAAGTTTTAGCAGCTGTTGCTCAGAGCAATAAATCATTCTAAGAAGCCCTTATGTGTAATTATAACTTCATATTGTTCCAATATCATCCATCTCTCAGTCATGTATTCTGATTGTTCCAGTCATACATTGTTTTCATCCAGGTGTAGAGTTAGAAGTCCATCTGGCCAATTATCTTACTCATTATCAGATATTCTCATTTCCTCCCCCCCCATCTAAATTTGGGTGAGAAAGATCTTGAAACAGATCCAAGTTACTATGATAGCCCTATAATTCCACAATATAAAAGGAGAAAAAAAATCTAACTTTGCTGTTTCCTTCAGAGATTTTTTTTTTTTTTTTAATCAAGCTGTTTTTCTCAGTAACATGCCTTTATGGGTCAAAAAAGTATAGAGTAAGCTTGCCAGATTTGCAAGCTAGTTTTTCAAGACTAAACACAAAACCCTAAAAAATGCAGATTAAAATGTCTGAATGGATACTAATGGGTAGGGATTAAAGCGGAAATTCTGTTTAAAAGCAAAACTGGAAGTGTTTAAAAATTCTGAAAACTTCTGAATTTTTTTTTTTTTAGCTGTCTGCCACTATTTTATGATTTGACCAAAGCTTGATTCTTCTTGCTTTCTGGTAGATAAGGGATGTATGTATAAGTGAGGGAAACACACAAAGTTGAACACCATGTGCCCATAACCCTGCCTCTGATGGCAAAAGAAAATCTCTCCTTTGATACCATTTTAAAAGCTTATCCCATTTCCAAGCACTAACTCCAAACTCATCGTCAAGGACCGTTTTTTCCATGATTTAAAAAAAAATCATAAAATTTATGCTTTTCCACAATGAACCCACCAGGGGCACAATGGTGAATGGCCAATGGGCCCCAGTGATGGCCCTGCCTCTCACTGCTGATTGGCTGAGAGAGCAGCTCTCTGAGCCAATCAGAGGTGAAGGAAAGATGGGGTGGCCTTCCTTGTGTGTTGGCAGCTTCCTCCCACCCCCCCCCGGTGGGCTGCTTCAACGGGTGTGAGAACGACCGGCTCTCACTGGGGAGCCAGCATTTTATTTTCAGTAAGTTGTTGGTTTTTTTTCCAGAGATTCTAAAGATTCTCTGTAAAAATGCAAATTCTGCATTTTTCCATGGCAAACATATTTCCAGGATCCATGCTCATCACTCAGTCAAAAATAAGTTAAAAACTCTTGAGTATTTAATTAAATTATCTTGAATCTTTTGTGTTTGAGACCATATGAAATCCTTACGATTTTCTGCATGATCTTTTTTGATCTCTATAGCATGAGAAATTGCAATCACTAATATTGGAAATTTGAGCTGGAAGCCAGATCTTTTACTTGTTGAATTGGCTAAGTGTAGTAAAGAAATAAGTATTAGTTAATAACCATTAAAAGGTTTGTGTTAAGGGGACAGACTACCCCATTACAAGGAACAGTAAACCCTGTTACGAAAGCCCAGCTGTGAGGCATTTGGGTAATTATGGCAGCTAAAAGCTTTACAAGCTTCCAGAAGAGAAAGTGAGCTGTGAAGAGAACAGTTTATTGCAAGGAGAAGCAAGGTGGCTGGGCTGCAGACAAAGCAGAAAGGGACTCTTCTTGTAGTGCTCTGGAGAGGACATCTGATTGTGTTTGGTCTCTTTGCTTACAGACTAAACTTTGCTTTGGAGGATTGGCTGAGGCGTTCATAAGGCAGCGAACTTTTCTGCAGAAGCCAGCTGGGTAACATGACCCACTGGCAGTATGTCTCATAACAAAAGTAGCAGATAACCTAACCCAAATGTTTCCCCATACACCAGGGGTTCCCAACCCCTGGGCCACAGCTTGGAAGGATTGGCTGCCAGTCTGCAGGACGGTTGGCCGCTGGACCAGAAGTCTGGAAGTGACCAGCATACTGTGAACCGGCAGCTGCCTGCCCACAGCATGCTGGTCATTGCTGGTCTACAGTTTGCTGGTCCACAGTCACGTCCGGTCCGCAGTTTGCCAGTCTGCAGCATAAAACACTACTAACACAAAAAGCCCATCTAATAAAGGTCCACTTTGACAATTTAAGTAAGAGGGGATTGGGCTTACAGGATTCAACCTAGAATTCTAGCATTCTAATTGATCTTTCCAATTTTAGTGCTAGAATACACATTTGCAATCTCTCTTGAATAAGTGATGATGCATAGCTCTGCTCCCTAGTCCTGATCAGGACTCAGTTCTCTGACTGATTTTCTCTGACTTACTCTGAAATAGGAGGGAGACTAATCTGCTGCTCATCTATTTCAACAGCAGACTCTTTGCCCTTCAATGTCAATTTAATTCCACTGCCTCATATATTGAAGAGACAGAACAAATAGATGGCTCCAGCCAGATGTATAGCAAGCTCATTCAGTAGTTGGGGCAGTCGGGGGGTTGGACAGGGAGTAGGAGGGTTGCCAACAACTGCAGGGGTATGAAGAAGGGAAGAGGAATGGAAATCTTACCTGCTCAGGCTTGGCATATTGAAGAAAACAGCTACTGCTGCTGCTGCAGCCACTGTTGCTATTCTAGTGGCTGCAGCCCAAAAGGGGAAAAGAGAGATTCTGGCACCTGGACCTGGTGTCCCGCTTTCCCCAGTTATGCTTCTAGTTCCAACCATTCCATTCACCTATTCCAGCCCCTGCTGCCCACCCTCAACAATGAATCTTGTTACTTCCCTTTTCATAGTATTTTATGGGTAAGCCACAAGCTTTTTTACCTGGATTTTACAGTATACATTGTAGATTTCAATATGCTTATTTAATTAATAATAATACATTAAATATAACAAAGATATGAATGAATCCTGCATTTAATAAAGATTTTCCCCTGATGTTAGCAATGCATTCCTTAGGAAAGTGCTAAACTAAAAGTCAAATTCACTGATATCCCCATACATTGTGCCTAAATATGCTAAGAGTTAAGAAACATACGTATTCCAACAGTAACATCAAAAGGAAATTAATCTGAATATTTTACATTCCATAAAATACCATAAAAAACCTGCGAAATGCTTATTTATTTTTAAAATTTCAGTAACAAGCTGTTATTTTAGTATTACACATCAGGAAACAGGAAGAACAGGTACAGGTTGAAATTCACCTCTAAGCAAGGGTATAAGGGCTACATCACTCAGTGGATACATTAATCCCTTACAACCAGATATAAATGATGCATAGGGTTTATACTTGCTTTCTGCACAAAATGAGACTCACTCATACTGCACAGTGGAGAAAAACAACCATATAAAGAGAGTTTCAGGATTTTTGTCATCTTTGCCAGTAACTGTATTGATTGATCTTGTAGCTGAAAAAAAATCAGTGCGAGTTAAAGGTCATTCGGAGGTAAAAGGACCTTGCTAGTATCTTAAAAGGTTTTCTCTTAATGGAGAGACAATTTTCCACCTAATTATCTGCTTCGGAATATTTTTGGTTAAAAATTATTTGAAAGTTTTGTGCCACACCCCATCCCACTCAGATAGCTGAGCAACCTATTTCCTGCAATCTTAAGGCTGTAAAGGAGCATAAGCAATCTGCATTGTTTATTTCAGTGGCTACATTACACTTGGCCCATGCACAATTAAAAAAAATGAAGTACACACTGAGGTATAAAATGTACCTTAAGGATTAATTTGCCTGGCTCCTATCTCACCACCCTTTTTCTGGGGTGGAACTAAGTGTCACAACATAAAATTGTAGTTTCTAAACAGCCCTATATTTAAGTGAGGTTTCATCAGTTTAATATATTTGTAAATTGGTTTTGTAAAACACACATGATAATGACATATTATTCCACAGAACTATCTGAACAGAGCTACAAACAGTAGTCCTCACCATGGCAGGTTAATTATGAAAGCATTCTTAGAAATTAGCCAGCTGTCCTTCGTGGACTGGCAACAGAAAATAAGTTCTCTTCACCTCAGAATACACTAATTAAAAAGCAGTGTTTCAATGTTATGCTCCTGAGCAATAACTGGCAAAATTCCACTGTATATGCACTGTACATTCAACAATATATTCAACAATAGCATTTTTCTTTTTGAGTTACCCTTCTATACATAATACAACTGTCAATCTAAAGATGCTTTAGGCAAAAAGAGATAAAATAAATGGGTTTCATTTAAGCTTGCAGTCTCTCACAGCTTTCTCAATCTGAAACAGCAGGAAAAAGGTAGTTTGCTCTAAGATTACATTTTACTTCTGCATGTAGACTAGAAATCACTAAATAATGTAGCAAATCCTGATCTATTGTTGCAGTCCATTGAATCCTCTTTGGTAACATCAAAGGGACTTCAGACATTCTTTCGTATCCTTGGTTAGTAATATTTCAAAAGTAAAATAACAGTTTGTTAACAAATATACTTATCTTTCAACTTATTGAGCCTTATTCAACAAGTTGAATACAGGGGAGAAAAATTACAGCTGTAAAATTATGGAAAGACACAAAACAAAATAGTCAGCTTGTAAGCACCACACTCTGGTTTACTGGTCAATATAAACATATTTCAGGACTGTATCTCTAGAGCTTAATTTTACTCTCATAATTGGGCCAATCAATCTACTAATGTGAATCAAGTTAAGCAAGTGTTTTTGGGAACACAGCTTGATTTAACACATTGACTCCTGGAGAACATTTTAATATTTCCTATTGGCCAGATTTGCGAAACCCTTTTGATGATGGGCACTCTGACCCAGTTGCTTCAATGAGAAAAAGGTCTCCCAAGGTGAATAAACGTTGCTCAAATTTATTTCTAACGGGTTAGGTAACATATTTTGTTTGATATATTTCTGTGCAGACTGATTTTGCCTGATAATATGAACATGAAAATTGAATGTGAAAAAGTACAATTATCAAGTGAATATGGACCAATCTTCAAATCATGAGCTATTATATCAACAATGAAATATGCTATTCTTTATCTCCTTATCCATATCTGCTCTGTGACTTCTAAACCTCTTGCATATGCAGCATAGGGACAGAAAAGAGGTGGGTTAGTGCAGCAACAAGCAGCTCCTAGTTATAAAAGAAACTCTGATGGCAGCAAACCTGCCACTGTGCTGTAGTTTAAGTAACCTTAACCTTTCAAACAAATCTGAAGCTCAAAGAATTTGCCCAA
>NW_017729024.1:38932601-38951293 GCF_001723915.1 Gavialis gangeticus | reverse complement strand
TGCTCTGTGACTTCTAAACCTCTTGCATATGCAGCATAGGGACAGAAAAGAGGTGGGTTAGTGCAGCAACAAGCAGCTCCTAGTTATAAAAGAAACTCTGATGGCAGCAAACCTGCCACTGTGCTGTAGTTTAAGTAACCTTAACCTTTCAAACAAATCTGAAGCTCAAAGAATTTGCCCAAACAGATGTCATAACTTCAAAAAAGAAAGCTGGAAAACAGAACACAATAGCCCTAAGGCTGTCCTCAGAGGACACCCTGACGAACACAGCTATAGTGAGGCTGGATGAAAAATGAATTAATCTAATTGAGTCATAATGCACAGCATGTAGAATCCCTGGCAACTGCTCTGGCACATAGGATAGTTGCCATAAATTAGACAAGTCCCAAGGCTATCTAAATTATGCCAGGGGACTTCACTTCTTGTTGAGATCAGGAGAGCACAGAGGTGATTAAGGCTGCTTAAGTTCACCCTCCACACACACACACTGGGTTATGAATTCTATGCTACACCTCTTTGAGACAGAATGTGTATGAATCTCCCGAGTCCCCCATAAATAAATTAATGTCAAGATGAAAATGCATTAAAAATGCAATTTATAATGAAAACACTGACAACCCCATAAACGAGACTATCTTGAACAAGAATACTATAATACATACATGAAAGAGAATGATTAATCTCAAGCAGGGGTGAATGCAGTGCAGTTAATTATAGGACAGTCCCATTCAATTTTCCATAATTATATTTCAGTCATCTGGTGTTCTACTAAAACAGTGTTTGGTGCCATACTGAAAATCCAATCAATACAGCATGGAAATACTAATACAAATATTTGTAATGCCACTGAGGCTTTTGCAGAATGGAACTGTTTATCTGTTCAACAAAGGATTCCAGTTGTAAGGGGCATTGGGTCACATCATGCATCTTTATGGGGTCTCTAGACCCTACTACAAGAAAAAAAGACTGAAAGAACTTCATGAAGTTTTAAAAGCATATGTCAGGGGTTATTGACCAGGGATACGCATATCCCTGGGAGTACTTGAGAAGGCCTTAGAGGGTACTCGTGGGTGGGTGAGGACAGAGCACCGCCACACACCATCCCATGCTGCCCGCATCCAGCTTCCAGGGGTACTCTGATCCAAAAAGGTTGCAAAACCATGCCTTATGTAACAGCACTAAAGTCAAGATTTGGGTGGGGGGCAGGTTGAGGTTTAACTCACCTTATTACTAAGGGGGTGTACAGATATTCAGGGAGGTTAGATCAAGTTAAAAATGGCAACCCAATCTAACTTAGATCCTCCTAACTACTGTAAGGTCCGCACCTAGGCAAACTAAGTACAAACTCTACAGAAGTTCAGGACAGTTAGATCTGTATAAAATGGACAACCTGATCTAAGTTAAACCTACCTCTAAGGTACACTTAACTTAGATCGGGTTTGCCATTTTTAGACTGATCTAACTGTCCTGGATTTTTCTACGGTTCCCAGAGCAGCCCCAGGACTGGGAAAGCCCAGTCACTAGCCCTGGCCCCAGGGATGCACTTTTCCTACTCGTTCCTTGACACTGGATATTTTTAGCATGCCCCCTCCCCACCCCACACCCTAGTTGACCAAAACCCCTGTACAGAAAGCCACCCTCAATTTTACCAGTGTTCACCAGTGCTAGGAGTTGAGCAAAAAAGTCTGGGGGGGGGGAGGGGCAAGCAAGATGGGAGGGGCTCTTTGTCTGGTGGAGGAGGTTGTTGATGTGGGAGTCAGGGGACTGAAAATAGCCCCTGGTCCTGTGGGATGGGGAGAGAGCTTTCCCATCCCCCAAAGCTCCCCCATGGACACTGTAAGCCCCCCGATCCTGCCAAACCCTCCTATGCCTCCCCCCGATCACTCCCACAGATGCTGCCTGCCCCCCAAATTCCCCCTGACCCTCCCATGGACACTGCCTGCCTTCCCAATCTCCCCAAGGACCCCACTTCCCCCCTCCCCAACTCCACAATCCTCCCCCCCACCTGGTATATACTATTTATCTACCCCAATCACTCCTGCAGTCCCTGCCTGCCCCCAAATTCCCCATGTGGATTTATCTTAGATTGGGTAGCCATTTTTATCTTGATCTAACTTCCCCTTCACCTCCCCAAATGTCTGTACACAGCCACAATGTCTCACCTGATGGTAGTAAAGAAAATTATGTATATTGAAGGAATAGTAATACAACAAACTATTTCCTCAGTAAACTGTCATGCCAATGGAGGAGCGCAAGGGACTTAGGATGTTATTGTGAAATAGGGGAGTGTTATTAGCTCCATTTTGCTGATGGGGAAATTAAGACACATGGGAGGTTAGTAGCTTGGTCTTCACTGAATGAAACATCCAGTGGCATCAGTGAGAATAGTGAATGACCATCACCTTTTAGGTGGCATCCCAACTTCACACTGTTGGTGAGTGGCAGAGCTCTCTAGTGCCACTCCAGTACCATATCCATTAGACCAAAAGTGATTTCTCAGAGGTAGTCATGAAGCAAGAAAGGGGATACCAGGGGACTGAATTCAAATTCTTGATTTCCCAGTGTCCTGCTTCAGTTACCAGATCAGGCTTCTATGCAAGATAAGTATTTTTTTTTTCCACGTATAAAGAGTTAACTATAATGAATTCTTTCTTGCTTCAGGCAAGGAGGGGAGGATAAATTATCAGAGTGACACTGCCAGAATCCATAGATTTTAGCTGGCGCTCTTATCTAGCTCTCATTTTTAATTCAGATAAAAATGCAAAGATGTTGACTAATGACCTGAAACACAGTGGGTGACCGCATAAATCAAAACCTTTTCTATTCTGACTTTAAAAGTTCTAAGCCAACTTTAGGTTGAGAATCAAAATAATATTTTAACACTAAGTAATACTTGTATCATACTAACATATAATCTTTGGAAAGAATAAAAGTATCAAAGAATAGCTTAATAAAATTATACTGAGCCTTATTTTAAAACACACTATCGATTATTGTACCTTATGATCCCTTCCTCTTTTGGCTAGGTGTTTCTTCAGTTTGAGACAGCTGAACACTGGAATTTGCTGTATTTGAACGTATTTTAGATAGTTACTTTTGCTACTTGCTTTGTTTTCCTAGCTTTATAAGCTATAATGTATGAGGACCTTGAAAACTAGACCCGTTGTAACGATTTAGCGATGTCTGTATTTGAAAATTAGGGCTTCCAATTTTAAGGTCTTACCTGAAAATTCAGTATTCTGCTAGAAGGAAAAGTTTTTGGTCCAATGTTTTAAATACCTTACTATGCTTCAGACTATAAAGATTTTGTTAAATTATGCACTATGGATAAACTTATTAAAAAAATACTAGCAAATATCTTCTCTTGGTTTCCCCTCCCACCCAGCATCTTTGAAGTCACTCCAACTTTATCCCTTAGTGCTAGTGTTTATAGGTTGTTCTGTCATTTGGTTGCTGTATTTTAGACAAATAAAATAAATCTTTAAAGTGTATCATAATGTATTTTAAATTGCTCCAATAGAAAGATAACAACGAATTGTATAACTCCAGTTTCCCATCACCATTTTTATTGGTATTTCAGTTGCGTCTATACATTCTAAGATCATATCCTAATTGTAAATGTCCTTGTACAAATTAGCAGTCTGAGGTTTTTGCTGCTGTGAACAAAGCAAGTTAAGTGAGAGCAGGGGTACAGAAGCGGGAAGAAAAACACTGGCATTCCCAAGTTCAGAGTGTTGATCAGTGGTAGAGCTTTCATGAATCCCATTCCTGTGCTGTATCCATTTGGCCATACAACCCCCTTATATTTTTTTTTTAAATACTTTGTCTAATAATGCAGAGCTCAATGTAACTGCACCAAAGGTATAAAAGAAAGGCTGAATTACCCCTTTTCAGATTCAAACCAATGACTCAGTTAATTTACTCTTGCTATTTAAGCAAAAGGCATCTCCTTACTTTAAGGATAAAGTGAGAAATCCTGGCCCTACTGAAGTCAGTAGAAACAAATGTGCAATGACAAGAAATCTTGAGCAAAGCATTTTAAAAGATCATTCATGAATGTACAATATAAACAGTTGTTAAGCTTTCTTTTTTAGTTAAAAAACCCAACAAATGTGGTCACAGTAGCTTAATATCTTGACATATTTAAGGTTTCGAATCATAGTCCTTTCTTAATTATATGGACAAAGAATGCCCCAATCTGACCTGCAGAAGCAAAACTAAGAATATGAATAAGGGACACTAGACTGAACTAAGGACAGTAAGTTTCCCATTGTTTTTGTTGTTGGCCCAAACTTATATGAAAAGTTAATGAGCCAAGACATTCCAAGCTATAATTTACCTGACAAATTTTAAACCCGAGTCTATTTTTACATCCCAGTTTAACATTCTTAATATTCTTAATGTTCTCCTATGAATGTCTGAATTAAAAATCAATTACTATTTTAATTTAACAGAGAGAATTTATACCAAGGCTTCTGTCATAATATTATGGAATATTTACACCCGCTTCCCAATGAGTAGCTAGAGAACATTTTTTTTTGTAATAATGGATAAAATGAGAAAGTACAATAAGTCATAAATCAGGCTGCTATCTTCATAAGAATGCAATTATTAAGGCCCTTTAGAGACAAAGCAAGACTTGTTTAGAACTTATGTCTTTTAGTCATTTTATGTAGCTGGTCCAATAAAAAAAAATATCACCCTAAAAAAATCCTTGCTTCTCACATGATTTCTAGACCATTGTGGCTAGATCACTCTTACACTAAAGATATCAAAATCTAACAATGGAAAATCCCCAACCTAAAGAGAAAAGAAACCAGACTACACAGGAACATCATCTTCTTAGGCTGTGCAAGAAACCTAACACCATTCTAAAGGGACTCATCATTTGCAACTGCTAGCTAACACCATATATGCATTACAACTACTGCTCTCCTCTGGACTATCATAAGCTTCTCCACATCCTTCCTGAAGTGCAGGGGCCCCAATACTGGACACAGTACTCCAGCTGCTGTCTCATCAGGGCTGAGTGAAGCAGCAGGATGACTTCCCTGATTTTGCTTGAGATGCATCGGTGGATGCACACCAGAGTTTGCTTTGCCTTGCCAGCCACAGCATCACACTGGTGAGTCATATTCATCTTGTGGTCAATCAAGACACCCAAATCCCTTTCAGTCATAGTGCAAGCGAGCTAGTGCTGCCAAGCCAGTAAGTATGTTGAAGGTTCTCCTAGTGAGGTGCAGCACCTTACACTTCTCTACATTGAAGGCCATCATGTTTTGGTCAGCTCACTTTGACAGCATGTCCAAGTCAGCCTGCATCCCTAGCCTGTCCTATGGTGTGACTGCCCTCCCCCATAATTTGGTATCATACAACTTGGCCAGTTCACATCTGACTCCCAAATCCAGATCATTAATGAAGATGTTAAAGAGTACCGGCCCAAATACGGAGCCCTGAGGTACTCCACTGGTCACCCTGTGCCATGCTGATTTACTCCCATCAACTAGCACTCTTTGGGTCCAAGCCCACAGCCAGTTGCCTAGCCATCGGCCTAGCCATTACTAGGCTAGGCCATAGCCAGTTGCCTAGCCATTAATACTACTTGTTTGCTTATGGGAAGAGGTATTTGTGTTTTATATAAAATTGCACTCAAGTTAGTCTGTAATAAGAGTTCACTGAGTGACATTCTAGATTATACTGAAAATTTTTCATAGATTTCATAGACATGGTCATCAGATCACCCCTGAGCCTGCCTCATGGCTCTCAGCCTGTGTCGTAACGTCTGTTCTCCTGACCTCTGATCATGCACGTGGCTCTTCTCTGGACTCTCTCAAGCTTCTCCACATCCTTTTTGAATTGTGCAGTCCAAAACCAGACGCAGTACTCCAGCTGTGGCCTCACCAAGGCCGAGTACAAGGGGAGAATGATGTCCCAGGATTTGCTTGAGAAGCATCTGTGGATGCAAGCCAGCATTTTGGTCGCTTTACTAGCTGCAGCATCACATTGCAGGCTCATGCTCATCTTGTGGTCAATGATGACCCCCAAGTCACATTGTTTTCTGCTTAGGTACTGTTTTTGGTGGGAAAGAGTAGACTGACAGTGTAACAGGTGCCAAGGCCCCTGTCACTTCTAAGAGGGGAATAGGTGGCTGCTGCAGCAGAGGAGGGAAAGCTGGAAGTCAAGACTAAGTGGAAACCTCCGGGCATAGCTACTCAAAATGATATTATTCTTTAACTTGAGAACGTAGTGTTAGCATATGTGAGAAGTCATTACTTAATATGTTCTGATCCTATATGGAACAAGACTCCATCATTAATGAATGTCTTGAAAGGTCACAAACTTTTATACAATAGCATGACAGATTCTGGGCCCTGATTCTTAACAGGGTAAAATAGCCCAGACTGAACAGAAAGTCTGTCTCCAGACCCTCAGCTAATGGACTGAGTACAGCTTGCAGATTCCTGCTCTACACTGCAGACAGCAGTGTAGACATACGCTAACGCTGCAGTCTGGACTCAGGTTAGTCATGGTATTTTATGCTGACAATCCCAGCTTTTCCAAAAAAGACCTCTGTCTCCATAAATCACTACTCCAAGGGGCACGGATTTAACTACAGGGATAGTAGCTATTGCCACACATGCACTCTTCCCATGTACTCCACCACTTCTTAAACCTTATCTAATTCTTGATCAGCCTTTCATCTTAGGGGAGGTGGAAATAATAAGGAAAACATCTGGAGGGTACTAATAAGCAGGGATCCTGGTTTTCCCTGATTAAAAAAAAAAAAATATCACAAATTTTCTAATTAATCCTCCCACCCGCAAAATCTCTGATAAACCCCCCCAAATTCGTGATTAAAACAAAATGCCACTATATAGATAGATATCAGTTGAACACAATGTTTTCTTGATATATATATTTATCATTTTAAAGCAATTTGGAAGTCTATCAGTGCCTCGATCACTATGATCAAATAAATTTTAAATACCTATACATTTTGGTATTTGAATTTAAGTTTTTTTTTAATCATGGAAAATCAGAGTCCCCCTGCCCCCTTAGCTCACAGAATGTAGGTCCAGGACCCTCACTCCCAAGGCACATCTCCCCAGCCCTGCCGGTGCCCCTCACTCCCTACAAACAGTCCCCCCACCAGCCCTGCCCTCCAGGCTGCCTGGCTGCCATATACCCTACCAATAATATTGTAGGATGGAAAAGATCAACAGCAACTGCAGTTTTGTCTTTCTTTGGTACCACCATCTGAGATTTGCTCTGTCTTTTCTGTGCTCTTTTTCTTTTCATTTCTAGCAAGTTCAAAGCCAGTTTCAGTTCACCCAAAATCTGTTTTTGCTACACCTGAGCTTTGCGGGGCATCATATCTCTACTCTTTAATAGATACAAAGTTTCTTCTCCCTCTGATTTAAGGACTTACATATCATAAAAACAATATGGTTCTTCTCATATTTCATGTCCTACAGTTTTTCAATCTGTTATTAGATTCAGCATGTGTCCCAGAGAGCTGACAGACAGCCAACAAAAGTCAGGTTTTTTTTTTTTTATGTATTCTCTAGAAAAGCCCTTAGGGTCTTAGTTAAAGATATCCAAACCTAGACTTCCACAAAATCAAGCAATTTCATCTCCCCCGGTTTTGTAAAATAATCCAAGTATCCCAAAATTGTGGGATCATTGGAGGATTTTCCTTTACTGAAACTCTCTCTTCAAAATTGGAAACTTTCCGCTCTTCAGTTAAGCTAGCTTACTCTATTCATACAGATTTGTATTTCCTTTGAAAAGCCCAAAACTGTTTTTACAAAACACTTGTTTAGGTAGGCTCCTATATTTTTTTGAAAATTATTTTTGCTATGTTTGAGCTGAGCCAGTTGAGTGAGCTAATGACATTGTGAAGTTGGAAGTGGGCACTGAACCTGTAACCTAAAAACCTGCTGAGAAACAGGCTAAAAGTTATCAGACAGTGACAAGTCTTAACAATAAAAGAGACTTTCTTGAAGAAATAACTTAAGGAAGATACTGCAAACTGGTCTCAGTACTGGTAGGAGTTAAGGAGGCTGAAGAAGCAACAGAAGGATAAAAAGAAGATTCTTGGAATGTAACATTAAGTTAATGTGTGAGAGCAGTAAAGTCATACAACAATCCTTATTCATTTACATTTACCCCAATATATTCATTTACATTAATGTCAATTATAATGTTAGTTACCGTGGAGGTAAAGGGTTGGTAGGTGGGTGTGGACAAGAAACTGACGTATAAAAGTAAGTATTTAATATCAAATTTGTTCAGTGCTTTCTTCAGCTTTCAAAATTGCTTCACAAAATTACAGAACTAAAAGCATCAGTTCACCTAAGTTTATCTACAGGGTAGAGCAATAAGAGATGACTATTTTCAAATGTTCAAATTCTTAACAAAACATTTCATAAAATTATTTTGAAAAAATGTTTGATTTTCTTCAACCAGTTTATGGAATAGTTGATCTTTTAATCAAAACTGATTGCTGTTACATTTTTTTTCATGGAAAAAAAATTCCAAAAAGTTCATCATAGGGTTGAAGTACTGTTGTAGCCATCTTGGTCCACGAAATGTGAGAGAAGTAAAGGTTTTCTTGGTTCTATTACTGGACCAGCTACATAGTTAGGAGAGGTGTTTGACAAAGTGCCCTTCCTCTGGGCACAAAGGGCACCTATACACATGCTGGATGCACGCTCCAGCAGCCTCCATGTCATGTGTATTCAGCATCCCCACTCTAATTAAAGCACCCACTCAGGAGTATATGTAAAGATGCACAAAGACCCTGAAGATGCAGACCTACCTAAGGAAGTCTGTGCCTGTAAATTTGCCTAACACCTCTCTCAAGTATACAGCTGGTTCAGTAAAGGACATCACTGAAAAAACCTTACTTCAAACAACGTAAGTTCATAGCCAGCTCTAATACATGACACTTGTAATGATAAATAATCAGCATAAACCCTGATCCTACTAAAGCAATGGTAGATATTACAATAATAAAATGATAGCACATCTAAAATGTTACCAGCATGCCAAAATGTTCCTACTTTTATAAAAGTCCCAATCCATCTACAATTACCAGCAATAACCAAATTAGATTTTCATCTTTTTCTACTTATAGGTAATGAGAGGGAGTCAATTGTTATATTCATGTCAAATGATTGTGAAATAAACACTTTTCACTCCAGCAGGAACTAAGGAGGAAGGCAGATAATAATCTCTTGCAGTTAAATATTTAAAATTCTACAGATCTGGACAACTTGCACTGAAATTTTTTCAAGACCAGACCAAGGTGCTCTCTGGATTCCCAAGGCTGATTTTCAATAAGTATTGAAACACCAGAGAAGTTTCAGGGACTGAAACGTAAAAAGGGCCAAAACTTTAAAAGGGCTAATGGAGATATGTATATAATTATAGGGCTGTCAGCTTGACATCAATCCTGGGCAAAATAACTGAACAGCAGATCAGCTGAGATGAAACATGATTAATCAAGAATGCAGGAGAGTCTAAAGCCAGTCAACATATACTTATGGAAAATAAATCTGGCCAAATACTTTTTAATGAGATTGCAAGTTTCCTAGATGAAATAAATAGTGCTGATGTAGTATGCTTGAACTTCTAAAATGTTTTTGATTTGGTTTCATAATTTGATAAAGAAATTATAACTATCAAAATCAATGTGACAGAGTCAACGGAGCAATAAATGGTTAAAAAGTAGGTCTTAAAATAAATTATCAGGGACCAATAATCACATAGTTTTCTTTCTAGTAGAGTTCCATTTAAATACTATTTAATACATCTTTTTAATTATCTGGAGGAAAAGATAAAACCATTACTGACAAAGTGTACAGCTGACACAAGGACTGGGGGCAATCCTCTGTCATGAAGAGGATATAGTGATCTGGATGGTTTGCTAAATGAGATGCAAGCAAACCAGGTACTTTTTTCATTCAACTTCCTGTAGATTTAAATGTGTGAAAAAGAAAGTAGATTATAACAACAGGGTGGAGAACTCTATTCTTTGATGCAATCCTGAATAGGACACAGCAGTTCTGGTGAATGACCAGCAGAACATAAAATCCCAATGTAACCTTGTGCCAAAAGAGAATGAAATAGTTGGATACATAAACAGATAAATATTAAGTAGAAGCGGGCATATAATATTACATCTGTATTTGACAAACGTCCTGCCCAGTTCTGAGGTCCAGAATTCAAGAATGTTGAAAAACAGGGTTCAGAAAAGAAATACAAGAACATTTAGAGGGTAAAACATGCATTGCAGTAAAAAATATAAGGAACTCACACTATTAAATTTGTCAAAGAAAAGGCTACGGAGGAACTTGATCATGACTCTTTCCTCTATGTAAATGTGTATACATACATATAAACACCTACACAGGGAACAGACATTTGATAATAGAGGGACTGCTTTCAATCAAGCAAAGATAAAACTAGATCCAATGACCGAAACTTGAAGACTTATTGGTAGGGCCTACCAAATTCATGATTTCGTAGAAACTGTGAATTTGGTAGGTCCCTCATGAAAAGTCCCAGTCCCTGAGAAAAAGTACAGGGACCATGAAAAGCAGGAAAACAGCAGGAAGCCAGTGGGGAGGGGGGAAAAAAGGCAGCTCTAAACCAGAAAAAGCAGCAAGCACTGGCATCTTGAAGTATGTGGGGAAGGAGAAGGGAGGAGGGAGGAGAGATTGGCCTTAGGGCCCTAGAAGTTCTGCCTCTCCTAGCAACATATGACTCCCAAATATCACCACTTTTTATGTTCAAAGCACCTTGCTATCAATTTTCTTCTTACACAAGTCTCATGAGTTAGGTGACTATGATCCCTGGTTTACAACCAACAAATGAGACAAAAAGGGAAAGCTATTTGCCTAAGGTAAAGAAGGCAAGAGAAACAGTATCACAGAGATGGGCTTATACAGTTCTGCTCTATTCTTTTCTATTCTTAAACTGTATTAATCACTACTCTATCTGAGCACCTTCCACAAGAGCATTAGGCTACTGTGTCATGCATTGTTTTCTAATCCTTTCCCAGAAGGAATGTGGTGAATGTAGTCTTTTTTTTATTATTATTTATTTATTTTTATTTTTTTACTTTCTAGTTTTATAGATATTGCTGCCATGTATTTATGGTAAAGAAAATTTACCTTCCACATGGAGTAGAAGTTGACTAGGGTTCCTGGAGTTCTTAGTGCCTATTGAAATTTGATACCCAATCTTACTCTGGCCCTAGAGAAAGCTGTCTTCTACACAAATGAACTTTATCCTTAGCAAAAGAAAGCAAGAAATTGTCGATCATATCTGCATCTCAAAGCTTCAGGTAATGTTTAGAGTTCAGAACTTCCCGATTCCTTCCTCCATGGTTAAATCACTACATCAGACATCTTTGGTTTGCTTGTGAAACAGGGGAAAAAGAACCACTTTCTGCATCTTCAAAAGCAGTCTTTTAGAGACCTGTTTGGACTTGGAGATCTTAGATCTAAATACTGGCTGTGACTAACCAGATCCTCTTAAATCTTATGCAATCCAACCAAGTCACTGCTACATATAGTAGCCTTCATGTCATAAACCCCAAATGTTTGGCAGCCCAAAGATAAGAGCTAAGAGACTTACCAACAGTCCTAACAGTTACTGCAGTCATCTGGGCCCTGCCCATGTTCAGTCACTAACACAGAGGAAAAATTCCACTCCTTCCACTCCCTGCACTTGCCCATCGTTACCTGGACAGTTACCTTTTAATGGTGAAGAAAGATATGACAGCCAATTAGGAAGCCCTATCTAATTAAATGAATAACCAAAATAATAATTTCCATTCAGAAGCCATTTACTATTAAAAAATTCTTCTCACAATTCTGATTCATAATTCTTTTGTTCATGGTGGACTAGTACCATCCTATGAACTGTTGTGCAAGAAGACAACCTGCTATACAAGGATTACTGCTGTTGTAAAACAAAGAAAAGCTACTTCCTTTCAGACCAGACTGTTGGTATACAACTGAATTATTGTATTTGCATTTAAAAGCAGCAAAATCAAACACAATGGTCACTAACAAAGTCAATATTTGGCAGCAGCCATCATAGTCACAGCTATTATTATGTAAAGTAGCAGAGAATAGTTGTGTCCAGCACCACTGTATGATTACAGTTGGCATATGCTAACTTTATAAAATTGTGAACAACATATTATAGAACAATTTTGAAAATCTGAAGGCCTTAATATTGGTTTCTCATCTTCAATAATTCTTTAGTTCTCAAGGAGCTTCATATTTACTAGATTCCAGCTCTGTAGTATTCATCAGTTCTAAGTCCAGAATGGCTGCCTCCCAAGTACCTACAGCTCTGCACCAGCAATAAAACTTTCTCCTGCAGTGCTGCTTGTCTGTTGTAGGTACTCAAAGTTAGATGTACTGAAAAGTATCATACTATAAAGACGTGGGTCTTAGATTAGATAAAAAGAACAATAAGCATCTTCTAGCTGCAGAAGGGACATCTGCTGACTAACTGGTATTGTCCCTCACAGGTAAATAACCCCCCCCCCCACAAAACCACTTTGGAAAGACAACATGCAATAGAATGGACAATTATCATTGGTTTTCTAGCTGTGGACAATGAAAAAATCTCCATTTAACTTCTTTCCAGCATTTAGTGATGTGTGATACCTGTTCACTCCACAAAGAAAAATGAAAATGACTAAACTGGATTATATCACTGGACTGACTAATTCAATACCCAGTCCCTGACTGCAGTCAGTATCAGATACTTGCGACTAGCATGCAAGAAACCTAATAGCTAGCAGTAGTGGAATGAACTCTTAAATAGCAATGTTCTTATTTAATCCCATTACTAAGAGGTTGGTTTATAGCCTTAAAAAGATTTTACATCGTTCCTAGATGACGAAAATAAAAATAGTTACAACAGTTGAACCGTAACTAGCTGTGTCGTCTGTGGGGACAGATCTCAGAATGGCTCAATATAAAAGAACAAGTTTCTGCTACTTGAGATAAAGGAGCTTCTTCATTAAATGTGTATGGTCTTCTACAACTCTATCCATTGTCTAGCTAGTAAAAAGGGAGCAAAGAACCAAGTACCAGTCAGTTAAATTACACTGAATATTTCTGGCATTATTCATAGAAAAGTATTCTTTATATCTTGAACTGTGCAAAGTCCTCTACCTAAATTATTTTATGTGACAATACACATTTGTAATCAACAGCACCCATACAATAGCTCCCTTAAAGTTAACATAAAGAGCCATACATATTTGGAAAATAGGACTGTAAAAGTCTCTGCATTAACAAGCAATTGCTATTCCAAGGAATACCTAAAACTGCCACTTCAAACCCTGTCAGCTACAGGTCACAATACTAGAAATACTAACAACACAATATGATAATGACGCAGGTAAAAGCAAAGGAGAGGAGGACACTGCCAATGCCCTTCCACTGCAATGATAGGAAAGTAAATGGTTAATATAGGCCCAGGAGATACTAGGAAAAAGAAGCATACATCATGCTATGAAGGAAGGAAAACTCCTAACAATCTGTGGCAATCTGGCCAAAGGAAAAATTCGTTTCTGACCCCAAACTGGAATCAGTATGACCCTGAGCAGAAGAGCAAAACCTTCTAGACAGGAAGTTCTGTGTTTTCTCAATATTGGCAAGGGCATCACTGCACCCCAGTCAAAATCTCCACCCTTAACTGTAGACCATGTCCCAGTGCCTCTGGAAAAACCACACTCTTGCTTCCTCCTCACCTCTCCCAGGTCAACTCCTTCACTCCTACCCCAATGCCATCAGCATTCAGGAGGAGTAAAAAATTCTTTCCTAACCCCAAATAGCAGCCAGTATAATCCCTAAACCATAAGGTTGCCAAATATCTTCCACATTATAACAGTGACCTTTGTATCCCAACCTGGGGACTGCAAACACAAGACTCCACCATGATTGCTGGGCCAGAATTCCCCGTCCTGTCAAACTATTCCCTCTGTTAATTTATCTGATCCAGTCTTAGAGCTCATCCGGTTCCTTATCCCACTACTCTTAGTAGTGCTAAGCATCTGTAATCATGTTTATAATCAGTAGCCATACAAAGATGGCAGAACTTTCAAAGAAACAGAATATGTTACTTTAGCAGGTAGGGTGCAGCAAGGGAAATGGAATGAAATGTTGCTAATAAAGCAAAGTATCAGGGTATAGTTCCTTGAGGAGAAGGAACAGGTTTAGTGCTCACTCTTATTCGCTCTACCGGTGTTGCCACTATTAGCACCAGTCACTGAATTGGTACCACTATGGTCCTCTGTACACTGTAAACTCACTAAATCAGGCAGCACCACTCTCAAGGTCACTGTGGTGCTGTGCATGTACATCCCCCTAAATCGTACTTTTTTCAGCCTTCAATCTAGCTATGTTAAGAGCTGTATGGTATTCATTCATGTGTCCAGCACGCAAAATAACCTCCTAGGATAGGTACACACATTACAATTTTACTGGTATAAGTGATCAGAAACTAGACTATACCCAGAACAGAAGTTCAGCACAGAAAACCGGTCTATACCTGTAACACAACAGAAATTTAGCACACAGACTAAAATGGTTTAAAAATGGTGGAACTGGATCTAAGATTTGCCCCCTCCCCCAAGAGCAAATGTGTGTTCCGTTCAGTACTGATCTAAACTACACCACTTATAGAAAACCATACAACTTAGATTGATTCCATTTTGAATCAATTGATTGATTAGGCTTCATGGGCGACTGGTGCCACCTTAGTCGGGGGGGGCACGTAAACCCCCAGCAACCAGTCAGCAACTGGGGGGGTGGGAATCCCCCCATGGCCAATCGCACTGACTAAGAAGCAGCCGCAGCATTCCTAGAAGTCGCCACAGCACTTCATCCAGCGCTCCCCCTCCCCAGCTGGCGCTCGCAGGGGGCCACCAGTGCTCCTGCCTGCCCTCCCCCCCACCCATCACCTAAGCGGGGACTGTGGCCTGCCAGGGGGTGTGCCAGAGTTCTCAGGGGGTGCACATGCATTGCCACTGTTAGGCTTTAATGTCTGTACCTAGCCCCTAGATTTTACTACATCTGATTTGTGTCTCTGTAACAAGCGGCACTGCTGTGGTTTTCCTCCCTGTGAATTTTTTCTGGGAAACTGCCCAGATACTCAACTAAACTCAGTATGCTGCTGCAAGGTCTTGTCACCATAGTCAGAATAGCCTGTCATAAGACAAATGACACATCTTAAACCAAACAATCTTCAACAGTTTCTGGACATTTTCTGCTCTCTGAAAAGGAAAGAAAGAGCTGTTGAAACAATTTATAACAGTAGAAATTTTAAAAGTGATATATTTTAGTAGACAAAGAACCCCAGTGAAGGTTTCATAGTTCTACAGATGTTAAATGGAGTTATACTGATTTGTAGCAGTTGAGATCTGACCCCCAGTCTTATCCATTATTTACAAGTAGTTACAAGTAGTTAAAGTACTTGTTCCAAACCAGCTTAGTTATTTCCTATCCTATCCAGAAAAGACTCAATGACTATGTTCTATCAGTACAAAAATTAAACAAACAGGCAGTTAGTTTTTGTTGTAGGGCAGGATTTTACCCAAATCCTGTCAGCAGTAAACTGCTTTATCAAACACATACACACAACAATACAAACTAAAAAATGAAGCTAAGTAAATCCTGCACAAAGAAACAACTTCTAAATGCTACTTGGAATATTCTAACTTCTGCAGTATATTTCTTAGTCAGTCTTAACATCCTCCTGAACACACAGCACTGTCCTTGAAACAGACAATTGAACACACATACAAAATTTTGGAAACATGTAGAACTTTTGTGAAATTATTACTACTTTTTATTATTTCCATTTTCAAAAAAAAGGAAATAAATTTTAACACATAGAAGCGTGATTTTTTTTTTTTAATTTTGTTTCATTGTGCTAATTTTTAACATAAAAACTTGAAATAGAAAACAAGCACCCCAGAGCAATTTTCTTTTTTTGGGACTAGCTTAAATGTTAAGTTTCAAAATTTGGGAATATGTTTTAGAATATATCCTTTAATCTGAAAGCACCTTTCAACAAGCTCATTTGTTTTTTAAAAGTGACAAAACACCTATTTTATTTGTTTTTCCAAGACAGACACTTAACAGCTGAATTTTTCTATCCTCCAAAGGAAGACAGGACAAGCCCTTGCTTATGTTTTACATTTATAATGGTCTTGGGTATTGCAATTGAACTCCAGATGAATGCTGTGGAAGTCAGCCTCAAAGCCAAGGTGTTTATACACGTCAGTTAAATATATATTGGCAATTCTGTTTTGTAATTTTAGTTGTGAGAATTACAATATGAAAAAATGCAGATTTTGTTGTGACAGTACTGTATATTGAATTAAACAGCCATATACAGGACACAAAGAAACTTCTGAGACAGCTGGCAAATTTATTATGGTCTTATTGTGGTTCTTCCAAATTAATGGTGCTCTTTGTGCACTTGAATGTTTAAACTGTGACAAGTGAATGAAATATTTTTAAGTCATTTGACATTATTTTTCTGACAAGTAATATCACCTGGATAAATAAAAACCTACTAAAAACCCCCAACATTTTTGGTTCAACCGTACTTAAAACAGATGTCATAGATACAGCAATACTGGCATAAAATTCAATCATCTGACAACCCACCCTATTTCTTGCACTAAAACAATAACGCTAAAAAAGTATCTTAGGCAGTGTCCAGACAAATGGGAACATGCATTTCCCCAGGAACAAGTAGCACCTTTTGATGCTGCTACTTGTCCCTGGGGAATGCCTGGGGCACACGCGCTCTGGCATGTGGCAGGTTACCCCAGGGGGGTAGGCAAGGCTGAGGCCAGCAACTCTGCTATCCCCAGCTGCCTTACCTGGGGTCCTGGGGGCCTTGGGGAGCTACAGCCATAGCACTTCTGCAGCTGAAGCTCTGGCCAGTAGCCAAAGCATGGCTCTGGCCAGCCAGGCTCTGGTTTGAGGTGGCGCACACTACCACCATGTGCACCACTCTTTTTCTTTTTTTTTTTTTTTCCAGTGTGGCTTTTTTTGACCCTGGAATCTCCTGAGGTCAAGAAAAATCCCCACGCTGCAAAGTAGCAGTGCACGAAACACCTGCATGTGCAGTGTGTGGCGCCACAGACAGGCGCATACTCGTCTGGATCTGGCCTTAAAGACTAAATTTTAACCATGTTGAATGCATAGCCATGCATCTGGTATACGTGGCCTCATTCCTAGCAGGAACAGTTGATACCAACCTAAAAGTAGATTGCAGGGTCACTCAATAATACTTTCAGGTTTATTCAGCTCTGGCAATGCTGCATTGACTGCAATAGGTTGCTGAAGAAAAATCCTCTATACATGCATACAACTGAATAAAAACATAGTAACATGTGGTCTCTGCCCCCCAAAAGTATACAGTCTAAATGAAACAAAAGGCAAAGGGGAAGAAATGAAAGATTATCATTACAGTTTCCTAAGTGGAAAACAGAGATAGAGGATGTATTAAAGAAGTCAGTGACAAAGATGAGGTGCAAATCCTGAGCCCCAGGACACTGTCCCAAGACCATTCTGTGGCTGCATATAGTAAAAGTGTATGAGACTTAAGAGACTAGAAAATTCTTCCACATATGATCATTTCAAGATCCCTCTACCATGCCTATTTTAAGATACTGAATAATACTGAGAAATGCATATTTTTTTTTTTTTTTTTTTTTTTTAGAGATCTATTCAATTGCATCTAATTTTTGTTTTTGTTTTGAAGGGCAATAAAATTGTCTTTTTCTTCAGTTGCAGAGGCAATGTAAAAGTATGGTAACCCTAAAGAATTGCGTGCTTAATAATTCGTGTCATGTTTGACAGTAGGATAAAATCCTTAAAAAGCTGAGGGACTATAGTGTCATTGATGAACTCCCTTGTTATACAGGTACCAACCAACCTCTTGCTAAAGATGTATTAAATGCATGACATCATATTCTGTTTTATTTTTAACATTATCTGGAATAAAGCTATTGCTTTCTGAAACCAGTTATGTAAACTATGTAATAAGCAGGGACAAGATACTATATAATGTTGAGCTTATAACTGCTGAATGTGCTGATAATCAGTTTAGTCATAGAATAGCTTTTAAAGAGCCCCCATCCCAGACAAATATACTAAGGGAAAGTAATTCTTTTTCCAACAAGAGACAAATTACTGGTTAAATATTTACACATGAAAACTTTGATAAAATAATATTAAGGTTGTAATGTCCAGCATACAAATTTAGGAAAGGCATGATCTTCAGTAATTGCTCTGAAGTCAAAATTTATTAATTTTCTTATGGTGGACATCATTATAGTAAGTAAGTGTTTAGAAATATTAATTAGTTTAGCTTTGCATGCACTTCCATGAGGTAAGAAAGTAGAATTATTATCCCAGTTTTGTAGGTGTAAGTTTGAGGAACAAACTGATTAAAGTCAAAATCACCCAGGCTAGGGACAGAAGTTGCACATAAACTGGTTTAAGAGATCAGAAACTGGTGCGACCACCCCAGGCCCCGCAGACAGTGATACTGGCAAGTGCTGAGGGCACCACCACTCCACACAGCCACTGTGCGCTGCCAGCCCCTTGCCACCCTCCCCCCACCACCCACTCCAT
>NW_017729024.1:38931742-38932581 GCF_001723915.1 Gavialis gangeticus | reverse complement strand
CACCCCCCCCCACACAGGCTGATATGCCCTGGGCCCTGCACACCCCTAGGGCTGGCTGGGTCTGTTCTGTCATTGTCCCTGAAAATCAGGTCCCCAAGTCTTTATTCAGGCACCCAGAAAATGAGGAAAGTACTATTAGGGACCATCTTTTATAAATCTCATTTTATGACTTGAGCAAAGCCTGTTGCAGAGGCAGGAAAAGAATTCAGTGTTTTAGGGCAACACTACCTTCATTACAAGTTATCCTTTTATTTCTTGCTATCCTCTACCTTTTTCATCATATACCTTTCAAGTTCATCAACGAATGAAAAAGCAACACTTCAAACAAAAAAGTGGTACTACAAACAAAAAAGTGACAACATTTTCTGATGATACCAAGTTGGGAGCCATTGTGACTATAAAGGAGGATCAGAATATTGCATAGGAACAAGTGGATTACATTAAAGGACTAAGTAACAGAAATAGATGGGAATGATGTTGTAACTATGGGCAGATCCAGCATCTTGTAAAGAGGGGTACAGGAGTTAGTAGGTTGTAACCAGCACTGCAGGAGTGGCTGTACGTCCTCACTCACAGCTGCCACTACCCCCAGCTGAGCCCAGCACCCATGCAGACAAGCTGGAGTGGAGCAGAAGCAGCTCCCCCTACTCCCAGTTCAACTGGAGACAGTGAAGACCATGGCAGCAGTGCATAGGTGATGGAGGAGAATGGGTGGCAAGAGGACAAGCTATTAAGGACTGAGGGGATTTGGGGGGAATACTTAATTGCTTTAGGGACTTTAAAAAACAGTCTCTGGCTTCTCTCACAGCAGTAAGGGGGCAGGTGGTGGGGGAGGCAGT
>NW_017729024.1:38931073-38931374 GCF_001723915.1 Gavialis gangeticus | reverse complement strand
CCTTGGGGGGCGGGGGGGCACATAGTATGGCAGGCAGTGGGAGAGGTAAGCAGCTTTCCTGTATTGCCTGTCCTCCCCCACTCAAGCCCAATGCTGGGCTGGGAAGGGGGAATAGGCAGTGGGGTTGGGGTAAAAACCTGAGCCACAGCAGCTGCTTACCCCCTCATTGCCTCCTACTCAGTTCTACTTTGTTTTCCCCCAGGTTAAATGGGGGATAATATTTCATCTTGAAATCAAGTAAATATGGTTTATACTTGGTCTAATAAAATATATCAGCCATTATTTGTGCATTATTTTCCTG
>NW_017729024.1:38929879-38931062 GCF_001723915.1 Gavialis gangeticus | reverse complement strand
GTGGTGAACTGAAAAACGGTATTTGGTACCTAAAGGCTTGTTTAAACCCCTCCCAACTGTATAACTTGATGAAAGACATCACCCACAAAATTCCTTGAACTTGCCATAGAATCTAACAGTATTAATTGCAAACCCAAGCGTGTAAGGCAGAGGTGTGCAAATTATGGCCAGATTCAGCCCATGGAGGGACTTTATGCAGCCTGTAGCAAGTCCCTTGGTCCTGCCTGGCCCAGACGCCATCTGGCCCGTAGCACATCCTACCACCCCTTGGACACACAGCGGGGCTGGGGCAGCGCTCCAACTGGACTATCTTTCTGGCAGCGCAGGTGGTAGCAGCTCCTTCTGGCTGCCACTTCCACTGTCCCCAGCCCCATGGTAGTTGCAAGGACTCGCATGCACAGCCCCAAACCCAGCCCACGCTGCACCTGCTACAGACTGCCGGTCCATGCTGAACAGCAATAGCAGTGGCAGTGGTCAGGCAGAAGCTGCTGCTTGGCATGGGAGAAAAGCACCTGCACCCCCTCACCTTGCCCAAATTACCCTGTGGCTCATCTGCACTGCTACCTTTGCCCTGCTGAGTAGCCCAGAGGCAGCAGTGACAGTGGCAAAGAGGAGCCACAGGGCAGTCAGGGCATAGGCTCTGGCCAGCTGTAGCAAGAAGGGCTTGGCTGCAGTGGGAGGAAGAGGCCACTTTCCCCCTGTGCTGACCAGCAGCTTCTGCCCAGCTGCTGCCACATCTTAGCATGGAAGGGCAGTCCGGAGCAGGTTTGGGGCGGGCCAGGTTCGGGGCTGTGCATGTTAATTCCAGCTGGTCTTCTCCAGCCAAGGCGAGTCCAGAGTGGATGCAGGGTGGCCTGGGGTTGAAGCTGGGCCTATGCACTGTTGGAATTGGCAGGGAGGAGCCACAGGATGCACAGGCTGTGGGCTATGGTGCGGGGGAGGGGTGCTGACTGGCCCATGTCAGCTCCCTAGAACTGCCTATGTGGCCTGAAGGCCCAAACAATTGTCCACCCCTGGTTTAAGGACTAGCAAAAAGGATTTCTGCTATAAGTTACAGTCTCATAAGCTGAAACAAGTGAGGAGCAGAAAGACCTAGATGTGCAACCAATCATAGGATGATGAGTCACCAATGTGTTGTGGCCTTGAAAAAGGCAAATGTACTACTATGCATCAAGATACTTCA
>NW_017729024.1:38927473-38929868 GCF_001723915.1 Gavialis gangeticus | reverse complement strand
CTGCCCAGCTGCTGCCACATCTTAGCATGGAAGGGCAGTCCGGAGCAGGTTTGGGGCGGGCCAGGTTCGGGGCTGTGCATGTTAATTCCAGCTGGTCTTCTCCAGCCAAGGCGAGTCCAGAGTGGATGCAGGGTGGCCTGGGGTTGAAGCTGGGCCTATGCACTGTTGGAATTGGCAGGGAGGAGCCACAGGATGCACAGGCTGTGGGCTATGGTGCGGGGGAGGGGTGCTGACTGGCCCATGTCAGCTCCCTAGAACTGCCTATGTGGCCTGAAGGCCCAAACAATTGTCCACCCCTGGTTTAAGGACTAGCAAAAAGGATTTCTGCTATAAGTTACAGTCTCATAAGCTGAAACAAGTGAGGAGCAGAAAGACCTAGATGTGCAACCAATCATAGGATGATGAGTCACCAATGTGTTGTGGCCTTGAAAAAGGCAAATGTACTACTATGCATCAAGATACTTCATTCCCCCCCACCCCTTCCTGGCACTGGTAATAATCACCTGGAATACTGTGTAAATTTTATACTTGATCTAATAAAAGTAGAACACATTTTTCCAACAACAAAAAAAAAATCATACTAAAACAGAAACAGAGAAGGCCTGCTACAGAGATTAAAGGATTGGAGAGCCCACCATTCAACAAGAGATAAAAGAGCTTTATTTGTGTAGGCTACCCAACAAACACCGAGGTCATATGATTGTTCTCTATAAATACAACCCCATGTTTCAAAACCTCAGGAAGCTAAGGCAGGAAGTTTCTGCGTCAAAACAATGCGTCTCCTTAGACTCATCTTCGGAAACACTGGCTGGATCTGGCCTGCAGTTGGACCTGGCACTGCCAATCTGGTTTACCATGCAAAAAAGTTCAGCGCTAACTGACGGTTACAAAAGTCACAGCCAAGATATCTACAACAGCATTACAAGTTGCATTTTAAGGAATGTAGTTACTGCAAACTGGTCTAATTAGTCATGTGTAGTCGTTGTACCTCTAGGAATCCACTGACTGACAGGTCCTCAGGCTAGATAGACTGGCATTAGATTCCTTGGCCGGGTCATCTCTGAATCCAGGGAACTGATAACAATGGCAACTATTAGCCCTGACTATAAACTGGGCCTCTAATCAAGAAGTTTAGTGTTCAGAGGTGCTAAGCTTTTATTATTCCCACTGACATCAATGAAAGCTGTGGGCGCTAGCTGTGGGTGCTCAGCATCTGTCAGAAACAATAAGCAAGTATGGATACAATACTTGACAGAAGAACTGAGAAAATAATGGATTTTTCAGTTCAGTGGTCAAAACAAAAAAAAAATATTTTGAGTTACATTTTCTCACTGATATGAATCCTCCTCAAATGCATTTCCTTTTTTTAAAAAAGTTCCAAAACAAAAATAATTAAAATTGTCCACATTTGACATCAAAATGCTATTTGATATGAAAAAAATCAAAATATTTTATTTAAAAATAGTCAAAATAAAGCCTTTCAACTTGTCCAAACTGTTGTTGTTTTTTCTTCTTCAGACTATTAGCTCGGTTAAATCCAAATTCATAGAAAATATTGGCTGCTCTGCAACTGCAATTTTTAGCAAATAATTCTTCTGAAAAATTTCACCCAGTTCTACCTGACAGAATATAAAAAGAACAGCCAGGAAAATACACACTTTCTGTCACATATCCAAAAAGTCTTAAGAAGCAAAATTGAAAAAAACATATTTAAAGTCTGTTATTAAGCTTTAAAATCCAAACAGCTATGCTATTTTGACCTTTGTTTACATGCATTTGAAAACACCTGAAAGGGCCATTGGCAAGTGATTAATTGTTCACAATGCTACAAAATGATCTGAGCACTCCAGGCCAAGCCCTTGGCTGATATAAATCAACATAGCTTCATTGATATCAATGGAACTACACAGAACTATGCCAATTCACACCAATTGAGAAGCTGGCCTCTTTTTATTATTTATTTATTTCACCTGTTACACATTTTTCTCCCTTGGGCACAAACGATAGACAGTCAGTCTTGTTTTGCCAGATGGCATGCTTCCTCCTGAATCAGACATTTTACTGAACAAAAGAGAGCATAATACTACTGGCATGACAGTTTTCAAGCCAGTATCTTTTGCAGAGATATGTGGAATACTCTTCTGAGATCAGAATTTTGTAGGAAGTCCTAGATTTGACCTTTCTATTCTGTGACAGTATTGAAAAATAAAAATGGAAGCATTTAGCATACACCCCAGGAAACAAAATATCTTGAGCAAGGTACCACAAATGTATACTTGAGCCATGGCAGAATCTTGGGAATCCTACAATGCATGCTATTTACTAAGTTTGTACTAATAATATTCCCCATAACAGTGGCAGACAAGGTTCTTTGGATAAATCTGGTATCTTTTAT
>NW_017729024.1:38903215-38912287 GCF_001723915.1 Gavialis gangeticus | reverse complement strand
TTCTTTTTTTTCCACAGCAGGTGTTTCTAAAAAAAACGGTACTCCTTTTTTAAGATACCAAATGCTGTGTCCAGAGTGTGTGCTCTCCTCTCAAGCTGCCTACCACAACGCCACAGGAAATGTTGGAAAGTCGCTTCAGAGATTATATCTCCTCATTAAATTGTTTTAGGAAAAATATAGAGTTAGAAAAAAATGACTGCCAATTGTACTTCACGCTCATTTGCAACTTCATTCTCAACACAGAGGGCAGACAGAGAAGGCAGATAGGAGGCCTACTCCACAGGGGGGAGGAGGCTTCTTTTAGGTTGCGTTATTCAGGAGTTAAGGTGCACTCCCAAGCAGTTGGCTGTGCCACTGGAGGACAGATGGAGAGAGAGGTCAGGAGCCAGCCCAACCAGCAGGTAGAGCCATGAAGGGCCCGAGAGCTCCTTGAGATAATGTGGAGATGCCACCTAGCAAGAGTGGGGAGGTAAAGCCAGCAAATGCTGCCATCTCCAAATGGTATTAATCTCCACCTGGACTCACAGGGTAACCAGAAGGCCCCTGGAATGGCAGGTGCTGACACTTCAATCTCAGTGCCAGTAGAGGGAAAAATTTTCTGAGGCTTCAGCTGCAGCGACTGGGGTTTAACCCAAGCTGCTGAGGCCTGTTTCAGTGAGTCCAGTTTCTGCGCCGCTGTTCCTTGTGCACCTCTAGCTTCAGAAGTGTTTCCCATTCTTCCCCAGGCCAGGAGGGGGCTCCACTGAAACCCCCTATAGTCATTCCCAGGCCTCTTAGCAAGCGTGGGGCTGCCTGACCTAGGGCTCCCAAGATGGGAGAAGATGGGGAGTGGTAGTGTCTGCACTGGCATTCTCCATCATCCTTCCATGTGAGGCATGTTGGGTTACCAGAGCGAGGAGGGAGAGTAACTGCCTCCTGAGGAGCCCTGACTGCCTGTGTATCGCAGAAGGCAGGCAAGTGGGACAGTCAGTCAGCTGCAGGAGATTTCTCTGGTGAAGAGTAGAGCAGTAGAGCAGCATGGCTCAGCTGCCTATGGGGAGTAAACACCCAGGACTGAGGACCAATCTGTCTTGGCCTGGCAGCAGGCGAAGGTGAAGGGCACGTTGGTGCCCTGGACCCCTGCTCCCCCTTGGGAGCTCAGAGCCACCAGGGGAGCCTGCAGACTCACTCCTAGGAGGGCCTGAATCATCTCTGACCCATCTCTAATTTGTGACGCTTTTCCCTCAAGGGCTGGAATGACTCTGGTATTGGGGGAGGGGGTACTGCCTAGGTCACTGCTGCCCACTCCCAAAACTTAAAATTTCAGGGGAAGAGCCCACAAGTTAGGGCTGGCCCCCAAATAATGAAGATGTCTTTAATATGGGCTGCCTACACACATGCTCATTGGTGTTTTAATTAGAATGCGTTGGCACAGACATGATTGAGTCTGCTCCATGTTCTAATTAGAAAGCTGCAGCATCGCCGCAACATCACATGTATTAAGTCCCATGCATTTTTAAATCACTGCAAGGCCGTTTAAGTAAATCTTGTTGAATTAAGTTTAGATAAACCTGATGGTGAGGCCTTTTAATTAGAGTGGATGCCTGGGAACTACACTAATTAAAATGCGCCCTCCCTCAAGCATGTGTATAGGCAGCCATGATTTCTTTAAGGTCTTGGTTTTTTAACTCCCCCTCCAGAAGTGGGGACAGTTTCCAAGCTGCTGGCTGCCATACAGGCAGAAAAGGAAACTCCTATGCCCACTCCTGCCAGGAGCTTGCGCTGCCTGCCTGAGGGCACAGCTTCTTCACAAGGATGAGCTAGTGTAAGCCCCAGGCTGTGGGCTGCTGAGGCCTGTTCCAGCGAGTCCAGTTTCTGCTCTGCTGTTCCTCCTGCACATCTAGCTTCAGGGGTGTTTCCCATCCTTCCCCATGCCGGAAGGGAGTTCCACTGAACCCTACATACTCATTCCCAGGCCTCTTAGCAAGCATGGGGCTGCCTGACCTACGGGTCCCAGGATGGGAGAAGATGGGGAGTGGTAGTGTCTGCACTGGCATTCTCCATCATCCTTCTGTGTGAGGCATGTTGGGTTACCAGAGCGAGCAGGGAGAGCGGCTGCCTCCTGAGGAGCCCCAACTGCCTGTGTATCTCAGAAGGCAGGCAAGCGGGACAGTCAGTCAGCTGCAGGAGGTTTCTCTGGTGAAGGCTGAAGTTCATGTTATTATAGCAAAGCCAGCCTCAGCAAAGGCCAAAGACTGTCAGCAGCAATGATATCCTGAAAAGCTAGCAATACTGTAGGAGCAAGCTGAGGTAATAAAACATTTTGAAGAGGATGCAATCATGTAACAGGGGGAAGAAATGTGGAGGGAAGGTGGAGGATGTGCCAGACACCAGCCCTGGAGAGGTGTCTAGCTCCAAATGGTAGCCCCCTAGGAACCTAGCAGCAGCCTGTGCTCAGGCAGCAGCAACAGCCTTCACCACCACTGTAGCAGCCCCTGTGCAAGAAGGTAAGCACTCACTTCCTCAAGCACCACCACCATCACCACCAACACTAAGTTATGTCTCTGGCTTGGGGCTACTGCTTAATTTCAACTGCTTCACCAAAATGGACATACAGATCTCATGGCTCCCTAAAATTCCTTAGCCTGCAAGCAGGAAATAGTCAACTCCTGAAATACCACAGAAGCTAAAAGGCAGACAAGTTTCTATGGGTAAATCTGATATCTTCTATTAGACCAACAACTCATATAGTTGGAAAACTTAGCAAGCTTTTGTGTATAAATACTCTTTGTCAGGCTGAGGAAGCATCTGCAGTTGGTGTGTGCTCTTCCTGGATAGAATGAATAGTAAAGAGGCCAGAGGCTGGCATGCAGGCAAGAAAGCCAGTCAGCAAAGATGTACATTGAGGAGTCAGTGGGTGAGAGATAGGCTGGGGGGGAGCTGAGGGAAGGGGAACGAATGCAGCTGGCAAATAGTTGAGAGGTACCTGGGAAGTCAGGCTATAATGTGTCATAAATCCAGTGTCTATATTTAGTCCATGATTTTTTGTATCCAGGAGACTGATGAAGTCAACTCTGTAGGCTCTCCTGTGAAAGGTGCTGTGTAAATTCCCTTTGAGGATTAAAACTGAGAGACGGGAGAGAGAGTGGTTTTCTTGTGAGAAATGTGCCCCCACAGGTAACTGGGTATTCTTGTCTTTGATAGATTTCAAAATCTGGTGCCTTCATTCTGGTGCATGCCAGCTACATGCTTTCCCCTTCCTCCCCTCTCCAGCCTGTCTCTGACCTGCTGACTCCTCAATTTACACCTTCACTGACTGCCTTTCTTGCCTACATACCAGCCTCTGGCTTCTTTACTATTCCATCTAGAAAGAGCACACACCAACTGCAGAGGCTTCCTCAGCCAGACCAAGGGTATACCTGAAAGCTTGCTAAGAAGAATTTTTCTAACTATTTGAGTTGATCTAATAAAAGATATCAGATTTACCCAAAGAACCTTGTCTGTCCATGTCCTTAGACCAACACAGCTACAACCTGTACCACAGAAGCTAAAACTCACCCCAAGATGCTGTTTCTATTATCACCCAACAGAGGCAACAAGAGATGAGGGAACTAGGAGAGTTTGTGATTTCCTCACAGCAAAGAAACACCAGATGCTCTCTCTCTCCAAGGCCACGGCTGGGTGACTGACAGGGTCTGTAGGAGGGGAAGACAGGGATTTCTCATGATAGCGCACTGCAGCCCCCCTTCACCTGTGGAGCATGACTTTCCAGGGGAGACTACTAGCAGTGTTCCCTCTAAGTTGTGTGGTGTGAGTGGCCACACAGGTGTGCTCATGCCGTGCTGCCAGGCACACCTGTGTGGCCATGCACACCCCACAGCTTAGAGGGAATGCTGACTACTAACTCACTCCCCCCCGGGGCTGTCACCTTTCCAGCTGTCCTCTTTCCCATCTTCTTCATTGATGCTTGCATCATTGTCCTAAAGGAAGAATTTCAGAAGGATTCTGCTGTGTAATGAACACAACATAAACCACAATTTCTCTCTGGGATCCCTTTCCTAGATTTACAGAACCTTGCAAAGGAAAAGACATAGGACTCCAACATGGAAACCCCTTAGGAGATTGTGCACACCCACATACTGTGGGAGAAGCTCCAGGAAATACAGGGATACCACTGGCTCATTGGGTATCCACACAAACTCTACAGATGCCCTGCCTGTGGGGAAAGCTATGGACAAGGTCAGATACTCCTTAACACACAAATGGGGGAAACCCATGGGTAGGGTTACCATATGTCCAGGTTTTCCTGGACATGTCCTCCTTTTTGGCCTCCAGTCCTTGTGGAGGCAGGTTTTTAAAATGTGAACAAATGTCCAGGTTTTTGCTCTTCCTCTGCTTTCCAAGGCACTAGCAGTTTGGGACTGCTTGGGGCCGGAAGCAGCGGGCAAGGTGATTGGCTATCAGGGGTCACGTGTTCTATGTGTGGGCCCCAGCGAACTCTCAGCTAAGAGAGACAGGAGTGAGAGGCATCAGCAGCACTGGGCGGCAGGGAGCTGTGGGTTGGGAGTAAGGAGCACTGGCAGGATTGGGGGGCAAAGTCTTAGGAGTAAGGGGCAGAGGCAGGGCATGGATATATCCCTGCCCCCCCTCCCATCATATGCCCCTCCCCTCCTCCCCCTCACAGGTGTCCTCTTTTTTGACACTGGAAATATGGTAACCCTATACCGTGGGCCTAATGCATATAAATTGATCAGGGATGGAAGCCTAATATATGCTGCAGTGTATATTCAGACTGAACCAGTGAAGAGTTCTTTTAATATCTGCTTACAGATTGTACCTAGCTTTGTTACATTGGTCACTTAAAAAATGTATTTAGCCAAATTTTAACATGACCGAAGGCTATCCTATACAAAGGAAATACAATGGAAATCACAAAAATGTTAATTACTTGCAAAACAACACTTGTAAGGATTTTAACAGCAGCTATGGTACATAAAATATTTTAAAATTGTAACTGTTACTGTGTATATATCTTCCAAATAGATTATATAAAAATATTTTAAAATGCCATTAATTACATGTAGCCTATCTCCAACAAATTGTGACTTCTGTAATTATCAGATGGCCCTGCATAACTACATATTTGCACTGACAAGCTACACCAGATCACTTTTTCCCCTCCAAATCTAATGTCTTTTCCTCCACAAAACAAATCAGAGAAAAAGCACCCACTGTTTTTCAACTTTCTTGAAATACAAGAGCAGAGAACTCTTTAAGATTTCTCAGTTCAGTTTTTTTCAGTTGAGAACAACCAATTATCAGCTTCAGATGATTTTAAACCTGTGCTGAGATCAGGGATTTCACAGCTCTGTTCAACTGCTACAATAGATTTTGGGTCTTGTGACAGTTCCTCTCAATCTTGAGCCAAGCAAGAAGGAGAGCTTGGGAAAGATTCCTGGCAGGCAGAGACATAGGGTGGCCTTAGGCATAACAATGGGGTTTTTTTGTTAGTAATATTACTTTTTGAGTGCTAAAAGAAAACAACTCCTCCTGTGATTCTTAACCATTATCACCTGATAGCCTGAGAGATGGTCTCTTTCCTGACCTGATAACAGTTTATTCAATTGCTTTAAAGATCATCAGTACAATAGACTGCATTCAGAAGTGCAGATAGAGCAAGGAATAGATCCTGAACAGTGCCATTATATATTTGAAATTACCCACTTAATTCAAGAGTTGGACATGTGCATTCTGCCCTAGCTATAGCCTCTTTTCATGTGCTGCCCTAAAAAAAATGCCTATGGTATCCACTTTCATTTAGTTTGAATCTGTGTAGGATGACACATCAGGACTCTGAAAAGTCATGGCCTTTCTAAAATGAATCAGCATTATCAAAGATAGGTTTACAAATTATTTGAAACGGCGATATCACAATAGTTGCCAGATTAAATAACTGGATAAAGAAGTATGCAGTTTCATGCTTAGTAAGTTATGCAAGTGCAACTATTATGTTTCAACTCATTAAATTTCAATTTATCCTCACAAAATGAAAATAAAAAGCCTACACTGGTGAAGTAATTCAGGCAATAGAATCACAGAATCAGAAAATTAGGTTTGGAAGGAACCTCAGGAAGTCATCTAGTCCAAGCCCCTGCTCAAATCAGGACCATCCCCAACTAGATCATTCTAGCCAACAACTAGTTCATCCCAGCCAAAAATATCACCAATAAATGTTTTCTTTCAAAGAATGTATAGTCTTGCCTTCTATAAAATACCTTTCTGTAAGGCTAAGGTTAAAAAAATATCATTGTCTTTTTGTGCCCACATGCAATGGAGAATGAAACAAAAAAAACTCAATGAGTTAAAGAAAACTTTGTAGAATTCAAAGAGATTAGTTGCTATATTCTTCATTATCAAAATGAGTTTGTCTCAACTGCTAAAAATGTTTTTCTTTTAGAATCCACCTATATTACACAAAACAAAGGCATGGGAAGGTTATTTTAACTTGCACTAGAATCCAGATATAAAAAAATCCTTGTTCTTCAATAAAATCCAAAGCATTGTACGCCATTTCAGCTGGTACCATAATTTCAAAGAGTAGAAATTTTAATGATATTCCATCTAAATCTGATAGAATTTATCTTCATCTGATACCATTTTGAAATGGCAGGCTGCTCATTACCTTGTCAGAATCATTAAGATACCACAGCAATGTAAATCCTATTGCCAGCAATTACTGCCACCTGCCCTAAAGATTAATCCAAAGAATATTACCATGTCAGAATCACCCAGTTATTTTGATGTATAAGAACCTCAGTCAATTTCTAGCTGAAAGATGTCCTAGAATGTTTTCAGTCAGGAAGGTACAAATACACTCTGGAAACTTAGCTTTTGCTGGAAAACAAAAACAGTTTTGTGTTTTAAAGCCATTAGACAAATTTTAAAGTAATACTACAACACTTCTACTGGGGGAAAAATATCAGATTAGGAACTTTAAGATGCTGTACTCCTTTGAGCTGAAGTTAAAGGAAGTATTGTGCCTCATCTAGGTAACACCAGGCTTTGAAAGGATGCAGAACTCAAAAGAAAAGCAATTCCCCCAGTGCTCATTTTATTATGCATTATACTGCCTCTGACAATTTTAGTCCTGCCTAATGATTGTGCTGTTTGATTCCATGTGAACTTTGTTTAAGGTATAGTAGTTGAAACACTCTCCTCTAACAACCGAGCGTGTAAGTACTCTTGACAGCTTTAGAACCAGGCCAGCGTGCTATACTGTATTGTAGGCAGCTGTAAGGTCCAGTAGCACATCTGTCTTCAGGCTCTTCCGAAAACCTTTTCATTGTAGGTAGTAAATGCCAGTACTTAATTACATGAGCTGTGGCCCTTGCAGTATCCGGCCTGATCGACGCAAAGGATGATCTCTACTTCTGAGGATATTTGTTGTAAAATGAGGTGCTCAAGAAACTTGTAGCACACAGACAATAGTGCAATTGGTCAATACATGCCAGCATGAGGTCTTTGCCAGGTGTTGAAATGGCAATAACTTTTGCCATACACCATTTCTTTGGGAGTGATCGCGAACTGATGATTCTTGTGTATAACTGGGTCAGCTACACGCAAGCACAAGGCCCAAGTTGTTTCAAGAGTTCTGGTGAGACGTTGTATCCAGCAGCTTTGTCATGTTTCAGGCCGTTTAACAATTTTTCCAGTTCAGTGACCTCAAAAGGGTCAGAGCCATTATATTCCGTGTGTTGCTTCCAATATTGCCACAGTTCATGATGAGTGGTGCGCTTTGTATTCTTTTCCAGCGGTGCCTTGGCTACATGTAGTAGGTGACTGACAACTTGGTTTGGGGTTACTAATGGACGGTTTGGTGCAGGTGTTTTTTGGGCTGTTCCAAGGCGGAGGATTAGGCTCCAGCACTTCTAGCAAGAATGAGCAAAGTTTAATTCTGTTGTGGTTTCTTCCCATTTAGCACAACGTGCAGCACTGAGAGACTCAGTGAGGTGGCCTGCCACATTGGGATTGCCAGATGATTCATACTCCTTTTGGAGTGCTACACTCTCCATGTCGAGGCATGAGACGTATATGGGTCAATAGCCAGGAGGGATTGCCATGCAAGCAGCTTCATAAATAGCACCATAAAAACAGCTGTATGCCTCTTCTACAGGTATATTCTGGACGGGTATTTTTACAACACTGTGGTCCACAGTCTCACTATACTTTAGCCAGTCCACTTTGCAGAAGTTCTATCGCATCATCTTTGGGCTGTTGATGACTGGAAGGCAAAGGCCAATATGTACAAGTGACAGCCTGTGCTGGCAGTGTGGGAAATCATCCACAACTAGGCACTGTGCTGGTTGAGGATGGCCATCAGGGGAACAGACCCAACACAGGTCAGGTGAATGGCTCTGGCTCCACCTCGTTGAGTGGAATGTTCCTTGTTGCGTGGGGTCATATATCAGGGGGAGATTGTTTCTTGAGGCCCAGTCTACAAGCAGTTCACCAGCACTATCTGAGGACAAGTATCCCCAGTCCATGTGGTGGCTATTAAAGTCTCCCACATAGGTGGCTAGGTGGGGCAGTGTTGGCAGGACTTGTTGTTCCCAGTTGGCACTTGGAGGTTTGCTCTTATATAGCATCTAAGTATAATCTTAGTGCAAGTTTTTTATTTCATACTACATACACAAGTCCTGGAACAGAGGTGAACAAAACCCGTGTCATTTCCTCTGGCAGGACACACAACAAAATATCTGCATGGTTGCCAGACATGGTTATGTGTGATCATAAGTATTATTAAAGTTAGAGAGAGTAAGGCAGAGTGCAAACTTCCCTACTCCAAAGAAACAACACTACATAACTACCAATAATGCAGCATTTCTTCCAACAGTGGACAGAGTTCATGGCCAAGAAAAAGAATTTGTAATCACTTACATATATAAGACACTGCCACCTAGTGTTTCTCAGTTTTAAAAAAATGTACGACATATGCTACATCAGGGGTAGGCAATGTTTTTTGGCTGGAGTGCTGAAAAAACCACAATGTCTACTTTGGAAGGTGATGGAGTGCCAGCATGCCAGAAAAACAAA
>NW_017729024.1:38895382-38902711 GCF_001723915.1 Gavialis gangeticus | reverse complement strand
TAATCATAAATGCTGCCTTTATTGTTGTGTGTTCCTTAGGAAGGAACAAGATTTGGGTTCCTTGTTGTTGTGCAGCTCCCTCCACCCCACTGCTTTCCTATCTGCATGTTGCAGTGAGACAGAAAGAGAAGAGAGAGAGAAAAAGAAAAAAGAGGAGAAAGAAAAAGGAGAGCAGAAGGAGAACCAGACACATATACACACACACACACACACACACACACACACACAGAACCACATGTGAACACAGAGAACCAAAACACACCCAGAACAGACACGTGCACACACACATCCAGAACCAGACACGTGTGCGCACACAGAACCAGATGCGTGGGTGCACGGAGCCGGGGTGCTGCGCCACCAGACAAAGTGCATCCCAACAATGCCCTGGGCCCACCGGAGCCCCTGTGCTTCCCTGGGGAGCCAGCCCCCAGACTGCAGCACGGCTGGCCGAGGTCTCAGCCTGGAGCCTGCCCATCAGCCCAACCACCCACCCACTCCACACAGCTAAAGGCCCTAAGCTGGCAGGACCATTCAGGACATCTAAAACATTATCCCCAGAAAGGCTGGGAGAGCACACGATGGTGCATCCCCACCACAGCCTCTCCACGCTGGTGCCAAGGCAGCGGGCATAGGGGGGGCATCAGGGAGTGTTTTCCCCCAAGAAAGCAAACCAGACTGGCTCTGGACTGACAGTGCTGTGCATGTGTAAGATCCCACTGAGTCCAGGGCACTGCTCTGGGGTCAGGCCAGTGCAGCAGAGGAGGGGAGAGCTGAGCTGGAACCAAGGGAGTTTGTCCTTGCACCCTGAAGGGACTGAGGCAGTAAGCCAGAGCCTCCTCATGGGCTCCTGGGGCATGACCCTGCCCAGACCCTGGCCCTAGGGAACAAAACCCACCCTTACTCTAAGCTGCAATGCACAGAGACAAGGAGGAGCGGGGGACCTGCCTATGGCGATGCAGGATGGCAGTGGCAGAGCTGGGGCCACTGGTCTGGAGTCCCAGTAGGAGACTGGAACAGCCCCAGGCAGCAGCATCGTCCCTGAGCAGCAGCCACATGGCTCTGCCCAGCGTCTGAGAGCTCAGGTCCAGAGGAGGGAAGCTCATTCCTTCCAAAGACCATGTCCAGAGGACAGATCACCACAGATACAACTCCGAGCACTCCCTGGTTCTCTGGAGAGGCCGGATCTGGATGTCCAGAGTGCCCAAGCTGCTCAAAACCTTGAAACCATGCCCCTGCCCCAGCCTCACAGCTGTGAGCCCAGAGGCTTTGGAACCGACAAAATAACCTCAAGAATAAGGTTCCTGGGCTCTGGGCAGCTGCAGCCGGGGCTGTGCCGGGATCCGGAGCCCAGGCATCAGCTCTGTACCGATGCGTGCACACGCGACTCAAAGCGAGCAGTGCGGGTGGGGCTTGACACAGCACAACTCCCATCTCTTCCCCTGCTACTGGAACAGAGCTGATAACTGGGCTCCAGAGCCCGGCACAGCTGTTTGTAGCTAGCCTAGCCCTTGGGCAGCTGCAGCAAGCAGCTGGCAGGCTGCAAACAGTTGCACCAAGCTCCACAGCTCTGGCATCAGCTCCATGCTGGCAGCGACTGAGCACACACCTCAGGAACTAGTCTGGAACTATTTGTCAGCGTGACAGGCTTAGGCAGTCCTCCCCAGTCTGACATCCCCCTAGTGGTCAGACTCGCCTGCCCATACTTCCCAGAATCCCTCACCTCCTATCTCTTGCCTACCACAACTTGATCTTCCGCTCAAGGCTTCCACCTTCCTGGCTTCGGTGCCTTTTCTCTAGCTGTGCCCCCTCAGCCCAGGTCCACTACCTTGGACCTCAGCTTTTGGGTCCCTGGCCATGGTCTTGCCCTCTCAGGCTCTGGCTCCTGGCCCTGGTCTCTTGGCTAGTCCCTGGGGTCCCTGGCTAGGTGGCTCGTGTGCTGATCAGCCCCCGGAGTCCTTGACCCTTACAGGGCTCTATACTAAGTGCCTCTCAGATGCCCCTGTACACCTCCTCCATAGCCATAACCCAGTCCCTTGATATTAAACTTGAGCATAAGACAAAGCATAAACTTAAATTTAAGTATAAAAGAAATACAAGCCAACCACTTGCCATGAAGTTCTCCCCCACAGTGGGGTCACTACCATACCACAAGCAATATTCCCCCCTTAGCTGTCTCCATCTACCTCTCTAGGTTAGCCTGGGTTCCTTTCCTGCAGCCATCCTCATGCAAGAGTTCCTCTCTCTACACCATGCAGGGTCAGACTGCCCTCTCTGCCTCAGGCCCTGGGTATTCCTCACAGCACCACCTTTTCCAATCATGTGGCTCCCTAGCCACACACAGGAATTTCCCTTTTACTTAAAGGCCAGCCTGTGTTCCTCCACTGCAATCCTACCCAGCCAACTTAGCCCAAAGCACTCTCTTAAGCCAGATACTGGTATAACTGATCGGAAACTGATTTATACCCATAACAGAAGGTCAACACATAAAACTGGTTTTAAAATGGCAGAACCCGGTCTAAGAGTTGCCCCCTCCTCCCCACCAGAGGGTGAATGTGTGTTCTGTTCACTACTGACCTATGCCACTTACAGAAAATTGTGCAACTTGGATCAATTCCACCTCAGGCTTTTGCAATGTCTGTACCTAGCCTTAAAGTAACTGGAGCCTCTGGCTCCCTGTTGCAGTGACAAAAGGAGTTTGTACAAATCTAACTGTTTAAGTACTTATAAAGTACCTATCACTACAGTGTCCAGTAGCCCTGTTTCAGGACTCTAGGTAGGTATTTCTTGGTAAGCATTTCTTGAGAGTCAATATGTTGCTTTAATGAAATTTGAAGCAGAGCACTGACTCAAAACACTTATGGTCTAATTTTTGTCTCATCTTTGGTTTTAGCTCAAAAGGGGACTATAAACTGAACTTTTTACTCTCTGATTTGATAAGCAGGTAACATACGTCTCTGAACTGTGTACCAATTGATTAGTCAACTTCCTGCTAAAACCTATCTTGACAGCTCTGCTGGGTTCAGCAGCAATATAGCTTTGTGTGTAAATTGCACTTAGGCTTCCTCCAGCTCAGAGGCAGGTAGCTCATTCCAGGATGCCTCTGACCTAAAAAAAAAAGTCTGGATCATGACATGATCAGAACCAAGTGATACCTGATGTTTCCCGATCCATTTGTGCGCAAAGGGAATAGCAACGAAGTATACAGTGAACCTCAGGATAAGCATATGTTGTATCCTATATCAGCTCTGCCATAAGGCTCCTTTCCTTTCCTTCACAAAAATGTTACATCTGAGCTGCTCAACTCCCAGACCTTGGGAGAGATCTGACCCACAGCACTGTGTCATCCAGGCCATGGGCTACTTCCTGACTAGTGAGGGGCTCCAGGCCCTGCGGGCTGGATCAGGTATCCGGTCCCACTGCAGGATGGGGAAAGGGCGACACCAGGCCCCAGGGCCTAATCCCACTGTAGAGAGCCAACAGTGGACAGCGCCAGACCCCTGGGGCCCAATCCCAATATGTGGGACAGGGGAGAGTGTTGGACCCTGGGGCTTGATCAGCCCTGCAGACTGGTCCAAAAAGCTTGAGTACTAGTGTTACACACCTGTGCTTGAAGGTAATGAAACTAGACCATAGTTCAACTAAAAGTGGAAGGGTTCAGACATGCACCAGTAATTTGCCTAGTTTTCTCTATCAAATGTACTGGGAGCCCACGAGATATTCACTTTCTCTGGGAGGGTGGGCTGACTAACCGACCACAATGACATGAATCAAAATGTGGAACTAACAAGGCAAATGTTGTACACCACTTCCCAAGCCCATGTTTTGTCACTTCCCTATCTGTCATCTATTAAAGTGATGAACAAGATCTGCAGGGCAAGAACTTGGCTTCCTTATTGACTGACAGACTGTCAAGTTCATTTTTGGGGTGTAGGCTGTAGCTGTGTTGGTTTAAGAATGCACTTCAGGTACTGTAAAAATAATACATAAATAAAATTACAATAATAGTATCTACCAGGAACAGTCTTAGTCCATTCCATACAATAATTGGAATTCACAACACACATCAGCTTCCTTGGTCAATAGGGTGCTATCTGGTATTATGTGAAAAAACACATTTTCTGCTAAGTTACACACTTGAATATACAACCCAGTAGTGAGGGACATGATGCAAATTTGGGACACTCGCTAGGGGGCTTGGGGTTTATATGACATACAAGAGATTTTACTCACCTGTAGATAGTTTCTTGTATCTCTGATTAATGTAAACATTAAGTGAACCAAGTGGCCCAAATCTACCTCACCTGTGAACAAGAGTTATGCCCTGTGCCCACAGGTAAGAACAGCAATGGGTAAGCTATGCTTCACTCCTGTTTGTAAGTAATGATTTCATATACCCTCCCAAACTCCTGTTAAATTTCCTTTTTGATGCCCATTCATTATGAGCATACTACAAATGGGTACCAAAGCAGTAAAGCAGTCTAGCTATTTTTGGCAGACAAATCATTTAGTACAGGCTTCTGTAATCAATGGCTTAGGAGTGTGGGAACAAGCATTAGATATACAATATGTACTTCCAAGAGACTTTTTGATATTTTTCATCTGAAATAAATTCATGTAATTTGAAAATTCAGATAATACTTAAATCTATAAAATGTAATATCTTCTCTCTCTCTTCTCTGAGTTATTATCAGAGAAATAAAAATTTCTCATATAATGGAAATCTGGTCAAAGACTTAAACCTGTAGAGACCATCACTGCTTAATATAAGACAGACTAAAGACCAGGATTGCTTCCTTCAAGTCCTTCCTTTGGGTCCAGAATTACAGGTGAAACAGCTGTCACCACTGACATATTATTATATGAAACAATAGCCCCGCCCCCACCAAAGTAACACAGAATAATTAATTCTCACACACAAATTATACAGAAAGGGTGCTAACAATAAGTTGTTTATGAGCTAAAATGAGGCAAAAATGCTAGACACAAATTTAAATTTCAAAGGTTGTTTTTTTGGAGCTAGTCTGACCTATTTTCCCATTTAAATTTACAGGGACTGGGATGGGGAGTGTCTAATGAAAGCTGGCTATGACTGACTATATAATTATAGGAAAGTAGGGCTGGGACCTCATAAGGTCATCTAGTCCAGGCCCCTGGTCAAGGCAGGATCACCCCTGACTAAACCAACACAGCTATGTGCCTCTCTAACCTGGTTACTGAAAATTTCCAGGGATGGAGATTCCACAGTTTCTCTAGGTAGTCTTGTTCCAATGCTTGACAACCCTCATAGCCAGAAAGTTCTCCTAACCTCCAAACTAAATTCCCCTTGCTGCAGGTTAAAACCATTGCTCCTAGTCTTGTCCCCTACAGGCACTTGGAGACTGCACTGTTGTCAAACCTCACCTCAGTCTTTTCTTCTCCAAACTAAATACCCTAGTTCTTTCAGCCTTTCCTTGTAAGCCTTGCCTCCAAAGCTTTTACCAAACTGACCATATCATTCTTGAACTGTGGGGCCTGAAACCGGACACAATACTCCAGGTGAGGGCTCCCAAATGCTGAGTAGAGCAGAAGAATCACTTCCTTTAGTTTGCAAGTAACACTCCTGTTTATGCAACCCAGTATGTTGTTGGCTCTTTTTCTGTAACAAGAGTACACTGATTTGTATTCAGCTTATGATCTACTGTCACCCCCAGGTCCTTTCCTACAGTACAGCAGCCTAGCCAGTCATTCTTCAGTCTGTATTTGTGCATGCAATGCATCTGTCTGAAGTGCAGGACTTTGTACTTGTACTTCGTGGGTTTTATTTGATTGATTGCAGACCATTTTTCCAGTCTAACCAGGTCATTTTTTATCCTAGCCCTACTGTCCAAAGTATCTGCAACTCCATCCAACTTGGTGTCATCCTCAAATTTGCTAAGTGGTCACTCAATCCCATCACTCAAATAATTAATGAAGACATTAAACAATGCAGGACCCAGGACAGACCCTTGGCAAATGCCACTTGATACCTCGTCCCAACTAGATACTGGGACTTTGATGACTACTTGTTGAGTATGATGATTGCAGCAGTTATGTAACCAGAGAACTCCCCTATTTCCTGGAATGTTCACTGGTCCTCTGCTGTTTGCTCCCATATTCTCTCTCTTCACAGTACAAAATAAGGTTTTAACTATAGTTAGGCATAATTCCAAAAACAATCCTACAGAAGCCTGAGCAAACACAAGTCAAAATTGTCAGCGGTATACTAATTTATATAGGGATCTAACAATGTCTTTACTGGAATAGATTTGCGATCCTTGTCAGGTAGCACCCTTTTTGACCAATGTGACATGCTTCAGGGAAACAGGTAAAGTTCCCATAACCTACCTAACCAATTGTGTAATATGAGGTAATGGAAAGATTTCTTGTGGGATTTTAACCATGAGACATAATAGTTGTGACGTTTTTCTTGAGCTAGAGTAATTTTAGATATTGTTACTTTAATTCTAATCTTTTAATCTGCTAAAATATTTCCTTCAATTATATTTGGTTATATTTTCCTGTTGTGAAAGACGACCAACATTGAATAACCTATTCAAGGAGAGAAATCATCACATCACTTAAACATCCCTAATGTAGGACTGAAATGTGTTGTTGAATGATTTTCCATTTCTAGTATTATTTTCAATAATGCCTGCCACATTAAGATATTTCTTGCAACCAAATACAGTGCAATGTCTTTTTTTAATAGCTCCCACAGTTTTAAACCAAAGCAGAAGACAAGTTCATTGGTCCCAAGAACTAGCATTCCAGCCATGAACCACAATGAAGAAAAGAAGGTTGCTGGCAGACCAACCTTGGAATCCAGAACTGTGACGATCTGAAAGACCACCAATGTAGCGTGAGATGCCTGGAGGAGTGACTCAATCTGTCTCTCAGAATGCTTGGTCTCCACAATGATCAGTTTATAGTGAATTAATTAAAAATAGTACTTGATTTTCCACGTACTCTTTTAAACCACTCTAGGCAGACTTAAATTTATTTAAACAGGCTTGTGTGTCTGTCCACTTCAACTTTAAACCACATTTTGTGTGTGCCCATGCCCCAAGATTCCATCTCCAAAACACAGTAGAGAAGAAATTCAAAATTACTAGGAGAGAAGACTCTTAATATTTATTGCAAAAAGCTACATGCTGTATGTGGCAGAAAGCCACCTTGGTTTCTCCCCAAAAATCTCTGCCCTGTGACACTGTGATTTAAATCTCTGTGCTGTGACCATTCAATTAGGATGGGCCCAGCACACAGGGGACCACACCCTCAGCCTGTCTCTTTAGGGAACTTGAGCTGGCTGCA
>NW_017729024.1:38883462-38895191 GCF_001723915.1 Gavialis gangeticus | reverse complement strand
AAGGCTACCACAGCCAGACTGTTTGCTCTTTAGGATTTCTAGATATTGCTCTATCCTGTACCCTAGTTTACCCTACCCCCTGTAATCAATAAAGTTCTCCTTTTTGACTGGTGTGGGAGACTTATTGAGGGGTGGGTCTAAATTATGCCTAAGAGACCCCTTAGGTCTGCGGACTAAGGGAGACTTTACTTTTTGCCCCTGGACTTGGGGAAGTGCCCCAAGTGCCTGTATTGGGTCAAGTACCTGTAGGATTATTAGGCCTGTGTTTCCCCGAGGATACAGGGCCGAGACAGTCCACTCTCGGGGTGGTGGCAGCACGTTACCCCCAGACTAGCGAGTGTGCTCCGGGAGAGGGGTCGGCCAGACATAAGGCTCCCCTAGGGAGGCATTCGGAGCCTGGAAGGTGGTTGGGCGCAGGGAAGTGGGCGGTTCAATGCAGGAGCGCCCCCTACTGGCCCGCCTCACGTGGTGGAAATAGCGGTGGGATACGAATACCCAGCTGTTTTCCTGAGGTGGGATCTCTGCACCCGCCACACTGTAACATTATTAACCTGTAATATGTTTCTCTCTCCTTTAAAAAGCTTAACATTGGGAAGAACACCAAAATGCATAGAACAAATATTTTAATTTAACTGCCTATTATGGGATCAGATTCATTTTCCTAAGAGTACCTAAAGTCCATCACTTTAACTGTGTTTTCTACTGGGCACTTGAACATCATCTACCATCATGTTGGTCAGTTACCAAGTCCTAATCTTCTCTAAGTTTAAATAAACGTAAATTTCCTATTAGTGGAAAATTCTACAAATTATTTTTACCACCTTCTCAAGATAAATATACTGAATAATATATTTTTCTACTCCATTTCTTAGGCCTTAAACATCTATTAGTCCTTGCAGCCTCCTTCCTCACCCTGATGCTTACTAAGTTTCTTTATCATTTTGTGAAATAATACAACCCAAGTTCTATGAAGTATTTAAGTATGAGTTTACACTGTTACACTAGTTTAAGTTGTTTTCACTCCTGCCTCCAGTTCACAAAAACTTCAATAAAAGTTATTCATTCTTTTTAATGTTTAGCTTATGTTTAAGTGCTTTGTTGAATTGGTGTTAAAGGCAGAGGTAGGGTCTACAACAACAGCTATTTAAAAGTTTACGTTCGCTGGTTTGGCATTGTCGATACTTTCTGTGATCTTTTTCAAAGGCAACCAAAAAGGTTAGTGTCATGATTTATTTCATACAGAAACTCTGAAGGTTTTCTCCTATCATATTTGTCAAGGTGTTCCTATCATATGCTCATCCAGCTGTTTTATAACTTTGTCTTTTAATGATTTTTCTCAATTATTTGCCTGGTGCTGAAAAAGAACTCACCCATCAATATTACTTGGCATCACCCTTAACACCTTTCTAACAGATGGCCACCCTCCAGCATAGCCATCACTTTTAATGATAAATTACAGATTTTGTATTAGTAACCCAGCTCCTTTGTTCTTCATTTCCTTCACAGTCATTGGAAGTAAGCCATTTGGCCCTTATAATTTATTGTGATTTAATTTCTCCAGTTGTTTCAACACTACTTTATTTTGATATATTTACCTCTTCACTACCTGCATAAAGGAACTCTAAGGTAATTATTTCCACATCATCCTGCATAAAGAAACTGCAACAAGGATGTTTTTTAGCTTCCCTGAAACCTGGTTTACCTCTTCTGTAGCCCTGCTGTTAAGCAGACCTAATCAGTTGACACAAAGGCCCCCTGTATGTAAAGGCAGGCCCACTGACACTCTGAGGTCCAACTACTTTCATTGCCCTGAATCAGTTTTATTTCTCCTTACCTATTTGAACAGTTTTCTTCATATTTTCTCCTACCAAAGTTGCAAATGATCAAACAACATTCAAAACACAAAATACATTTATGGCTTATGTGTATACGTGTGGGATATAGGCTGATGAAAGGAAGGTCTAAATCTGACACAAGAACAGATACTATCTTACAACCTTACCTGCTCACAGCCACACCTCCATAGTTAGATGAGCTAAACAGCAAAATTATTTAAAACTTTTACTACTCATTACTTGTCCTTTAGCTTTCTCTAGTACATTTATGTGCCTGATTTGAACAATTCTCATTACTTTACTACTGGCCCTCTCCTCTGACTATTAAGTTTTGGGGGGATTAATTGGTTTTCATTTTCTACAAACCAATTATTTGTATTAAACAGTGAACACTATCACTCCTGCCCAAGAAAATCAAGTATCCAGGTTGTTGCCGTATTGGTCTAGAGGAAGAAGCAATCAAGGCTCATGGACAGAGGTGATATCTTTTATTAGACCAACAAGATTTTTGCAAAAAAAAATTATTTAATTGCAAGCTTTTGAGGACAAACACCCTTCATCATGCATCAGAGAAAAGACTGTAAAAGTTCTCCTGGGTAGAAATGAAAGTTCATATTTCATAGGATTTCACAGAGGGGTCAATAGATGGAAAAACCTACTGGGCAGCACTTCTTAGCTGGTAAGGAGTCTCAGCTCTCCTGTGAAGTTCTGATGATGCAAATTACCTTAGACAAAGGCAGGAGTAAGATCTCAGGTTTCAGGTAGTCATAAAATCAGGGCACTTCTCAATGTCACTTTTCTGCCTGCAGAACAAGGATGTTTAATTGCCCCAGTCTGGATGGCTGTGTATAGAACTAGAAGCATTTCAGAAAAACTGTTAACAAATAACTCAATTAAACCTTATTTCTAAAGATTTACGTTTACTTTTCTGAATGTTCCCAGTTTCTTATCTTGTTAGTAGAAACAAGTAGAAAAGTTTACATACTTTCTCTATGTCTCAAGAGATTAGATACCTTAACCTTTTAGGCAAGTCTCTCTTTCCCTTAGAAAAAGCACTGCACAATCAACTATCTGCACTCCTTATAATAAAGTTCCTATCACCACAGCTTTTTTAACAGACCGCCCAACTAGTTCCCATTCTGTCAAAATGGCTTATTCAGCACTCCTTTTCTACATGGCTACAAATAAACATCATTTTTGTCACAGGATCAGCTGTAGCAGGGTGCATCCCTGTTGGGGAACTGCTGGGGTATGTGTCAGCAAGTGTGGAGCAAGTAACCACGTGGGGTTTCCTTGCTCTGCAGCCTGAAACGTGTGCCCCAGAATTGCCTGCCTGAAATAGCTGGTGACCATGAGAAGCTCTAGGCTGCAGGGATTGCACCATAACTGAACAGATCTTCTCCACAATTAAGTGACACAAACTATTAGTAGGAATTGTTGTGCTCACATTTTTGAGCATTTGGAAGAAGACAAGGAGCAAGGAAGTCTCTCCCCTTGCCTTTTGTGCTGCCATAAAAATTGTTCTGGTGTGACAAGGGCAACATCTGTTTGCAGATCATGTGTTGAAGGATCGGTTCCTCAGGTAAACCTGTTTCCTCCCCCCTCCTCCCCCATTAAACTCCTTGCAGCATTCACACTGGCTTCCTAAAGGCAGCTATTTTCGACATGTCCTTATTCTCTCTCTTGTTTACCCAGAAGTTCTTAACCTGGATTTTAAGAGTCTCAAGGCATTGCCACCTGTGTACACATGCAAAGACACTGGACACATGAGGCAACTTTACATTCCCTATGCTACTGAATAAATGGTACAAAATGGGTCCTCCCACTTTCAATTTACTACCATTGTTCATCTTCTGCCACTGGCTTTCACTTACTCTTGTTGGTATGCATTAGAAGAAAAGCTAACTGTATTCTTTTCTACCTAACCACAATTCAAACTCTGTTAAGATGTTATTTAGATGCTCCAGAGTTTGACATGAATTAATTTAAGCAGAAAGATAATAAAGAAATTAGAAAGAAAAATGATAACTGGTCTAGAAGAGGAATGACTTTCTTTGCTCAGTTTGAAATGAGGACAATTCCATTGTTCTTCTCTACTGTTAATTCTATAATCCCTAAAATGTATTTACAACTAGCACGGGTTAGTTATAAGACTTTAAACGAATAATGAGATGGGCCCAAATTCCTGTTCACAGCAGTTTCTGTACTGGCTCAGATGCAATCTCTCTTTATTCCAGTGTCCCATTTCTGACAATGGCCAGCATCAGATGTTTCAGAAGAATGCACAAGAAATTCATGATAGTAGATTTTAGCTAATCTGATCTCCAAGTGGATCTCATCCTGACCTTTATACTGGAGATTGGTTTAAGCTTAAACAATGATTTTTAATGTCTTTCCAAAGCTTCTATTTTCATTTATTATAGCAGTTCTGGTTTTAGATACACCAATATAAATTAGAGATAACTCTATTGGAAACAAGTTTTACACTTTAATAGACTAGGATTTGCTCCAAAATGTAGAAATTCTTGGACATCATAAGACAAATTCTGTACCTTAATAAAGCTTGTTTCTCATCTCACAACCTGGCACATTACCTTTATGGTAAACTATTACTTTGTAAGAATGACTGTCTTAGCAATTTCAATAATAATTATCAAGAAATCTAAAAAATGACAGCACTTATTTCAGAAAAAAAAAAGTGAATATAAATATATTTTAAAGAATTCCTGCAATATATGGTTGGTCATTCAATTTTTGAAGGATTGTAAAATAATTAAAAGCCACATATCCTGGTCTAATGCCGAGATATTTTCATAATGCTATGTTTTTTAAAAAGTCTGAATTTTACTATTCCCTTTCAAAAATATTAGTTGTTTCCACAAGGTTTCTTTTGGTAGTTTTGCTATATGATTTTACTGTAGGATGAAGAAGCAATCTCATCCTCTAAATGCATAATTATGCCAATAACTAAGACGTTAGAGATGTACATTTCCCCAAATCTACTAATGGGATGAACTGCTATTATAATAAATAGGGCATAGATTCACTAGAATTACTAGGTTGCAAATGTGTCCATGTATTGCCCATCCTGTTGGTCATAAAAGGAAATATCAGAATGCAGAAGCTAAGCAATCCCACTGAAAAACCTTTACCAATACTATCAGTATGAAGGGTACAAAGACACCACCAAAAAATTAGGCTACATTCTGTTCATTCTAGACTGGTGCAGCAAATCACTGTAGCTCCAGTGACTTTGGTGAAGCTACATTGATATATGTCAAGCCCTTTATTTTCAAATAAAGATATGTCACTTCTCAGATAGACAAGTTATCCCCTCTGGCCATGCAGGTTTAACGTGCAGGTTTTCCAAGCCCCCATTCTCCTGCACAGTTATGCTTCCTAAATTCATATGCTTCTGTAGTTCACAGAGAGAAATAGCAGTTAGATATGTTTTGTCCTGTTTGAACATCTGCCTATCACAATGTAACTTGATATATCAAGTGATATGAAGCAGTAGGACAGGTCACTGAGTCCCGCCTGATTCCAGGTAAGCCAAACAACTGCCCAAGGCCCGATTAGTGAGAGCAGGTCTAGTGGGGACAATGAGTGTTTTATCATATTCCAAAGAGAGATTAGGAAAGATGGAGCAGAGGGGTCCTCAGAGGGAGGGGTTGAAGGAAGAGGAACTACTTTGTTTCACTATCACCCTTGAACTGTTTTAGAGCAGGAGATGCAACCTAGGTGTCTTTGAAAAGGATGTGGTATAGAATGGGTTCCCCTCCTCCTCACACAAGGTACAGAACCTGGCCTCAAGCACAGTTTCACTGTACATCTCTCGACTGTGACTATGGGAAAGGGAGGGTGGGATAAATCAACAAGAGCTGAGATTAGGGAGTCCAGGGAGAGCTGAGGGAAGCTGATCCAGTTAAGTGATATTCATATATGTGGCAAGGGAATTGGTTGTCATTTTTATAACAATACAGAGAGTTCTTAGTGTGGTAGTTTCCAACTCATGGAACACATTGCTGAAGAATGAAAATCTAGTGAATTCCTCTAATAATGCATGACTTCTCACTTCCTTGGCACATTCTACGTTCCCCCACTTCTCCCACCGGCGCTCCCGCCTGTGCTGACACTGGCAATAGTTACCTCTCTCACGGTAACCGTCTTTCTTTTGGATGTTTTGTCTGTGTGGATCTCAGTCACCAGGCACACAAAGATCTACTTTGAGCATGAGCCTTTCTGTATGCAGTTTCTAAAACTTCAGAAAACTGTAACCATGTAGTAGTGCTAAGCTTTCCCTGACTTACATTTACCTTTCAAAGGAAACAAAAGTCAATTCCTCAAGGTGTTGACTCCGCATAGTGATAGCCCATTAAAACTTCACCATACCACAACTTTGAAGAAAGCACAAAGCAAGGCAGAGTCAAAAAGTGATACCCAAGGTAGCATTACACATACCAGCTCAGGAACAAGTAGCACTAACCTCTGGCTGCACTAACACAGCCCTGTGGTAACTTGTACCCTGTACACCATTTTTAGTAAACTAGCTCATTTGCAGTTAGCATGAGGTACCATTGCACAGCATTGTGCCATTTGTTTAAGACCATGCCATTTCCTCAGCAGTAGGAGAAATTGAAAATGGAAAGACGTGACAAGATAGAATAATTAGAATTTGGGAAAACAGAAGGTGTAAAATATATGAATAACAGTCAGTTGCTACATTGCTAAAACAGTAAGGGCCAGCTATAGATATAGCACATTCAGATAGGTTCCTATAAACAGTGTAAATCCTTACTGAAGGTGTCCAATTATGGCAGAGAAGTGAAAAAATAGGGATAAGTGAAGTGAATTAACATTTTTCCAAAGAGCAGAGATTTGAGACCTAGCCTATCACCTCTTGAACTGAGCAGGAACCTTTGCATTGACCTCACTGATGCTAGGTTGCGCTTTCGCTCATCACCTGGTCCAAGGATTTCAGAGTTAAAGCTTGAGGTTCTTGAAATTGTGGTGTGTTTTTTTGTTTGTTTGTTTTTGTGTTATGTTTCTACAATCAAAACTGAGCCATTTGTTGGACACCAGCTGTTACTTTTACTTAAAATCTACTACCGCAACAATAAACATACAATTTTTCCTCAATATCTAAGTGCCATAAGTGACGATGAGAAATTTAGACAAGGTTTTACAGGAAATTTATGATTCCACACTAATGTTTTCAACATTGCTTTAAAAAGCAGGTATCTTCTACTGAAGGAAAAAAAATTGTTTTAAAAACCTGAAAAATGGAGCATATACATTTTAAATAAAGCATTTATCACATTTATCACAAGTAACGGTTGTTTATCCCCTGATGCAGAGACAGCAATACAGATTTTATGCTAATTATTCCTTTTTGAGCAGACTGTAACACAGACATTCCACAGTTAATCACAGTAACAAAGTAATAGAATAAGACTTTATAAAGACACAGACTCTTTTTGTCTAGTCAAATATAAACTTTTCAAACATATTATAAGGTTACTACTGAGGACAAAGTTGTGCTAATATTTTACATGCATCTCTGTTGCAGTGTAAATTTGGTCTTGAGTTTGAGAGCTAATGAGTTATGTTCAGTTATTTTTATAACTGAAAAATAACTTACTTTCTTTCTTTCCCAGAAGCCTTGTGATAAATAAGCTGTATGTACAAATTGGATGCCCATCACTTTCAGGCTTATTCAAATTGCTAAAGAAAACATAATTTCATTCTACTTTGACAATGTCATTTATGGTCTTGGGAATAAAATGGCATTTGACTTAACCTTGCAAGCTAAAACAACATGCACTCTTCCTGTATATTAGCTAACAAGTATTTAGAACACAGGATGTTGATTAAAAAAAATCAAAACAAACTTAAAATACCTGAATATGTTTAATTAAAAAAATCTTCATATATATAATTTGCATGTTTATCTTATATTTTTAATCAGTCAGCAAATCCCTTCCCAGACTAAGGCATATTCATCAAATTATGGCCTTGCCTTAATATAATTTTTATAAGAATCATCACAATGAAATAGGCCACAGCACATCAATATGTAAATGAAACCTCCTGCAACATACAGATACAAATGTCTATTTCAAGTTTCAGAGGGGATTAAAGATTAGCCCTCTCATCAAACATACAACTCTGATCCATTTGATTGTAAATAGTCAAGTGAATTACTACTTCACATGCTTGTCCCTAAAAAAGAAAGAAAATATACCACACAATATGTCCATTCTACCAATAGAAATTAGGTCACTGACACGTCATTGTGCAACACTGATGTCAGTTTTATCTTATAAGTCTCTTTTTTCTTTTGATTGAAGAGCTGAAAAATTCAAGTATCCATGGGAATCACTATGTACATGAAATTTTATGCAACCTAATTTAGTTTTTATTTGAATACTGCAAAGCTTAACTCCTTAAAAAGTACTTTAACATCCAGAAAGACAAAAGTGCCACTACTAAAATTATCACGTGATTTGTATGCTGCATGAAACATCTATCTTGAAAAGCAGTGTCTACAGCATTTTAAATATTTTAGTTCCACTTGTTATGGACTTCATCTCATATTTATTTCAATAGATTTTTAATATAGTCATTTATCTTTCAGTAAAAGAGAAAGTCTTCTTCTTTCTTGTTAATGAGAAAAACAAATGAAACCCCAAATATTGGGTCAAATTATCTGAATTGAAAAATGTATTGGAAAACAAATGGTTAAAATAGTCATCATAATAATTAGAAGTATACAACAATTTGTGAAGTTTCATAATTATAGCTACATTTAAAAGCTAATTCCTATAAATAACTAACTCCAAGTTAAAAAAACCCCGATTTTATTTTTTATATAAATGTTCTGAATGTGTGTATACTATCTAAAATGGACAATGTGTTGAGAAATACACAGTATTTAATAGGATGTATTAAAAATCTAGATTATTATTATTCTTCCAATTTAACAGGTCATTTGTGAGGATGGCAATATTATCAAAATAGCATTAAGAATTTGTTTAATTTCACTTAAACAGACCCACTTCATTGATCCAAATCTGGATTTGTAACTATTGGCAACAGAATTACAAGATACTGAAGCTGCTCACTGAGGACCAGCTAATCACACAGCATATGGCCTGATACCAAGCTTAACATAGTAACATGGAGTTTTTCCACTGACTTCACTGGGCTCTGAATCAGTTCTTTAGGTAGCCTGAAGGAATAAAATACAACCACCCAACACAGAGTACAAATATCCTAATAGCACAAATGATCAGTTACTTGCAATATTCCATATTTTAACTACACCCCATAGTTATATTAGTCTAGTTGTTTTAACACAACCAAAGGAAAATCACTGGCCAACACAAGAGCTACATTTCTAAAATGTATCACAAAGTCACAGGCAGGCTTCCCTAAATTCTACCCTTGTGACTTAAAAGACTGATACAGCTTCAAACTATAAAGATCAGATCAATCTGCTCCTAAATTGTACCTGCAACACATCAAATATGTGCAGTATTACTTATTCATAGCTACATGTTAAGGCACTGCTAGCAGAAAGCTCATAGATAGCTATCTGGCACTGACAAGCTTCTCTTATACTTCCCCTCCTATTTCTACTACACAGGAAAACATTTCCACCTAGAGCCCTTTTATAGAATGTCTAGATTCTAGAACAAATAAGTGTACCACAGTATCTACCATTATATCAAAACACATGGCTCACATGTAGCTATGCCACACACATCCCACTGTATTTTTTCTATTTCTTTGTAGCTTTTATTCCCAATTTGTGACCAGTGATCTGAGATAAATTAAATAGAGCATTCATTCTCTCTCATATACATGAAGGGTTCATTGCTATACTGCAGTTCAGCCAATTTGAAAATGTATAGCCCTTAAACAAGAAGTTGAGATGTTTAAAAAAAAATCATTTGAAAACAGATTACTATTTTTAATTAACACAATAAAGAGTCAGGAAATTCCCAGCTTATGCAGCCACATGGAGCTATCCAGCAGAACAGACTACACAGCAGCCTCTGATATACAGGGCTGCTCTTCTGGGAATGGGTGTTGTCTCTCATGGAGCATTAGTGTTTTGATTTGAAGAGCTGTAAGTTTAGATATTCCTTTAATTTACATTATTTGTGTTGGTGTATGGCAGCTCAGCAAAATATCTAATTTCTTCTACTCCACCTCACCTGCCTAACTCTTTTTATGTTGTTTTCTTTTTCAGTCCCTGCACAACATGTCTGTGTATATATGCCCGATCTCAAATGAGACTACGCTTGGCATCTCTTACATTGCTTTCCATCTTCACTGCACATTTACATAAGCATTATGAGGCTTGAGAACTACATTAGCCAACGTTCACATTTATAGCACAGCTCTGTAGTTTCAAGTAGAATAAAAACTGTGCATGGTTCAATTCTTATGTCAAAGGCACAAACAAATACCATGCCACCTTGCTTTGATGGCAGTTAACCCAAATTTCAATTTGATTTCTTTCAGAAATATTTGTGCTTTGACCTTTTGTAATAAAAATGGCAAGGTGAAAGTGATCTTTTTGTAACAGCAACATTTTAGAAGCCCACCACAAGCACGACACACTAATATATTACGTGCATTGCAATTCTTTTCTGCCTTCACATGGAAAGCGACAGCAAGAAATATCTAAGATCATTTGATGAGTATTAATATTCCAGCAAACGTGTGGCAATATTTCTCAAGTGCCGACGTATAAACTTTCAACTCAGCAAGCCTAACGCATATAGCCCCTTAGGTGGCAATTTTGCCCCCCTGCTTGCATCCTCTATCCTACCAGTCACACTTGTATTTGTCAAGGTCCCTCTCAAAACATGGCACATGCAGATTCTACATCCTCTGGGGTAAAAGAACCACAGGCATCACTAGGCAATTAACATGCACGCACTGACAAGCACATTTGGGCATCACTCTGGGCACAAGCATTTCATCACCTTTATGCCAGTTACAAAGGATCCCCCTCCTCCCAAAAAATATTTCCAAACCCAAGCATGGGGCTGATCCTGCTCCCCCTGCAACAAAATCTGCAATTTGTGCCAGTTCAATTCTCGCCCCCACCCTAGAAGTGGGGGATGGGTCCCATTTAATCAGGATTGCCCTGCAGTGCCCAGGATGGCCCCCCCAAAGGGAAATGATTCACAGCAAGGGCTGTTGCATCAGGCCCAGAGGAACCATCCACCTCCCTATTTCCACCTTCAGTCCCTGCCTCCTGGCCACCAGCATGCCCAGCCCCACATTTCTTTTTCAGGACAGGACCAGCCCGCCTATGGGACAGCCTTTTAATTAGGAAAAGTTTTCAAGGGGGGACTTGGGGAGGCAGGAAGGAGGGTGTGAGGGGGATGGCTGCCGACAAGGATCCTGGCAAGGAAGCCTTAGCACCAGGTGTACCTGCCCAGAGGCAGAACAGGGAGCTCCCTCCAGAGGCTCTGCTGGGCAGGGCACAGAGGGGAAGCTCGGGGAGAGCTGAGCCCAAGGAGATGGGGAGCCTGTAACCCCGCGGGGCGGGGGTGTGTGTGTCTATCTGTCTATGTAACCGTGTATGGGTCCATGTGCGGGTCTGTGTGTCTATGTATGTGGGTCTGTGGCTCTGCGCGTGTGTGGGAGGGGTGTATGTCTATATGCGTGTGTGGGGTGGCAGTGGGGTGTGTGTGTGGTGTGTGCGCACACCCTGCCACACACATGCCATGAGGCACCAAAAGTGCATCTCCCCCCTACCTCTCCATGAGGGAGGCAGGGGCTCCCCCTCTCCCTTGCAGGTGGGGAAGGGTGAGGGCTCCCACTGCCCCAAAAGTTACCCGCCCCCCCATGCACCTTGCTTCTACCCCCCCC
>NW_017729024.1:38882055-38882654 GCF_001723915.1 Gavialis gangeticus | reverse complement strand
CGACGTGCGCGGCCGCCCCCCGGGGGGCGCGAGAGCCGGCGGCGGAGCCTGGCAGGGGCTGCTCCCGCCGCGGGATGGCAGACAGCGCGACTGACTGCCGGGAGCAGCCTCGTCCGAGGGGCGCGGGGGCGCTGTGACATCACTCCCACGTCATGCCGAGACCCCCCAAGACGCCACTTCTTGGTGCCCCCGCGTCTGGCGGAGCTGGCTTGGGACCAGAGAAAGTGAGAGCTGGAAGGGGACCCACCGCCTGGACCAGCCCCAGCAAGATGATCCCAGCCAAGGCTTTGCCTAACCCCGCGGTGCCTGATGGTAGGCGGACAACCTGTCAGTGGTATGAGTTAACGGATGTATTATAATTATTTTAAATGACAACCATTTGCTGGTGGTACTGAAGGCTGAATGGAAACATTTGAATCCTCTGTGAAATCCCATGAAATATGAACTTTCATTTCTACCCAGCAGAACTTTTGCACTCTTTTCTCCAATGCCTGATGAAGGGTGCTTGTCCCTGAAAGCTGGCAATTAAATATTTTTTTTTTACAAAAATCTTATTAGTCTAGTAAAAGATATTCTCTCTACTACGCGTCCTGATTGCC
>NW_017729024.1:38874453-38877055 GCF_001723915.1 Gavialis gangeticus | reverse complement strand
GTCCCTGAAAGCTGGCAATTAAATATTTTTTTTTTACAAAAATCTTATTGGTCTAGTAAAAGATATTCTCTCTACTACACGTCCTGATTGCCTTTTCTTCTAGACCAATACGGCTACAACCTGGATACCTGCCACATTTGCTTCGGTATTTAAAGTTGTATTGTTTTAAATTGGTGGTGCGCACTCTGTCAGAGTTTGGGAACCGGTGGTCTAGCACCATCTTAAAAACCTCCAGGGATGGAGATTCCCCAGCTTCTGTGGGTAGCCTGTCCCAGTGTTTCACCACCCTCCTAGTGAGCAAGTTTTTTTCTTAATATCTAACCTAACTTTCCCTTGCTGCAACTTGAAACCATTGTTCCTTGTTCTGTCACCTGCCACCACTGAGAACAGTCTAGATCTATCCTGTCTGGAGGATGTTACCTTCAGGTAATTGAAGGCCTTGTTTTCCTGCTCACCCATTGCAACTTCCTTACTTTGAAGAGACTTTGGCAATTAAAAGTTAAGGCAGCAAATCCCACCAGTCATTCCTTTCTTGGGGTGACCCCCACGCAGCCAGACAGGGAAAGGAAGACGTCATGGTCTAGTGGGATCAGTGCTTCTCAGTCAGCGCTCTTTCAGGGACTTTGAGGAAGGAGTCTTCAGTCATTCATTTCCTAGATAAAATTAGTTCATGGAAGTGGTACTTGCCCCATGTGAAGGGATGAAAAGCCTAGGGGAAGTGTACCTTTTCAGGATTCATGAGAAGTAAACACATTTCAGGAGCTTCTGAACTGGTAGTGTTGCACAGTCTTTATTTACACGTACCCAGGGGTTGAAAAATAAAGGTTACTTGCTCTCTCCTGTCTTCTAGGCTCTAAAATAATGGCTCGCCTCTCCACACACAGGAGCATTACAAATAAACCATTTTGCACATCATTAGTTCCTTTGCTATCCTACTATGGTGTTACACAGGAGCCTATAGCTTCTTAAATTGAATGCAGGGTTCATGCCTTAGGGCTGAGGTGGAAGTCCGAAAGTGACAGGCATTGTGCTGAGTATAACAAAGGGTTGGCTGCCTGTCCGCACTATGCTGGTCACTTCCAGTCTGCGGTATGCTAGTCCGCAGTTTGCTGGTCTGCAGTCACTTCCGGTCCACAGTCTAAAAAGGTTGGGAACCACCGACTCAAAGCAGTCATTATTCAGCTTAAAGTTATGCCACTCCAGAGCAAGATTCTCTCTAATCCGCCTAATTTTGCTCCTGTTCCATTAAGGTGCGGCCACTCTCCACAGCTATTCCACCCTAGTTGAAGTTCTCCAGCATCCCAGAATGCAGTGGCCCCTCCTGAATCATAGTGTGCAGAGATGCCAGGGGAAAGAAAGGCTGGGCCCAGTACCTTAACCCTTGGGCACATCAAGCAGGACAAGCACCACAGCCCTGGAGCTCCCGTCAACCACAGTGCTTCCTGCCACTGTTCAGACCAGCTCTTCTCCCACCAGGCAGAGTGAGCTGGTCCGAGTGGTGGCAGAGGAGTTGTGCTTCCCACCACTCTCAGACTGGCTCACTTTTCCTGCCAGGCAAAGTGAGTGCCACAGCCCTGGAGTGTCCAGCAGCCATGGTGCAGTGCCTCCCACTGCTGCTTGGATTGGCTCTGCTTCTGTTGGGCAGAGAAATCTAGTCTGTGGGGCAGCAGCCATGGGGATGGGGGGTGGCAATGCTTCCTGCCACTGTTCCAGGAGCTAAGCCAGTTTGAACAGTGGTGGGAGGCATTGCACTTGGGCTGCAACACTCACTGCCTGGAGAGAGCAGCAAGCCAGTCCTGCCTCTAGCTCCAAGTCCTGCAGGGACTTATCAAGCCTCTAGTGGCAAGTCACAGATGTGCAGGTGAAGGACAGTCAGAGATAGTTTTTCACCTTGAGGTGTGACTGCTCCCCTAAGCTGAACACCACTAAGCTGATTAATTTATGTCCCTAGTCCCACTCCCTCCCTCTCTGGGGCTTCAGTGTGCCCCCACCCCCCCAACAGCTGGGAGGTAGGGAATGGGGCAGGGGCAGGGGCAGGCCCTGCACAGTCAGTACAGGGCGTGGCACGCAGCCATGAGCAGTTCATCTGGGAGGCACGGGGAGGCGGGGCATGCAGCTTGGGGGGGCACATGCCCCCGGATCTGCCAGTGACATGGGGTGGGCTGTGGGATGGGCCTGGGGCAGTGCCAGCTCTTTCTGGCCAGGCTGTGGCAGTGGTGGCAGTGCTGGGAGTGAGGCCATGGGGGGAGGGGGGTGTAGCCCCCCAACCACCACTCTCAGTGCCACTCACTCCAAGCACAAGCATAGGCCAGACCCAACTGGAACAGCCCAGCACAGCCTTCCAGCTTGCAGCTGCAGCCCAGCCTCCCCCACATCCACCAGCCCCAGGCCCCCAAGTCCTCAGGGGGCAGGGAGTGGGGCAGCAGGCTGCACCGGGCTGTTCTCACCAGGTTTGGCCCATATTTGTGCTTGGGGCTGGCAGCGCCAACACTGAGAGCGATGGTTGGGGGGACTACGGTCTCCCTGCCCCTGTGGCCTTGCTCCCAGCACTACCACCACCATAACCTGGCTGGGAAGAGCCAACACCACCCCAGCCCCAGCC
>NW_017729024.1:38874044-38874422 GCF_001723915.1 Gavialis gangeticus | reverse complement strand
ACCACCATAACCTGGCTGGGAAGAGCCAACCCCCCCCCAGCCCCAGCCTGCCCTGCCCCTCCAGCAGATCCAGAGACACATGCCCCCATGCCCTCCCAGGCTGTGTGCCCCCCCCTCCCCATGCCCCCAGACAAGCTGCTCACAGGTCCGTCCCCCACCCCGCACCAGCTGTGCAGGGCCTGCCTCTGCCCCATTTCCTACCTCAGAACTGCTGCAGTCGCCGCCCGCTGCCCAGCATTTGTGAGGGGAGGGCATGTGCCCCCCCAATCTATGCGTGGCAGAGGCAGCTGCTACTGCAGGCTGGGCTTTGTGCCCCGAGCCCCGCCGCATGTGCCCCACAGGTCTCCACCCCTTCCCTCCCTCACTGAATGACCTGCT
>NW_017729024.1:38857446-38873768 GCF_001723915.1 Gavialis gangeticus | reverse complement strand
CACTCACACTCACCTCCCCACCCCCTACCCAGGATTGACTTCTAGAGGCTCCGGGATCCACTGATCTATCAGGATCGACCAGTTGGTGACCACTGTTTTAGGACATAGCCAGTGCAATGTGGTTCTCTGCAAATACATTCCCAAAAGTTTCCTAAATTTAAATGTAACCATTTTTACACTTTTAAAGTAAGTTTTACTGAGGGCTGGCTCCTGTGCATTGAGTTCACCTAACCCAATATGTAAACTAAAAGGTAGACATTTTAGAAGTCATTTCTTCCTTGATCCATATAAATAACTACTAGTTGTAGTTAGAAAGCACAAGTTAAATGGTTAAGTGCAGTTTCTTTTACTCTACCACCAGCAAAACACAGTCGTTTGTTTTTTCCTCTTGCAGTGACATGTTTTTGCAAAGTGAGAAGAGTCTGTCAATTACTAGCCCTGACAGCTGTCTTGATAAGAAATGGAGTTTCTTTACAGAGGCAATGCCTCCTCCACCTGCTATAATGAGTATCACCTACAATACTCCCGTCAGCATTAGATCAGAGATCTCCTTCTGCCTCTCAATCTCTGTGGGCAAGGCCACAGAAGAATAACTCCACACCGTTAACAACCTTTGGCCACTGGGGAGGTAAGGTCAAATAATGCTAAATCAGCATTGCTAACCACCTGTGGCCACTGATAACTAAACGCAAAAGTACATCCTGCCCATCTTTGTTGTAGTGGGATTGAGTGTTGTTGTAGCCAAAGGATAGAAAAGGATTTTTTATGCCCTATTTTATTGAGACAACTGTATACTTCAGAGAGTTGTTGGACAAGATTTGGGGCATCAAGTGTCCTTTCCCAGGTTCTGTTATAATAGTCACATCAATAAAAGAAAGTACTGATCATTCCCAAATACCTGGACATCCCTTCTTATTTAAAAACCTTTTGGAACTGAATAGAGAAAATGGCACAAGATTTCTGCTCGTATAATGTCTGATAACTTTTGTTGCAACATCTGCATAAAAATGTTATGAATGATAGTTGGGAATGCACCACTTGCAAACAATTTTACTCACTGTTCTGAAATCTTGCGAGCTTTGAGTTTCCAAAATAATTTGTGATTTTAGGTGAAACCAATTTTTGACTACCCAACTTAAGATATTTTAAGGAAGTGCTGAGTATCTATTGTGTGAAAAGGAGGCCTTCTTTAAGCTGTCTCAAGTAGGGTATGCACATGATTAAATTCTGAGTATAATTCATTAATTTTAGCATCTAGTTAGTACAGGAAATACTAAATAAAATGCTCTAATCCCATGAATAGCACATATCATTGTGCACTTGTGTCTTTCAGATTGGGTGGAAACTAAATACTGTATATAGAATGTGTATACAGTCTGCCAGGTAAATGTAATTTTACTTATGTTTTCCAAAGAACAGCAGCAAGATAAAGTACTCCTTCTACTCTAAGAAGTGCTCTGACAATAAGATAAATGGGAGTCTCTCTTAGAGACTGCCACCTCATGAGTGTTCCTCTAAGTGGGAGATAAAGCAACATAACTGTAGATAGACTGACTTACCAAGTACTAAAAAAGAAATAGCAGTTATTACTAAGGGTATCAGGTTGTCCAGCTGTGGTGTTCTCTGCAGGAAAGAAATGCTGAGAGTGAAATTTGCAAAATAAATGTATTTTTAATTTTTGCATTTAAAAATAAAAAAGAAGTTGAAGCACTAACTAAAAACAAACTCAAAACATTTTTTTTCTAAAGCAATAAAAATCAATATTTTACCTTGCGCATCTATTGTATCTCATCAGATAATTCCCAACGACAACAAACAAGCTTGGTGTTTTTTTATATTCTAATTTTTACTTGTGGACAGGCTGGAAATAATACAAGTTAAGTCAATTCAAATAATTTTTGAGGCCACGCTGACCATTTGGGCACCTTTGATGTAGCAATAACTTTCCTGCATTCTTCCTGGTCTCTTGCAATCCTTGTACAATCAGTCAGTTTTAATTCCATCCAGTCTTTGACACTGGTTTTGCAGCTTGTCCTAGGTTTTCCCCTTTTCTTCATCCATCCAAAGCGCCCTTCAGGATGGTGTCGGTAAGGATGCCGGGCCTTCTAGTTTCATGTCCAAACCACTGAATCTTTCTTCTTCTTAGGATTTCAAATACATGTTCATATTTTCTGGCTGCTTGCCTGAAAAGTAGCAAAAGATCTCAAACTGCTTCATCCAGGGTTAAAGTTGAATGTAACACTTAATAGCTGGTGACCTTTTGAAATAGCTCCAAAAGGACATGTGTCCATACCCTGATATCACTTTAAAAGGGCCTGTGAAGGCTTTAAATTAAAGATTTTTTGTTACACTATTTGCCACAATACCCTACAAAAAAAGTCCATTATGAACAAAATCACTCTTTAAATTAAAACTATCAAAATGTAACTCCATATAGAAATAGAGCTATTTTGCATTTGCCTTGAATTATTGCTAGTATTATAATACAGTCAAATAGAGGGCAAAAAAGTAGTGATCCTTGAAATTCCAGTCACTTACAAAAAGAGAAAAAAGAAAAGAAAAGAAAAAAACCTTATCATTTAATGCATTCCAAGCGCATCTAAATTTGCTATACATATTTCTCTGTCCTTTGAATGTCCATCCATTCACGATCTCAGCACAATGAGGATTTCAATGCATACTCAGTATTTTCAGTTGTTTCTTTCCTTTTGTCTTTGGACTTCTCTCATAAAAATCATTTGTATTTATATAAAACTAAGCTTTACGAGGGCTTCAGAATATAGGCTGCATATTCCATTTCTTTTTTTTCTTGTCCCAAGCCGTCTGGCGCACTACTTAACACCTCTTTTTTGGCAACAAAGCAGTATCAATATTAGATTTGAGTTGCAATCTGGATCTTAAAATTTTAGCATTAATTTTGCAGCAAGCTATAAAAACATAAAATACCCTCCATCAAACAAAATGAAGTTAAATGATGCATAGCACACAGAAGACTGCTATGTTTCGCAAAAAGAAAAAGAAAAAAAATAACAGAAAAAAGTTGAGTGGCTGTCTATGGTGGCTATCAAGAAAATCTTTTCTTTAAAATATCTTTCAAAATATCTTAAGAAAAACATGTTAAGACTTAAAAATATTAGGGCCAGCGCTAGCATATAAGGTTATTCCTAGCTGTTAATTTTAAAAGAATTTAGCAATATTAATCAGGATCCAGTCTCCTCTTTATTTATAGGTTACTCTTTGACCCACACACTGACCATCTAAACAGGAAGGCTTTGAAAGGCAAAGTAGAACAGAATGAATGATCAATAGATTTGAGCTGTTTAATCATGTTAGGGCCTTGTTACACCTTCTGCTGTGAGCCACACAAATATTGATCGGTTTAGTGCTAGCTTGGATTTTGGAGCAGTCACACTCTCAATTTTAGTGGCACATTTGTGGGGAGTGGCCACATTTTAATTGAAGAGGAGCTGGATTGTGTAGATCAAGAAATAATTCTAGCCTGAAGTGGAATAATTTTGAGCAGCTTGACAAGTGCTTTAAACCAGTTAAAGGTGTTAAAGTGTGGACAATCCAGGGGTTAAATGCTCCAAGAGACACCCAAAATTACTGTGCAACAATGCCTTTAGTCTTAAATCAGGCACAAGGTAGGACAGGCACCTCAAATACCTTCTACCTCAAATATAAGATGATCTGTGGATTTGATGAATCCTGTTCATCCAGACGGAGCCTCAGTATTTCTTTTCTATACACATAAGGTAATGATAAGCTGAGGAGGTGAAATCCCATTGAATCAGAGACTGAAGTGAAGGCTTCTGCTCTTGACATGCTAATAATATAGAGTGGAACAACTGCTACTACAAATAAGATTCTATTCTCCATGCCAGTGATGAAACTTCCTTTACCTGTTGTTTGTTTAATAATTGCTTATTTGCTGCAGGAATAGAATGTATGCATGAGTGTGTACGTGTAAATGTTAGCTGCAATTGATGTGTGCATCAATATGTACTAGCACAAGAGGCTCATCTCAAGAATAATATACCAGGTACAGTCAGTGTGGCAGAGCACCAGTCGGGTGCTCGCCACTTTGGGGCTGTTAAAAGCTGTGTGGGAGCTTGCTTGCAGAGCAGCAGGGATAAGTCTCCCGCAGGAATCATTTTAAGGGAGAAGGTGAGTGGCAGGCTGGTATCTGCCACTTTAAGAGCTGGTGGCAGGTGGTGAGTTGGATCCCTGTGAGTAAGGGGGCTTAAGGATAGGTCCTGCTAGCATGGTGGCCTGAGTTAGGTCCAGGTAAGTCTTCGGGTGCCTGAGGCCACAGGTGGGCTGGAGGCCAACTGGGAGGTGTAGCAGAGGGGCAAGTTGGGAGCCTGTTGATTGAGAGCAGCTGGGTGAGTCACCCAGCGAGAGACCAGAGGCTGAGTCAGATCAGTGTTCTGTGAACTGCCCAGTGCTCGCTCAGATGAGGGCAGCCGGGAGATGCCCAAAAGGCTGCGCCCTTGCTGGCTGGGGAGTGATGGGAATAAAGCCCAAGGACCCCTCGCCGCCCAGGAGAGGGCAGAATGAGTGTGGCCCCAGGGAAAGGAGGAGCAGTAGGAGTGAGGCCCAGGAAGAGCAGTATGAAAGAGACTAAGTGAGAGCCAGTGGAGTAAGAGGGAGGCAGTACGAGTGTGGCCTCTAATAGGGCAGAATGCAAGAGGCCTAACACTGTGATGAGTTGGGCCTGGCCTCAGGCTGGATCAGAGCACAGCTGTTAGAAACATCTGTGAGGCTTGGGATGCAGCATGGGTATGGTTGGAGCTTCATGCATAGGCCCAGGAGAACAGGGCATTCAAAGGGCAGCCTCACACCTAATTACCAACTAATTACTTAACAGCAAGGCATGGCAGGTGAGAGAGGCAGGTGGCATGCCCAGAGGCAGTGGGAGACCAGCACTGTGGCTGGTTGGGGACTTCCCACTTAGCCACAGTCAGTAATAACATCAGTAATATGCTTTACGCATAATTTCACAGATTCTGAATATCACAAGTTGATTGAAAACTTGCAAAATCTCTCCATTGTGGACATATATGTTTGTTAGGTGGAACAAGTAAATAACAAAATCTGTCATTCAGTAGGGGAGAATAGATTTCATGGGGGAACAAAAGCTTAATACTCTATTCGTGAAATCTAATAAGGAAATAGGTAAAAAGTTATTTGTATATATGACCTAATAATTCAGCATACTTAATTTCAAACATCTTTGAGGTAAAAAGAGATGTTTTAGACTTTATACAACAGTTTACAGCAGTCCTTTTTAAAATCCTTTTTTAAAAATGCAGAAATAAATTTTACTTTTAAATTTTGGAGAAGACTGACTAATTATGAGTGAGCTGAGGAACTTTGTATCATAGGATCATGAGAAAAGAGCAGAATGGAGTTAATGAAATTGAACTTCCATTAATTTATTAGTCAATGTGTATTTTCTATATAGTACATAGAAAAATAATCCAATTACCTAGGTTTTCCAGGAATACCTTGATAGGAAGCTTTTTCCTATAAAAAAAGTATAGCAAGGTCTGGTTGGTATTCATCTCATCTATGTGCAATTGGTCTGCCAGCTATTTGAAAAAAATTATTTATTTAACTTCCCATGCCGTGTTTATTTATACAGTAGTAAGGTCTTAGCAAACATAGGCTCACTCTCTTTGATTGACACTCATAGGTGAAAAACTGTAAAGAGTTCTTGCACAACTCTGAATACTGAACGGGACTTTAAGATTATTTCATTGCTACAGGTTGCACTCTTAAAACCAGTAAAATCTGGACACAGGTGAAGATGTCTTATTGTACAAATATATTTGCAGTTTAGGGATATGATGGATACTTAGAAGGCCATTATCTATATTCATTCTACTTGAGGTTTGTAGATAGCTCTGAATGACAGATACAATCATCTGAAAGTTAGCTGGAAGAAAATGAACCTAATATTTTCTAAATTAATATTTTCAGGTCCTGATTCATCATTGCTTAACATGAGATTTATGCAGGTGTAATTCCACAGAAATCAATGGAGTCACACTAGTAAAAGTGGAGTAATTCAGTGGTGAGTCAGGCCTTAATTACTGTTTTCTCCCATATGATTTCAAAGGCAGATTACAGATTGTTCATACTATCCTAAAGCGCAGTGTGCAGCCACTACATTTGTTCAAAAACTGATACAGGTTATAAAAATAAACAATTATTTACAACTAATTTTGGAGTATATGTTGCTATGCTACCTATAATACACGCAAACAATAGAAATAATAATTTTATAGATCATTTGTGAACAATAAGTGTGTCTCCAACAAGTAAAATCCATTAATTTGTAAATGGATTTTGTTGTGAACCAATATGAGGGATATAAGAGGGCAACCAGACTGATAGTTCGAATCGGGTGTTGGAAAATAAGACACCTGTGGATTTCCTTTTACAGTCTCCATTGACTTGTAAGGTAATTGTGGGGGAAAATCATGGATTGGGCTCTTTGTGCCTTCATTTACCAATCTGTAAAATCGCTGTCAGAGGTAACTGATATTAATTAAATGTTACAATTTCTGGCAAGTGCCTTGATATAGCCTCAATGTCTTCAGTACTAAGGAAATGTTCAATACTACTACTAATTATATACTTGCAGCCTTCTCAAGGAGATTGACTTGTAGGAATAAAAGGCAATGACAAGAATTAAAATGGTATGACAAAATTAATAGAGATATTCTAATTTATTTTCATTGACTGCCATTTTACCTGACAATAAAATGTATGCAGTTGTTTTGTTTGATAATATTAGAGAGTTCTAAAAAACACCTGATCTATATAACACACACTTTCCCAGCTAAAACCTACTCCACTGAAATTGATTGTATAGACATTGTATAGTGCTACACTATTCTCATGAAACCATCCACATCAAAGTCTTTCACAGAGACCCAAAAGGGTTGTGAAAACATCATTAATCTTATCTTCATCCTTGCTAATCTGATGCATCACCACCAAAGTTATGCCTTTCATAGTGAAGGGGGACAGAGTAAATGGATTTTATTCCTAATATTTTTGGGTGGCAAATCACATAATGCTAGTCCTGCAAAGTAACTCATTTCAGAATGCATATCATATTAGCAACCTGGATAAAATTCTTGAATTGTTAGTCAAGTTTGACACACCACTCTGTCGTCCTACCAAGTAATAGCAGGTGGTGATAAGCAGAAAATAGGTTTTGTTGCAGTTCCCTAACTGAAAGCCAGATGGTGTTACTCAGGTTGATAAAGGATGAATGACAATATATCCCTGCCCCTACTCTGCTTTGAGATTTCCAGGTTTTAGAGGTGAAAAGGCCATCTGTTCACATATTACCCAGGATATGGTGTGCAGGGTTTTTCTGGACATAAGTTAATAAAAAAAATGGTAGATGCAAATATTATCAGTGCTTACCTGGCAACTTTTATAAATACGATACACAAAATTAATTTTTCTTAAGTTACTATAAATGAGTTGAAAATATAAATTAAAACAAAGTTATTGTGATTTTAAATCTACAAGTGTCAGAACATTAAAAATTCTATTCAGAACTACGAATAAAACCTTGTTTATATACAGAACCACATAGTCAACTGATATAAATCAGCGACTGCAGAGAAACTACACGATTAATAGCATCTCAGGATATGATGTTTAATGTTAGTTTTTATGCTTTAATTTATGACATTTTGATGAAAAATAAAATCTTGTTATTTCTGAATGGAGACTAAAAGTACGTGGCTATTTGCTACATAAGTGGTACTGGCCTTTAACAAAACTTGAGAAAAGTATTAGTTCCATAAGGCTGAGGGAGAGTAAACTATAAATGTGTCCCAATTCAATGCTTCATAGTTCTTTCAAGATTACTTTGCTTTCTCTCTGTTAAAGAGTAATTTTGTGGTTGTTATTGGTTAAAACATTTTTTTTTCAAAAACTGATGAGTGAAAGTATCTTTTCTGTTCCTATTTTTAGGGAGACATTTTTTTATCCCCAGGTAACTCAAAACAGATGAGACACCTGATTCTGTACACATTTATTTGTAATAAACTACCAAGTTAAGATAGTGTTATGCCATAAGTATTAATTGAGAAAATGCCTTGGGATCCTTTTAAATCTGTTGAGTGTTTATCAGAATTAGTAGCCAGATTTACTGACCCATTTTTATTTTCTAAGTTTTTATAAGTGAGAAATGTTTTTTCATCATCAGAAGTAGTGCAATGCTTTTGGTTTTTAATTAAGCTAAGCTTGGCAGGAAACTAATGAAGCAGAAGAAACAAAACCAGCAAATTGTTCCTTTAGCAACAGATTTCTTTTAATGTCTAGAATGAGTAATTTCTGGAAATATCTGTCTGCAAATAATACATGTGGACAAATTAAACATGTATTCTTACTGTGAATATAAAACACCTACATCATATATGGAAAGGTGCAAATATAATGGTTATGACACCAGTACAGTTATGTTTTGATATAACTACTAAAAGCTTGTTACAGGTACCCTATAACTATTCTAGGAAACAATCAAACTTGCAAAGAATTTACAGATATCAGAATTATAAAGTTTTCAAAAGAAAATTAAACTGATGCTTGGAATAAATACTTGAGGAGAGAGATGTTCCTACAAAAGGATAATGTTTGTATTTGTTGGGGGAGAGAGGTGGGGTTAATGCTATATGGCTGAGATTTTGAAAACCACCTAATGGGAAGAGTGTGCTTTTAGCTGGCTATGAAAATCTGTCCAAAATAGTAATCCTTCAGCTATTTTTTCATGTGTTTAAATTTAAACATGCAGTTAGTTCCATTGAAATTACTGAGACTGCTCACAAACAGTATGTATTTGTAGAATTAGATCTCTGATCCCTGTTCTTCCAAACACTTCACTCATACTTCACTAATGACTAACTTCACTCATACAGCTAGTTCTGAACTACATAAATTTGTGTTAGAATCAAAATTACAATTCAAGTTTCCCTGTTTTCTAGCATTATTATTTATATTGAGGTATTATGTAGCAAGCACACAAAAACGCAGATCCTGGCTCTACCCACCCCCAGGACATTGCACTCATTTTCCAGACTAATTTTTTTCTCATTTTAGATGGAAATAGCTTTTCAGCTCACATTTGTTTAATGTGATACTGAAAGCAGTGGGTCCGGTCTACCAAGGCCAATCTTATACCTATGTTGCTTCATTTAAGAACTCCTTGCTATTGTGAGCTGGAAAAGAATGAGAGTTCCTCCAGTCTTATTAAATTGCTAGACACAATATTTTAGACCTGTCGGGATTAAATGCCCCAAGGTCATGGTGGGCCGGGCAGTGGCTCGGAACGAAACAGGCGGGATTATTGGCGTGGAGGTCTGAGGTGCGGAAGCGTATAGTTTCAAAGCAAAGATGGTTTATTAGACTTATGCTTAGTGGTGTAGGTAGTGTTGCTTTCTTCAGTTACAGTAAGTACAAATAAACAACGAGAGGGGTCCATTGGCCCACGGGGTTCTTAAGTGAGCCTTTGCGTTCTCCCCCAGAGGGATAGGTGCAGCTGCCCACTAGTCCCAGGGCTGGTCAACGGCTCATTAAAGGGACAAACGAACAACGAAACTGTAACGAGGTGAGTCGTGACACCAGTCCAAGTGGACAAATGGATGGTCGAATAGCCGTGCCGAGGTCAAGTGCCAGGTAGACGAAGTCGAAAACGTAGTCAAGGTATACAGGGATGATCCAAACTGTGGTCAGTAATCGGTGCCAATATTAGTCGAAAGCCGGGAGATCAGTATGATAGGAAACAGACTAGGTCAAAGACGAAGCGACAATCTGAGTGGGAGGAGACCGATAAGCCGAGAAGCCTTACTGAGGAACAGTCCCTGATAAACAGCCTCTGTTCTCAGTTAAGCAGGTCTCTCCCTTGGGTGGGGGCTCACAAGCCCTTTATATGAATTTGGTGGCCAATCAAATCGCTTTCTCAATGGAAATTTCTGGTCAAATTACTTCATGCTATTGCTGTACTGAGCATGCGTCTGGTAAGGCTCTTTTACGTGACTGAGCATGTGCAAGCTGCAAACTAGGTCACCCATGACTGACAGGCCTAAGGGTTGAGCAGGGGGCAAGCTCTGACTGCACTATGGAATTTTCCACTCACTTAGGCTGTCCGCGCATGTCAGACTTAACTGGCTGTATTGGCAGCATACATATCTAAAAATTTTCTTTGACAAGACACAAACTTTTTTCCCCTCTTCCTGATTTTATACATATTTAAGGGAAACCCCCCCTAAAACCTCTTTGTAATCTTCATTTTAATATTGAAGAGCAGCATGCCTGACCTCTGGTTGATGAAAAAGGGAAAACTGTTGGAGCATTTATTGGTATAGTATGCCATTACACATTCAAATAAGTGTAATATATTATAATACTGTAACATATAGCAATTAGATGAAAATCACTTTTTATAGTTGTTACTGATAAATTATCAGAAGGAGTTTAAGAACATTTACCTTTTGGTTCTGTATATACACAAATTATACTCATTCTCATTTACACATACCACGATCCTCCTTTGTTTCACTACTTTGGCAGGTATGATATACCTCAAACTCCTTTCTCCTCCTTGTTATCTCTTGTTCTATATAGATTAATGTAATGTGTCGAGGCTGTATTAGATCATATTAATTATATCTCCTCTTTAAGAAGCTGCAACTCAGAGCCAAACCCAAAAATGTATTTAGGTGACTAAATTCTCACTGAATTCTTTTAACAGGAGCTTAGGCAGTTAGGTAGCAGCAGGTCTTTAGTGTCTTATGCAACAAATAGACTGCCTAACCTGTTTCACTTGTGGTAATGTTATGAAATATTGCATTACAGATTTGTTAATGGCAGCCATTAAATCACTTGGAATTTATGGACCAGATTCTATTTCACCCTTTGGTATATAAGTGGACTTAAATGCAAAATTTTATTTCTCTTCCACCCTGCTCAAGTCCCTAAAAAATCAATAAATAACAAAATAAAAAAACAAGCAACAACAAAATAAATAAATTATGAGCCTTCAGACTAAGTCCCAAAAAAACAAAGAGTAGGACAAGGACCCATTCATCTTTTGGATCAATCAGTTTCCAGGGACTTGAGCAGGGTAGAGTAAGATCACATTTAAGTGCATAAGTCCACTTTCATGCTTAATAGGTGGACAACAACCTGCCCTATCATTCATACATTACAATTATTATACAGGATGTGCTTTCTACAGTTACATATTTAACATGTTTTCAGAAGTAGGACTGAAATTCTCATGAAATCATTATTCAAAAATTACTTGTCTGAAGTCATATAGGAAGTTTTTGGCAGAGCAGGAAATAGAACCCAGATCTCCTGAGCACCCTAGTCAACAAACCATCACCCATCACAATCAAGCAAAGACACTAGAAAGAAAAAAATGCTTTAAACATGTACCAGAAAAGGAGTATATGCTGACATGGAGGGCCTGGTATAAAACAACACAAGAAGGACTCCTATATTGCATGCATGTTTACATTAATCAAGCTGGCTATGTAACATCAAGAGATGGGGCAGATGAGTCAAAGGTGAGAAGGTTACAGATGAGGACATCACAAGGGGACAGGCTGGCGACCCATCATCCAGCAGTCCTGAGGGATGGTGCTTGGGTGGGGTGTAGGGGAGGTGGAGCCCCAAAAGCGCCTGCAGAGGATAGCACCCGGTCCGCGAGAATCCATGAGAAGGAGCCCCACCACTGAAGAAAAGAAGGCCAAGTCATGGAAGGTGAGTGTCGGGGTCTCCCTTGGGCTGGAACGTGACCTAACAACCAGGTCCCAGGGACATACCCCTTGGGCGGAGCTGGGTGTGCACTTGAAGGCCGCCAGAGAACACCTATATGAGACCAGGCAGGGGCACCCTTATAGTATGATATTATCTCTAATTGTAGTCTGCCATGTTCATCATTGTCTTTTTTTATAGATACATAATATGTAATGTTAGTCTAGTACTTGTGGTACATACTGTAGGTTTGAGAAAAGGAAATGAATCTTGCTGGTGGGTATTTATTTATTTTGTTGTGGCTTGTTTCTTTATTTTGTTATTTATTGATTTTTTTTCAGGGACTTGAGCAGAGTGGAAGAGAAATAAAATTTTGCATTGGGGTGTGTGAAGCAGGCCCTATTTGATTCGGATTCAGCCAAAATCAGGGACGGTGATTCTATTTGTTGATTTGGATCACAGTCCCCAATTCAATTTAGCTGAATCCAAATCCCAAGATTTGATGCTGATTCGGAGAATCAACTATTTGGACACAGACACAGCTTTTAAAAGTTTTTTCTACATACCTTAAGGTACCAGCACAGCTCGTGAATGCTGCAATGCTAGGGTGGATGGAGTGTCCCACAAGGGTGCAGGGGGGTGGGCCTCCATGTGCTCGGTGGTGAACCCAGAAGTAAACCGGAACTACTTTCAGTCCACTTCTGGGTCTGCCAGGGAGCGTGCTGGCCCTCCGCCTGAGCCCCTCCGGCTTGGCAATTGGTCATGGTGGGACCCTGAGTGCACCCCCAGACCCAGGAGGCACCAGTCACCGAGCCATAGGGATGTGGGAGGGCGGGGCCCAGCACGCTCTCCACCAGACCTGGAACTGGACCAGAAGTGCTTCTGGTCCACTTCTGGGTCCACCAGGGAGCATGGGGGGGGCACTGAGCCCCTGGAGCTCAGCGATTGGCCACAGGGGGACCCCAGGTTCCCCCCCCCAGGCCCAGGAGGCACCAGTCATTGAGCCAAGGGGCTGCGGGGGTAGAGCAGGGGTGGGGCAGCACACTCTTTTCCTGACCTGGAACTAGATCGGAAGTGCTTCTGGTTCACTTTTGGATCTGCTGCCAAGCACGCTGGGGAGCCCCCCATACTCCTGTACAACACTTCATGTGCCCCAGCATCACAGTGTTCATGAGCTGCCTGCTACCTAGAGGTATGTAGAAAAAAACATTTAACATGGTGTCTATGTCCGAATCACCAAATCTTTCCGAATCTCTCCAAATTGATTCGGAGGGTTCTGATTTGATTGGGAGAGATTAAAGGGTCCTCTGATTCAATTTGGATTTTTAGATTTGGCCACTGAATTGAGCCAAATCTCTCAAATCTGAAGTTTGTATCAAGCTTGATAATTAAGATATTTCATATACAGTGCACAGGTAAAGATATGTCATCTAATAGACTGCAACCCACCCATATCATAAGCACTTTGTTTGATAAGAATGTACTAATGTAGGGATATGTCAGCATCAACAACATAAAATATCAATTAGAAGTTATGTGTATGCATGCAAACTGGCAACCACATGGTTAGGGGGCCAGGAGATTCTCATTTTTCCCAAATGAGGTGCCACTCAGTCTCATTACATTACATTAGTCAGTGTCACTATTGCCACTGTTTGCAAGTTGCCAATGACTCATATGTCCCTATCTCCTCCTAGTAAAATATGTTCACAAGTCCCTTAAGAATGATGACAGAAGAAAACAAACAATCATGCTCGGGCGCTTTTGTTTGACTTGTTTTTGTTTTAAACGTTGCAGTTGTTGACTAGGAACCAAGCTATAATAATCAAAAGATGAAGGTTTCTCTAGAAAAAGAAAAATGAAACTCATGTTTTCATACAGTTAAGAATACACAGGAAGTGTATGTTATGCTTCAGAGTTAATTTCCAGGGATAATTATGACAATTCTACAACCTCACTCTGATCTGATGTTTGGACAGAAGCAGCAAGGTGGAAATTCAATCACCACTGAGCTATAAGAATGACAAAGCTTTGTTGCAACATATGCTATAGTATTTCAGTTATAGGTATGTCTAAAGGAAAGGGATACATTTTTCAAAACATTCTTCATATAATTTACATTAATCAAAAAGCTCAATTGTCTTAGCAAAAGGCAAAACTATTAAGAAAAAAAACTGAGAAACACTAAAATTCCTGATGAGGCTGGACCATAGTGGAAATATTCAGTCATCTGCATGCATTTAATATGGCCTTAATACTTGAGCTGTCCACTATTTGAACATGACAAATGTTTTCTGACCATGCTAGAAATGATAGTAACAGCACCAAAACTGAAGTTGGATTTCTTTCCAACTGTATGCAGGAGAAAAAAAAATCCTAACACACTGAAGAGAACATTGTAGAGAACATTTATTAATGTCCTGCATTTAAGGTAAACAATAAGAGTTGTCTTAATAATGAGACTAATTGTTAGTGATAAATAGACATTGCTCTACTACCATACACATTTTAGAGCTCCTTTCAGCTCAGAAAGAGGTACTGTAATTTTTCAAAAATTACTTGAATAGCCAGGGTTACTGCTTTCCTGACCCACATATGAAAGAAAAACTTGCAACATTTGGAATGATGTAGCAAGCATTATGCTTTTCTGAATGAAGAGCTCTTGGCTCAAAGTCTAACATGTCTAAGACAAATTGCATGGAACTTCCTAAATCATAGATGAGAGTTAGCACTTGGTGAATTAGTACTGAATGAAAGTGTGCTTGCATATGTAGACAAAATGTACCGACTCTCACTTGCCTTTACTATCTCCACACCAATTCTGGAAATACAGTGAAAAACTTGAGGAATTTAAAGAAGCTATATTTTAAGCACATAATGGACACAATGATCAACAGCAACAGAACATCATTTCATAGGCCTCTGTACAACAGATTATTAAAACAATTGTTGAAACAATTTTTTGCTGGGCCTTCCAGCTATGTACAACACTTAGTAAGCCAACATTCCTTTTCAGAAATGCTTGAGCAAAGAGTTGTATCTATCATTTGTGCTGACAACCTCATTTATCACTACCAGATTTATCAAGGCAATGAAAAAGTGGCTTGGAAAAAAGACACTGAGGTTCAAGTAACTTCAACACTTGTTTAAGAACTGCAGCCACCTAAAACTGACGAAGACATAAAAGTCAATAGAACCTACAAGGAGCCATCAGGTAGTTCTCTCTCAGCCCTGCATATGGCTTCCATTTTCAGAAAGGTCTATTCATTTGGCCTCAACAGTTGAGTCTCTGCTCCCAGACATATTAAAGGGACATAATTTTCAGTAGACACTAGGCAACAGTTTTTAAAAAAAACTCATGCTCTTCTAACATTGCTTCAAGTAGACACTTAAACGTTGATGCAGCCCAAATAACGAACTGCTTCTAAGAAGTTAGACAACATTCACAGTTTGGCATTAAATAAACTTGACACAGAATGTATATGACACAGTATAAATGTTTTATCAGCACAAGTACAGGTGGTCAGGTATAAATAGCACTCATTATGTATGGCTCAAAATGAATCAATGTGAATTATTTAAAGAAATAACAAAATCGTTTTTCTAAATAGTAAAATATTTTAAATATCTAAATATTAAAATACCATTACTGACTGCTATATTTGAGAGGTAAGTGCCTCCTTTTTGAAGTAATGTAGTTCTCCATTAGGAAGTTAGGAATCTCCCTTTTCCAAACGAGCAAAGCTCTGATTTTTCAGCCCTCCACAATCGAAGGATAATAGACTTCAAACCTTCTTTGGTAGTTCCTCACAGTCAAGGATGATTGTCTTCCATGACTGCCTTATCTGTGTGTCTGAAGGTTGCTGATGAGGCCTGTCTGGGATTCACAGACTCTAGTGTAGCTTGGACATGTGTTTCCGTGTGGGGTGGGTAGCGCTGGATTCTTGATTTGATCCGCAACAATGTTTCTGCTGCTCCTGCTTTTCCATCTCCTGTTGGTCTTGGGAGGTTTCAAAGTACTGAGATCTCTGCAGCAGACTCTTGCTCCATTTGGGGTGTTCCTGGGTAATAGTCTCCCATAAGTTGACATCCACGTTGCATTTTAATTAAGGTGGACTTCAGGATGTCCCTGAAGCTCTTTCTCTACCCTCTTCTTCAGCATATACCTTGGCTGATCTGGGAGAATAAAACTTGCTTCAGGAGTCTGGAGTTGGACATCCACATGACATGATTGGCCCAGTGAAGTTTCATAATTAGTTGGTAGGGTCAGAGGGGACCTGAGCAGATCATCAATCCAAGCCCCTGCCATGGCAGGAAAGAGTACTCGGGTCAAACAACCCCGACAAGGTGTTCATCTAGCCTCCTCTTAAAGACCCCCAGGGTAGGAGTCAACACCACTTTTCTTGGAAGTTGGTTCCAGATCCTAGCCACCCTGACAGCGAAGTAGTGTCTCCTGATGTCTAGCCTGAATCTACCCTCTGCCAGCTTGTAACCATTATTTCTAGTCACTCCTGGTAGCGCTCGGGGGAACA
>NW_017729024.1:38855663-38856354 GCF_001723915.1 Gavialis gangeticus | reverse complement strand
ACAATGACCTCTGCTAATTCCAGCACTCTGGGGTGGAGATCGTCAGGACCAGCTGATTTAAATATGTCTAGTCCCTCCAGAAGTTTCCTAACTAGGTCCTTACTGAACCTAGGCCTGGGTGCGCCTCCCCTGAACCTTATGGGGGTCCCAGTGGGGGGGGTAACTGGGTCCCTGTTCAGAAAAATGGAGGCAAAGAAATTGTTAAATAGGTTAGCTTTGCTGTCTGGTGCAATGACCAGATTTCCTAGCATGTCTTGCAGAGGCCCCATGTTACCCGGTACCTTCTTTTTACCCCCTGTGTATTTAAAAAAGGACTTCTTGTTGTCCTTGATCTGGGTAGCTAGTCCCAGTTCCATCTCTGCCTTGGCCTTCCTGACCACCCCCCTACAGCCCCGAGCAACCAAGGTATAGTCCTCCCTGGTGATGGTCCCTCTCTTCCATTGGGTGTACACCTCCTTTTTAGCTAGGAGACGTTCCCATATGGGAACATCCAAGTTGATGTTGGATGATCATTGCCTCAATACTCATGGTGTTTGCTTGTAGGAGGATACCAACATTGGTGCATCTGTCTTCCTACTGGATCTTCTGTAGGCAATTTTGATGGTACTTCTCCAACAAGTTTAGATGTCTCCTGTATGTTGTCCCTGTCTTAGGTCCATACAGCAAGGTGGAGATCATGACTGCTTAATAA
>NW_017729024.1:38850354-38850663 GCF_001723915.1 Gavialis gangeticus | reverse complement strand
GGTGGAGATCATGACTGCTTAATAAACCATGAGCTTGGTTTTGGATCTGATGTTGCAATCTTTGAACACCTGTTTCTTCAGGCATCCAAAGGCTGTGCTTGTACATTTGGGGCAAAGTTGGATTTCTTCATCAATGTCAGCCTTCTGTGAGAGATGGCTTCTGAGATATGGAAAATACTTAATGTTCTTCAGAGTCTCATCATGGATATGGATTACTGAAGCTGGAGATTGTTCATTAGGACCTTGTTCGTGGATGACCCTAGTCTCCTGAATGTTAAGTGTCAGTCCCATTTTCTTGTATGCCTTGGT
>NW_017729024.1:38849158-38850343 GCF_001723915.1 Gavialis gangeticus | reverse complement strand
GATCAGGTCTCCTCCATCCTTAGGTCTCAAAGGGGTTGGTCCCTGTGTGCTTGGACCATAGATGGTTTTGGTAGCACTAAAGAAACCATGCATCTCATGGATGTCAGGGAGATGTTGAATCTCCTTAGCTTTGTTTTCTCACCATTTGTTCTTCATATCATGAGTCCTCCTTCAATGCTAATGGAAGATCAATGCTGAAGACTTCAAACCAACATTAATAAAGACCAACTGCAGAAACTTTGCACATCTTAGGTACTGACATGGGAGACATTATTTTACAACTTGATTTTAAAAAATTTTGACCATTTGAAGGTGTTGTGAGATCTGGAAAGGTAGAATAATTCTTTGAGAGAGAGACTATAACTGTAATGTGACTATATGCATATGATCAATATGGGAAAATAATCACGTCAGAAGCATCTCTGTTCTACATAGCCATGTACATATATTATAATTACACATGAACAACATCAAAGCAAGCAAGATACCTCTGCTCTATACATTATGATGTCTTTAACTGTATTCAAGGTATTTTTGGCAGAACTAGGGATTATACAGATAATTTAGCCATTTACCCCTACAAAACAAAGCTTTCATTCACTTAGAACATTAGAAAAGTGAGTTAAAATATTCATCAAGTGTAAAGTATGCACCAGGTGCACTTTTGGCTCTCATAACTCACTGAAATCAAACACATTTTTAAAATTAAGTATAAAATAGTTTCAGAGAGAGAAGGTAGCTGGTCTTAATATCAAAAGCAGAAGAATGTTTGATCTCATTCCAGGTTAATCTGGTGCAGAGATATGGTCACTTTGATATTAAAAAAGCCTAAGAAATGAGTTCCTAAAGACATTAAAATTAATTTTGTTTGTTTGTTTTTAACTTTTAGGCTAAGTACAGACAGTCAAAAGCCTGAGGCTGAATCAATTCAATCTTCACAAGTTAGTCTAATCTGTGTAGATTGAACTAATAAACAAGTGAACAGACATTCACTTTTGATTCTATAAATGCAGCCACAGGCCTACAGGCCAGAATCTGGATGGGGCTCTAGAGCCTCCCTGCTGGGCTGGAGCAGATAGCTTGGGCCAAGGATAGCCTGCCCACCATATGAATTAGGGGTTTGTGGGGGAGGTGAAAAGCATCTGGGATGCTGCAGAGCTATGAGTTAACTTGAATCTGGAGGGT
>NW_017729024.1:38837996-38844158 GCF_001723915.1 Gavialis gangeticus | reverse complement strand
TCAATCTTCACAAGTTAGTCTAATCTGTGTAGATTGAACTAATAAACAAGTGAACAGACATTCACTTTTGATTCTATAAATGCAGCCACAGGCCTACAGGCCAGAATCTGGATGGGGCTCTAGAGCCTCCCTGCTGGGCTGGAGCAGATAGCTTGGGCCAAGGATAGCCTGCCCACCATATGAATTAGGGGTTTGTGGGGGAGGTGAAAAGCATCTGGGATGCTGCAGAGCTATGAGTTAACTTGAATCTGGAGGGTATCTGAGACAGAAGTTCAATAAACTGATTTAACCTAAATCAGTTAAGTCTAATAGTACATCCATCCAGGTTTACCTTAAACTGGTTCTGGACATTTTGAAAGCAGTTTATGTGCACTGAACTTCTGTTGGGTTACAGACTTGAACCAGTTTCTAATCACTTATACTGATTTATGTGTAATTCCTATCCCTAGCCCTAAGAACTAAATTCTGTCCTCACTTTCCTTAAAGTAACCAAATCAGCGAGGCATCTGATTTTTTATTTGGGTAAAACAGTTTTTCACACACAAACATGTGCATACAAGATTTCTGAGGAAGACTTGCTACACTTCTTTGGGATATACTGCAAGCCTAGCTCACTTATTATTTAGATATGCATTTTTACCAGCCTTTCCAGTCTCTGACATCATAAGCAGCATTCAGATGCTTCCTCTGTTCAATTTGAGTAATCAGGTTAGGATTTCAGAACCAGTTTTGCAAAAAGAAAGCAATAGAACAATATATTTCCTTAAAAAACTAAACTGAAATTAATCTTTACATGTTGTTCCAAATGTGGGGGAAGAAAGAGGACAGGATGAGGATAGTAACTGCAAACTTCAAGGGACCTACAAACTGGCTCTACTATACTGATAAAATCTTGTAAATACTCTGCAGAAATAAATTGCAGAGACCACAGCAGACTTGCAGAGAGAGAAAGAGAGAGAAAACTTTAGGATTTGTGAACAGATATTCTTCCTTACATTTCCAAAATATAAACATTGTAACTTGGAATCAAAAAGGTTTATAAACTCATTATTTCATGTAATTCTCTTTTCCTGACTACATCTAATTTCACGGCTAGTTGTACAGTTTTTGGGAAGGGTTCCCCATAAAATTCTAATTAATTTTTTAGTGAGGGGGGAAATGGTTATTTTTCACCCATGATAGAATTTCAAGTAATTTATACGTGTACCACATATGTGGTTCTATTAATATATAATCTATCATACTTGCTCATTTAGTCATAACAAATGTGACTGCCCCGGGTACATCTTTGCCAGTTCATACATTAAGCATTTTAAAATTCTCTTCAGCTATAAATTTTAAGAGGCACAGTTCTCCTTTATTTAGTATCTTATCACAAAGGGGTGCAGGTGGGATTTCCCACATTTCATTAATGACATCTTCATTATCATGGGTATTGGTCCCACCAATTCTAGCATTATTATTTCTAATTCTGGAAATTTATTTTGGATTATCTCAATACCTCTATATAACAATTCCTATTTCAAAATTACAGCAGATCTTGATGTGATTGACAGGAAGTGAACATTAATAAGAACCAAGGGTGATCTATCACTGTATTTAATTGAGGACTGATAGTAAATGGTTAGAGTCTATTTCAATTCCTAATTCCTCTTTCAGACTCCTTATGGAGATGAGTGTAGCCACACTTCCCTACAACTCCTCTTTGGTTCTATCCTTCCAAACATTTTTATAAAATGAAATATACCCAGTGATGGAAACAATCGTCTCATATCATGTCTCTTGTAAAATCACAACATTAAAATCCTTAATAAAAGTTCTCCATAAAGGGTAAGACAATTTGTTTGACAACCCAGCTATTTCCAGACCAAAAGACCAATATCAATTAAGGGCATAGTGGTTAGATCCTGGGAGGTTAGAGCCAGGCAGTGAGTTAAAACTCTTGCCCAAACTGGAGTCAAGAGTAAGGGATACTTGTGTGTTTGATAAATCTGTTTTAAAATGTATTTTACCCATAATACTTCTAGCTGGTGATGCTGAAATCAAGTTTTCTTCATTGATCTTCCCCTTCAGCGTCTTAATTTCTTGTGTCACAGGATTATTGGTAAGAGTATTACTGGACTCTTCTCCCCTTTTTAGGCCTTTTTTTAACAATACATTTCATAATTTTCAGCTATGTACACAGATCTCTATTTACTGACAGCAAAGGAGTAGGTACAAGGGGTGCTTCCATGCTGGGTAGACTAAAAGTCATAATTACAATGACAAGAGAGTTTTTCTTATAAAGCACACTGGATTTTTAACACATAGCTAATGAAGAGATGGAGAAAAGAGACTAATAAAAACAATTCTCAATAAAATACACTAAAAAACCATTAATAGAAATGAAATAAACTAAAAGTTATCAACAATTTAAAATATATGAAATAAAAAAGTACATTTCTGACTTACAGAGTAGTCAATGTCCTTCAGCTGCCCCCTGTAGGCTGCTGCCTGGTGACAACAGTTTATGTAGGGGGAGGTTTCCAGCTCACCCAGGTACAGAAGGTTTCACTGGCAAAGTCACTGCTGGACTCCTGCCTGCAGCTCCACACACAAATCAAATCAGACCAGTACCATATATGTTAATCAATATTTTTTTAAACAGGATTAAAAAAAAATTAAATTACGTTCCAACTGTAATTCAGCTTACTTTTCTGGGGAATGTCCTTCCTTCCATACCTGACACTGGAAATCTGATCTTGATGATAACATTCAACAGTGAAAGTATGCAGCTTTACCATGGTTCAGTGCATGGAAAATGTTTAAGGCTGCTGGATGGGAATGGGTTATTGTTAGAGAAACTGATTTTTCCATGAGGGCTGCTGAAATATTCTGACTGTTGATTCTGGTTTGAGGATTTATCAGGTAGGAAGCAGTGAATGGTTGAAGACAGCCCCAGTTATTACAATGTTGCATCTCGTTTATTGGAGAGAGGCAATTCTCACTCTACTGTACTGGTGTTTCATGAATACTAGGTCACATTTAGCCTGTTTCTCTTATACAACAATAGAAAACAGAGAAGAAAAGCATGATAGAAAAACCATTATTCTTCTCAACTGTCTATTCAAAACCATCCATAAGTGAGAAGGCTATGAATATGTGTTCAAATCTTGCAGTGGACATTTTAGGGAGGTGAAAATTTTCCGCCACTAGAAATGTTTTTGGGTGAGGAAGCAGTACAGGTAACTGGACTGCACAGTCTGGAACTTCCCCTCTCACCTTCATCTTGTGCCTTCCTCAGCCCAAGGTGATTGTGATCAGGATAAAGCACGGGAAGCAGCAGCTGCTTCAGACCTCCCATTCCAGAGGTCCATTCATCAGACCAGGGACTCTAGTGTGAAGAGTGGGAGGGTTGTAACAGGCAACTCTCAGTCTACAGGAGGGTTGGGAGCAGCTGTTCCCTATGTGTCTTCTTCAGACTGGGGTGACCACTCTCTTGGGAAGATTTAGGAGCCTTTCCCTGCTGCTTGACTATAGCTCACAGGACTGGAAAAGGGCAAATGGCAGCTTCCCTTGCCTTGTTTTTCCTCAGACAGAGCAGCCCCAGTCTCAGCAGGCACAGGGATCATTTCTTGCCACTCAACTCCCCCTGCTCCCCTGGAGGAGCTGAGTAGCATGAAAGTATACAAGAGGAATTCTGGATTCAAGATGTGTTATTTTTCTCCAAGGACAGCCATATTTGTTCTAGGAGAAACTGTATGAAAACATGTACACTCATGGCTTCTACTGGGAGTGCAATTTTCTCAGTAGAAACAGAACACCTGTACATGGCCTAGATCATATGTGTTTAAAGACTGCAGCCTTCTTCCATACTGCTCTCACAGATTATTAAACAAAACCCTCAAATGTCATATTGTGGTATTTACAATCTTGCCTTGCAAGAAAAAGAAAAACTACACGTAGGAAATAATTTTTTTAAACATGTCAGTTTGGTGTTTAATAAAAAATTAACTTAGAACAGAGGCCATTTAGTACATTTATTTTTTTCTGAATCATGGCAAGTGACCTTGTGAACTGAAAAAAACCTAAAATTTTACAGCTTCCTTTCAGTCAGGTGACTGTACAAACCATTATTTTTGTCTTACAGGGTGTTTATTCATGTGTTGAGGGGTGGAGGGGGTTGCTTTAATCAGAGTGATTCCAGGAGCCACTCTAATTAAAGCACCCACAGTGTCAGGTATGTTCAGTGTCCCACGCTTCAAAATGGCAGTGGGGATGCTTTAACTATGTTGAAGTGTGGGGACACTGAATACACATGAAGCAGAGTCTGTTGGAGCATGCTAATTAATATGCTAATTAGCACACATTTGAGCAGATTTAGACACATATATAGGTGCCCACAAAGTCAGAGCCTGGGCAGAGCCTTATAGTCCTTGGTCAGTCTTTAGGCTGAATTCCTATTTAATTTAGTCAGTGTTGCATGTATGTGGATTGCAGGATTTGGCCTTTATAAAGCCTCCAAGGATTTATCCTTTAGAAGTCCAAAAGTTATACATTATCAGTTGTCCCCAAATTTAAAAATGTAGTGGCATAGAACTAAGCTCATGTAAATACAAATAGAATGAAGCCTTTTGAAAATCTTTATCATGGGAAAAAGATCTTCTTATGGGGGAAATGTTAAAATAGAGGATAAATCTTTGGTCCTTTATGAATAGCCTCCTTGCAACCCAGACTATAACCACTATTCCTGAGTAGTTAGGAATAGCATGCTTTCTGCTACAAAGTCAGTCATTCGGCATAAGCTTAGAAATCTCATCATACTAGCATGATTAAAGTAAGCTAGTTTCCATAGCCAGTATTACATAAGGGAATGATGTAGTGAGCATCACATCCATCTGCTCAAAGGACACAATCCCAGCTAGGTCAGCTGGGAGGTGACTTTCTCGTTCTAATTCAGACTTCTGGATTGATAGAAAGATGCCTTAACACCACTCTCTGACACTGCATTCTATTCCCAAATAAAGATCACCCATAAAAAGAGTAACATTTCAATAACTGTATTGATTTACAGAGTCAAGACTCATATGAGATAAATGGGGCCAACTCCTGGCTCTCAGAGAGATAAAATCAAGTTGTCCTTGGGTGTAAATTAACTGATTTTAGTTAAGTTCTATCTGGAGAGAATGGAGTTCACTGTTTGTCTGTGGCTCTTGAAAGGCCATTAGGGTCCCAGTCCTACAAAACGATCTGCTCTTAGAATTAACTGACTTCTGTGGAACTTTGCATTAGTATGAATGCACATATCATCAGATTCCTAAGACAGCCCATGATATCTGAAAGGGTTTCTGCACCCTGTAAGAACTAGAAATGGAGGCCATTGGTGCATACTGTGTCAACTTTGCAGTCATCAACAACTGACTGAATGTTTGCTGTGCATATCCACCATGCTACACAGCACCTGGAAATTACTGTCTTAATTATTTTAAATGAAATCTTGCATTCTGTAGAAGCTGATGTAGCCACCGCAAGCGAGGCACAGAATGCGTAAGGACATAACTAATCTTCCCTGTTTCTACCAAGTGACAGGTAACCTACTCAAGGTCCAGAACTCCTAAACTGGACACGCACAGAAAATAAATGGCCAATAAATACTAGTACCCCAACTCCTTGTATAATAAAGGCTCCTACTGAATAGCAGTTTCCAATGCAGTTTCCCTCACCCCCTCAACTTTTAGAATACTACTTTAGTGTTTAGTTTTTCTCTTCCTTTTTAGATAGCTTTTAGTCAACCATTATTACTTAAATAGCAATTGAGACATAAAAAACAAAGTTACTGTAGTGTGAAGGTTAGATCAAAGGACAAATCACTGGCATCTAACTGCTGAGTTTCTTTCTTTATGACAAACTGCAGCTTTCCTGTTACAGTACCACATGTAGCAGCCTTGGGGCTTCAGGGGGCTTATAGAAAAGCCCCCCATGTGCTGCAGGGCAGTGAGGGGCAGCAGGGATCAGCCCTGCTGGGCAGAAACCAGTGAGTCTGGGGGTTTGGGTTTTTTTTTTCCTTAAAGGTCTGGAGCTGGGGCAGGTAGAGCAGTTATGGGGGGGCTGGGGGAGTGGGCAGGAGGTCTTATGACAGAGACCCCCCCATGCAGTGTGGGGCAGTGTGGGGCAGCAGGGATT
>NW_017729024.1:38831590-38837847 GCF_001723915.1 Gavialis gangeticus | reverse complement strand
TTTTTTTCAAAGTGCCAGGAGCTGGGGCGGGCAGGGCAGCCATTACTGGCAGGGAGAGCGGGTGGGGGATGGGCCTGGCTGATTCAGAGATTTTGAGATTTCTCAGCAGCTGAATCTCTGAATCAGATTTGGCCGAATCGAGTCAGGACAGTGATTCAAATCACCAAATCAAATGACTGTCCCCTGAATCAGTCAATCCAAAGCGAATACTAGCTGCTTTGCACAGGCCTATTTAGCATGTGCTATGAGCACTGGAGCCATATAGGGGAAAAAAAGCTGTCTCTATTAGTACAGGTCAGTCTAACTGGCAATCCAAATGTTTAGAATAAGAGTAACACAAGGAGATGCTTTTCAAATTGCTGTCACCTCCTTTCTGCTATTCATAATGCGTTTTGAGGATTCTGAAGATAAAGGGAAAGAAAAGAGTAAATATGTGCCCATGAAGGCAGAAGATTAATTTCCAGTTGCAGGTTTCTCCATATGCAAATACTTCTGCAGATACCAGACATCACTAGCAACCCCTGGAGCAAGAAAAAGTGGTTATATCTTTCTTTCCACAAGGTGATGACTTGGGAGGAGGAGAAAATGTGTGTCCTATATGTAGGTCCTGGTTTAAATCACAGGCACAGCTTGCTAATACCATGGCCTGATCATGGCAGGATCCACTGTTTTCATGCCCAGCTTGTAGCGTCCTCCTCCCCCCCACCTGATGGCTGCTGCAAGCTGGGGAAAAGCAAAAAGAATAGGGGGAGAAGAGAGCTTGGAGATGGGTGGGGGAGTTGTTTGCTCCCCTGGGTGGAAAAACTGGAATACAGGGGATTGGGGGCACTTGAGGACTGCCTTAGCAGATGGCCCTGGTGCTGGGTAAGGGGGCAGCTGTTTCCTCCTCCACTTGTGTGTTCTTTCCTCCCAGCCCCAACCCTTGGCTCCCTGATTTTCCCACTTAGAGGAGCAAACAGTTCCTCCCATGCCAAAGCCATCTACCAAAACAGCCCCCAGGCACTCCTAATCCCTCACATCCCAGTTTTCCTGCCCAGAGGAGCAAACAGCCTCTCTCTTACCCATCCCCAAACTCTTTCCTCCTCCTGTCCCTTTTGTGACCCCTCCTCCCTACGCTGGGCTGCTAGGTTTTGCTGCTGCCTGGGGAATGCTTTCCCCAGTTTGCAGCAGCCATATTGTCACAATGAAATGCCATGATATGGCTGCTTGCTGTGCCATATCATGGGATTTCATTGCAAATTGCATTTTTCATGAAAATTGCTTTATTTCATGATTTTCACAAAATCAAAACCAAGCCCTACCTATATGTAGCCATTGCAGCTGACCATCAATGCCTTGTAATTCATGATGTAGAGGTTCACAACACTTGATTAATTCAGGCATGGGCAGATCTAGGATTTTGAAAACAGGGGTGCAGATGGTCAGGTGCATCAATCTGCAGGGCTGTGAAATTGGAGCTTCATTACAAGGAACAGCAAGCAGACAGCAGACTAGCAGAACAAAGAATAGCTTGATTGATGGAACATCAAGAGTGTTAAAAAGAAGGGAAGGTCATTAAAACCAGTGGAATGAAGAGTTTAGAAGGGATCAGATAGATTATAACGAGCCATGAAGTCAAGTGACTCCCTCAAACTGCCTGATTAGAAATACAGCTACTACTGTCAGGAAATTGGTTTTAAATTTTGGGTGGAGCAGGAATCAAAGGTGGGTGCAAATGTACCAGTGCACCCCGCTAGACCTGCTCCTGAATCCAGGATCTTTTTACTACCTTTTTTGAGATATAGATTAGAAATGTCTAACCGTTTTGGATCTGACATTGCCCAGAAAAACACCTGAAGGCCCCAAGACAATTCTGCTGATAAAAATAATCAAGTCCTTGTTGTGACATTAAGTCAAGTTCTACAGCTCCCTTTGTCACATCAAAGGCATTAAAACAAACATGATCTAACCAAGAAATAGTGTCAATTCTTACATTCTTATATATGGTTTTTTATATATCATAATTTTGCAAAATTCTGAATTAATTTGCAGTCACCTCAATTGTTCTGTACAAAAAACCCCAATGAATTAAGGCTTCACAATCTGGCCCAAAAGAAACCAGTTCTTGTCCATCACTTTCAAATGTAAGGAGAAAGGGCTTTCATATTACTTTTCAAATAGTGCATAAAATGGTCTCTATTTCTATATCAAATCACTCCTCTTATTGTAGTAAGGTATAAATATTATATATTCCCTCCTCAAACCTAATCCAGTTACAAAAAATGTAGGCTCATCAAACTTTGAAAAAGTGGAAGGCAAACTCAAATACCAAGAAGATTAATTTTTTTCAAGCTTAAAAGAAGGCTTTCTTCACACTATTCATATTCAGGTATGCCTAATCCATTCATTACAGCTAGGTCAGCATGTATAGTCTGAGGCCTGTCAAATTTTTCCACTATAAATCCAGTATTCAGTGGTTTGCAACTGAATACTGGGTTTATAAGTCCACACATTTACACTCTCATTAAAGCTTTTAACCAAAACTTCATTTTATTCCTTTTTCACATTTTTAATCCTTCTCACAGAAGGCAACCAGTTAACTGGAGATAACTGTAAAGGAGAGTATAATTTTCCTTTTCTATCTTATGCTGAAGCACTGAAGCCACTATAAACTGACTGGTGTCCTTCTGTTTTGCCGATCTGGGGTGGGTCAGTATTTTGTGAAATTGTACAGAATGTGCATGTTCTGGTAGACAAGTTACATAAATTCTACAGCTATAATGCTGATCATACATAATACAGAACACAGCATACCACACACCACACCAGAGCATAAAATAAAGTGGTAAGGGATTATCACTTTACTAAAGGAATGTCCTAACAAACGCATGCCCCTTTGCACATTATTCATTTATAGTATGCTCTTTTATAGATTATGGATGCACAGACAATAAATACATTCTCACCAGAAATAAACAGAGATCATTGTGACTACATAGGTAAAAGGAAAGACTTTGAAAATCAACTTCAAAGGTTTAAAAAAAAGTTGTGCTTTTTACTGCTCATCTGTGACCTATCAAAAAAAGTCTTAAGTGCTTCTCTCACTCCTAACTTCCTCCATTTTGCTGGGGAGCTCTTCAGAGGATTATGTGTGGTAAGAACATCTCAGTGGGGCACACAGAGTCCTTAGTCCTCTCAGAAAAATGTTGTTCATACAAATAGCTCTTACAGGACTACTTGTGTGAACACTTATTTGTGTTTATCAGTGGTAATAAAGGTGTCAGAGGTTAGCCCAACAGGAAGAAACGTGACTCATAGCTTGCTTAATCCACAACAGAGGGAGCCGGGCAAATTGAGATGTATAGTTTCACCCAATGGACAATGATGAGGCACAAGAGGGTCTATCAGTCTTTGTGCAATGAAAATCCTTTTAAATTTACTGGATTCTTACCATAGCTACCGAAGCAGTATTCCCCTGAATACTTAGAAGCATGCAAAGTTACAGAAAGAGGATAGTTACCCACCTGGCTTTTGGCTAGGCAAGTAAAATTATGCTATATTTGTTCTTTTTTCCTTCTGTGACATGTACATTTCAAATATAATATATCTTCAGTTAGAGGAGCGATGATTTCCTGGAAAAGTAGAAAGTTAGGTTAGTTCCTGTGTTGTGTAAGATTGTTTTCATGCTTTTTCCTGCTACATGAAATGTGTCTATCATATACTATCATGTTTTCTCTCTTCTGAAAGACACAAATAAAAGCTCTGATTGATGTGGAGCAATATTTTTTTAAGTCAGAGTGAAAACATTTGTGGTAACATTTTCAGAAATATGTAGATTTTGCTATGATACAAAATTGTCTACTATGAGAGTTATGCACTTAGGCTTAACCTCTACCCATTATGAGCATTTCATGTTGGCAACAGCGCAGCCCAAGCTCTGCTTCCATAACTCCAACCCATGGGACATAATAGGATATAAAACTTTAGTACTTGCTTCTGCTAGTATAATAGAGAAGATAACTTAGAGAGGGGAATCCCCTGGCAGTACCAAGAGGGTCCCCTAGGGCTAACACCTTTGCACAGACTTTTTCTGGAAGGGAACCAGGGTGGTTCTGTTGTGTTAAAACTCAGCCACATTAAAAAAGTGCTCTGACACAGCTATACTGCTTCCACTATTTGAACAGGCTCTGTCATTATTGTTTAATATGGCCCTGGACATTGTAGACATACCTTAGAAACTACTCACCTAACTTTCATAGATGGTCATCAGTTGAAGCTAGTGGGAGTCAAGAGTTTTGGAACCTATGAAAATTCAGACCCTATTATGCAATTAAAAGGAAATATCAAGCTAGGGAGGCAGCCTTAGGGCTGTAGCCACTTACTTATCAAGCATATTTCTAGCATACTGTGGGAAACTGTAAGAAGATATGGTCAGAAGAAATGCTCTGCAGGGTCAGACCAATGGTCTGTCTAGACCAGTACTCTGTGTCCCATCTTTGTAGATTTGAAAACCAGAGTGATCACTTTTTTATGTACTCCTGCCTCCTGCATAACACAAACTGTATTCCTGTATTTTAAGTCAGCAGATTTCCACATGTAAAAAATGATGGAAACTTTCTGGAATAGATTTTCAAATGCTGTATCTCAACTCTGTAATTATAGATTTAAGCATGTGGAACTGCATATGCAAAGCAATTACTTTTATTTTCAGTAGGTGCTTTGATTCCTCTTCTGAAACTAATTCTAAATTTGTGTGCTCACCATTTTATGCTTCTTTTTCTCCAAAGATAGTATCACTAGTGGGGAGGCAACAGAGGCAATTACTCTGGTCTCTAAATGGCAGGGGAAGGTGGGAAGAGAGGGATGCAAAAAAGTCATGATTGCAGCGGCAATTGGAAACCATTGCTTCTGCTTTCACTCATGTACCTGGATATGTCCCTGTTCTGTTGCACAGTTGTAAATCATTGGAATGTAGTGACCTCTTAAAGTTGTTACGTGTTAGAAGATAACTTTCACATCAAAGGGAAAACATTTGCACTGACATAAAGGAAGTTAACATATGCTAAACTGCTAGAACAGGCTTTTGCTTGCATTTTGATGGCACTTACGGTGAAGTTACACATTATACTTAGAACATACTAAATCTGTGGCATGTTAAGTTAGAAGATTCTATGAACAGCTGGACATTAAGAGATAATACTGTTTCTTGCCTGGACAGCTCTGATTTGCCACTAAGGGGCTGGTGAGCAGGGGTGTGGCTAGGATCCAGGACACTCTGGGTGTGTGGGGGACTGGAGTGGTACTTCCTTGGATGCTGCAGGACTGCAGTTCACTCATTTTATCTCTGTGGAGCAGACTGAAGTTACCCTAACATGAGCTGGGTAGCATGGCTCAAGTCAATCTTACTGGAAGTGGCATAACTTTGAGATACTTGAAGGGTTCTTCGCACAATTTAACAAGCTTTAACATGCAGACACTCACCTTTTAAGTGTCCTTAGGATTGTTTACATGTAACATGTAATACCCTAATAGGTGTTAAGCTGAACATATGACACCACCCTAAGTCTAAAAATCAGCCCTCAGCACAGTGACAATGTAAAGTTCATCCATCATGTTTGTGGTTCATAGGCATTTTAATGATTCTCTTTCCAGGTTTGAATTTTATCTTAAATAAGCACTTAACAGATATTCAAAAAACACCAAAATAAAATAACAACAACAATAAAAATACTCCTCTTGGAGTAACAGTCAATGGACCTAAGTGTTTTGACTACGAACTGGAGCAAAATGGACTGAATAAGGATTAAGTTCTGCACACACCATTCATAATCTGATAAAGAAATGCAACACCATTTTCCATGTGAAAGGAAAATAAAATTTCCAGGGAAGAGTTATGGGAGAAAGAGATTGTTTTAGGGAAACATCACTGACAAAGCAGCCAACATATTATCTCTATACTTTTAAAGTTATGGAGGAAAAGAAAAGTATCACAGAACCACTGTATGCAATTTTTCCATGCTCGTGTTTCAAACACATAAGAATACTGTAACCATTCAGAGAACACAGGTAGCTTGCAATCAGCAATTCAGTGGAAAGGACACAGTCAAGAAAACCTGCAGGGAGCAGATAGATCAAAACCCGGTAAATGTCACAAGCAGAGAAATTGTTTCATTTTATGTATCATGTTGCTCAGTAAGGTTAATCTAACTTTTATGTGATTTAAAACCTCCAAAATGTCATGAATAAAAGAAAACTTGTAGACTAAAATTAATATAGGA
>NW_017729024.1:38822104-38826590 GCF_001723915.1 Gavialis gangeticus | reverse complement strand
AAACTTGTAGACTAACATTAATATAGGATTAATAGATGGAGAGAAGCTATAATTAGGATGGGATCTCAGTTAACATTTGAATTGCCTTAAGGTTTGTAATCTATTACAAAATAGCCATTTAATGCACTTGTTTGCCTGGTACAAGAGATATCACAAGGGGTTTTCCTCCAATTAATTTTCATTTTTTCATGCCTTCACAGTTTAGTATATCTAAAGGAAATATATTACCGGTGTGTTATTATTAATTCCTTGCACTATTTGTTGAAATGGACTACACCTGACATGACTAGAAAGAATTTTGGCTAATGTCAGTGTAACAATATCCCTGTCAGGAGCTCAATCCTCCAGTGTCAGGTCTGTAGCAAGTCTTTGTCTCTGGATCATCTCTGTTATGCCAATCACATAACTAGGGTTCCAAAACTCCAGACCTCCCCTCCTGGTGCCTGGATTATAACAAAATATATACCTGTCTTTGCATAGGAAGCCTGTTCTTACTCTTCCAACATCCTCTGAATAACATCTTTATTCTTTCATCAGAGTTTAAGATGTTACTTTTAGGAGGTGCTATTCAAATTACTCTTCATAGACTTGAAAGTCAGAGTAATCATTTTGATCATCTAGTCCTGCCTCCTGCATAACACAGGACATGTAGTTTCATTTACTGATTCTTATTTCAAGTTCATAACGTCTGATTAAGCTGGCTGAATACATACAGAGACATACAATTTTGATCTGTCCTTTGCATCAGAGCCTGCAACAATCACCTAACCTCTCAGCCACATGAGATCCTATAATTTCAAGAAAGCCTTAGTCTTTTCCTCACCTTACTGCTACTACACAGGAATGATACTGAAGCAACTATAGCTGGCTGCTGTATAGTTCAGCCCCTTTTCTTTAACTGATTTTCTGCTTGCTAATTTAGGAGATTCTTCTTTGTGTCCCTTGTTCTCAACAGTAGCAAACACCCCAAAAATGCCTGAGCTTCCTGGCTGCCACCCTGCAACTAGAGTACTGAGCAATGCTAAACCCCTTAAAGGACTAATGACTTGTTACTGTCTCATATCAGTACCAAACCAAACTCCCATTAGTTTCAATGGGAAAATTTACGTTGAATTTAATGGAAATTGGATCCTGCTTATGGTGGACATCCATATATATTTCTACAGCAGGTAAACTGAATAACCAAAAATGTAAATTGGAACAGTTCCTCTAAGCATAAAGCATTGTTGTACTGAAACAGTAAGCATAACCTTCAGGCTGTATTTGAATGGTATGATGCATAATAAATTCTCTTTACAACTTACAACTGTAATATGTTACCAGCACTTTCATTGTCAGAACTCTGTACTTCTTTCTCAAAAACAGAAAGTCTCTAGATGCTTTACTTTATTTTGATGATTAACACTTTTCTCCCTTTCTAATGTAAATTCAAATTATTTTCTGCTACTGCTACAGTGGACTAAAGTATCTTTACCATTTACATTTTTATGTAAATAGAATAGCCTCAAAGATGTCTTAATTTAGTACAGCTTTCAGTGATCCCCACTAGGGTCCATTTTAGGTCTAGGGGTCACAAAAATACAGATGCAGTACAACCACAGTCCTGCTCTCTTACTAGGCCAATTACAATGGAAATGCATCAGTAAAGAATTCTCTTCCATGGGTGACTGGTGCCACCTTAGTCAGGGGGGGCACATGCCCCCCCAGTGACCAGTCAGCGACCGGGGGGGTCCCCCCTTGGCCAATCACAGTGACCGATCCCACTGATCGGGGGGGCAATCAGGGGGTGCGCTGGCACTCTCAGGGGGTGCACGTGCACCCCCATGCACCTCCTACGCATCACCACTGTTCTCTTCCCATCCAAGAAACCTCCAGGACCCAAACAAGTTAGCATTCTGACCCATCTTTCTCCACCAGAGTGGCAAAAAGAAGCTGTGGTGGACATGATATTCTGTTTCTCCATCTGAAATACAATCAACTCTCTGAAACTTTTGACTGATTATTCCATAGCAGTAGCATAACTATGGGTGGGTGATGTGGGCACCAAAATTGTCCCCCATCCCTAAGGAGTATGGTTCCTGGCAGCCACAGCAGTCCCACAGCATTGCTCTAGCAGCAGCAGTCAGCACAGACATCACACTGCTGTTGCTGTAAGAGCGAGAGCTGGGGCAGACTAAACACATGGGGGGGGCAGCAGCGTGTATGATCAGGACCTATTTTGGGTCAGACCCCTGTGCCCTGTCCCCATCTCCCTCTGAAGGCTTACCCAGAGCATAAACCCTGCTTATTCTTCTTATGCCATTGTTCCATAAGGATGGGTGTACAACATGTGAATTAAATGTGTTACTGGGAATTGCAATAATCAGGTAATGTATTTCCCTCTCACACTGCTGAAAAGCTGCCCTACAAAAACAGCTTTCAAGTGATGTCCTAATATCTACTATCCATCTAGTCAGCTGTAACTCTGAACTTATCTCAGGGCTGACCAGGACAACTGATCACCTTTGATGAACACCTTTCCATGTTTAGGAGCACACTTGTGTCAACTGTGCATTATTGGGTAATTCAAATACAGTAGATGTCACAAATCACTGAAGGCTAGCAGTATCACTTCGTTGGCTTTGATCTGTAATAGCAGAGGAAGAGTTATTGCTATAGTCTCTGTATCAGCTGTTTATACACTGTAATGTTAAGCAATGTCATTCTATCCAGATGTGTTTCCACCTATTCAAGAAAAGTACAGCCATTTAAAAACATACTTGCAAAACACTATGACTTTGAGTCCACTAGTCTGAGCTAAGAAGTAAAAAAGAGGCATTCCTAGGGCCTGTATCAACAAGCATACATGTGCATTGGTGCATGTTTCCTGCAAGATAAGTAACAGTGGCACATATTTGCCATATTTATGCCACTGCTATTTGTTATAGTTACGTGAAGCTTCAGTCGCTGATATGATTCGGTGGAGATTTGGTGGGCAAATCTTTGAATCTGAATCGAATTAGGAGACCCTTTAGTCTCTCCAAATCAAATTGGAAACCTCCGAATCAATTTGGAGAGATTCAGAAAGATTCAGTGATTCAGACATAGATACAGCTTTAAATGGTTTCTTTAAATACCTCAAGGTACTAGGTGGCTCATGAATGCTGCGGGGGGATGGAGCTTCCCACAGGAGCATGGAGGATCCCCAGCATGCACGGTAGCAGACTTGGAAGTGGATCAGAAGCACTTCTGATCCACTTCCAGGTCTGCCTGGGAGTGCGCATGGGCCCCCCCACCACGCCCTCCTTTGCTTAGCAACTGGTGCCTCCTGGATCTGGGGGGGCACCCAGGGTCCCCCCCATGGCCAATCACTGAGCTGAGGGGATGCGGGGGGGGGAGGCCTCTGTGCAGTCCCCGGTGGACCCGAACTTGGATTTGAAGTTCTCCTGGTCCACTTCTGGGGTCACCACTGAGCATGTGGGGGGGCCCCTGCCACACTCTTGTGGGATGCTCCATCTGCCCCACCATTGCAGCATTCATGAGTCATGCCTGGTACCTCAAGGTATGTAGAAAAAACATTTCAAGCTGTGTCTATGGCTGAATCGCTGATTCTCTGAACCAGCATTGAATCTTCAGATTTAGATTCAGTCAAATCAAATCGGGGACAGTGATCCGAATCAACGAATTGAATCACTGTCCCTGATTCAGGCCAAATCTGAATTGAATAGGGCCCATTTCACACACCCCTATTATTTTTCCCCAGGCACGCCCCTGCACATGCACTCTGGCATGCAGCAAAGTGACCTGGGTGGGGTAGAGGAGGCTTAAGCCAGCACTTGTGCTGGTCCCAGCAGCCTTACCTGGAGTCCTGGGGGCCTTCTGGGGCAGCAGCAGCAGTGAGCTGGCCACTTGGAGCCTGGCCACCAGCCACAGTATGGCTCTGGCTGGCCAGGCTCCAGTTTCTGGCATTGCATACTGCTGCCACATGTGCTGCACCATTTTTTTAGTGGCAAGTTTTTTTGACACTTGGATTTTCTGGTATCAAAAAAACCTGCGGTGCTGCAAATTAGCAGAGGGATGCATGGGTGCATGTGTACCACATGTGCTTTGAGGAGCCACAAACTGCTCATAGGTGCTCATTGGGATGCACCCATAAGGCGCGTCCAGACGAGCGCACACATTCCTCTTGCTCCGTCTCAAACCCCTTTCTGACAGGGCAACAGACATGCGGGAATGAAAAAATGTTCCCCACAATGCAGGTTTTCAGCACAGGGAGGAAATTAGACCCCTGGATATCCAGGGGTCTAAAAAAAATCAAAGTTAAAAAAGCAGAGTAAGGCACGGTCCCGGACCATGCCTTGAGGCAACCAAGGGTCCTCCACAGACATGCTGTGGCTGCCAAAGCGTCTCTGTGATTGGCCCCTTGCCCTGGTGCTGAACATGCAGCCTGGTCCTGAAACCCCCAACCCCTGCTCTACCTGGCCCCTCCCCCCACCAGCCCCCCAAG
>NW_017729024.1:38801943-38821719 GCF_001723915.1 Gavialis gangeticus | reverse complement strand
CTCCCCTAGCCTCCCCGATCCCTGCCTCTCCCCCATAGTTAAAAAAAAAAAAAAACCCTCCACACTTACCAGCAGTTGGAGTGGCTGTCTGGCTGACTAGGGCCCCACCCGCACACTTTTGGGTAGAGGGACAGCCCCAGTGGCCCAAGCCCAGGCCCTCCTGCTGTCCTGTGCTGCCCAGGGGGGCTCTGCCAGGAGGCCCTGCAGTCCCCAGAGCTAAGGTAAGCAAAGGCTTTTTTTTCCATTTTTTTTCTGGGGGTTTTTTCATTTTTTTTTAAGTGATGGTGCCTGGGGTTGCAGGGGCAGCCATGGGGGCCTGGGGGTGCAAGTTGGGGGATGAGGCTGGGCAGGGCAGCCATTGGGGGGTCTGGAGGAGTGGGGAGTGGGGCTGGGTGGGTCAGCCATCAGGTGGGCTGCAGTAGATGGCAGGGGATTGGGCCAGGTGGGGAAGTAATTGGGGGGCTGGGGTGGGACATGTGGGTCTTGCAGATGGGTGGTAGCCCCTATGGGGGCCATTTGGCCACTGTTGGGGGGCCATAGCCCTTGTGTAGGGGGGCTATACCCATTGTGTGGGGGCCAAATCCCCCATTAGGAGGCCATACCCCTTGTGTGGGGGCCATAGCTCTTGTGTGGGGACGGAATCCCCTGTTGGGGGGGCTGTAACCCCTGTGTGGGAGGCCATTACTCCTGTGGGAGGGCAGCAAAATATATATTCATGAATTCATGAAACATGTATTTAGACTTCACTTTATTATTATGATAAGAGACATGCTTTAACACTAGATATATCAATAAAACATTGTCCAACTGATTGCTGTCTCTGTGTCTCTGTCTCTTTATAGTGGTCTTTTGTTTTACTTGTGGAGGAACATGGATTTGGCAGTATTTTACAGAGTGACTTTGGGATATTTTTATCAGGGATTTTTCAGTTTTCCAATATTGAACAGCAGAATTCCTGCTAGGGAGGCCAGTGGCAGGACCCTGCCTGCTCAGAGCTGGCACCTTGGACCCAGCTGCCTGTGTCTGACCTCCTGGCCAAAAGGGGCCAGGAGGACATTCTTTGACAGTTCATTTTCCAGGCAATAGCTGCCCAGATGGCCGGGCAGGGGGCACACGTGGCAGTAGTACCACACAGAGGCCAACCCTGCAACCACAGTCCACTGGCGGCTGGCCCAGAGGGGCAGATGCCTCTACTGGTTGTGCAGTCCCCATCTGGGTCTGGCAGGTGCACAGCAGGTCACAGCCAATCAACAGCTCCCACTGCCAGACTGCTGCAGTGGGTAGAGGGTGCGGGGAACTCTTAGAGCTGCTTCAGCAGTCCAGCTGGCACAAGGGGTAGTGTCCCCAGGTACCAATTGGCTGGGCCCCAGAAGCTCCTGGGAGCTAGTAGTCCTGAGCTATTTGCCAGGGTGGCTTTTTATACTGCTTGGGGCAGGACAGGACAACTTTTTATACTGCTCGGGGCAGCACAGGTGCTGGCCCCAGGCTCTAGCTCCACCTGGCTGCAGATCTGGGAGGAGCCAGAAAGGGTTATTTTGCCCCAAGTGGCACAATTTGCTCCACAACAATGTGCAAGTATGAGCATGTGCACTGAGGCAAAAAGCCCCGGCCCAAATTTGCACCGCTTCTATTTGAGCTGCTGCAAGCACACGTGCTTGCATGTGTAGACATGCCCATAAGGTCTGAACCAGACTGACATTAATTTACAAGCGTGGCCTTAGGCATATTAGTTCAGCTTAAATATTTGCTATTCTTGGGTGTTCAGGCTTTTGATTCCTTACCTGATTCACCTAAAAATTAATGTGCATGGACAATTCTAGATTAAATCAAAAAGTCTGCAAGTAAACCATGTAAAAATAAAACTCCTATCTCCTCAAGTTGGGCACCCAAAATGAAAGCATTAAGATTTATAGCTGCTTTTAAAAAAACTGTTTCAGGGTGACTTGTAAAATTCAAACAGAAAAGCACCTTAGTAATGATAAGAAGAAAAGGCTTTTTGTAAAGAAATTTTAAAGAATTTTAAATGTATAAAACATTATTTCCATTTTTATTTTAAAATTTTAAACCTTCTCTGCTATAAAACAGTGTGTATATGTGTGTGGTGGGCAATTGTAGCTGCTTGAGAATTTTCTGACTCAAGTTTTCATCAGAAAATGTTTATCACAATTGTATTTTGCCAGGTGTATCCCTTTAGACAAAACTTCAACAAAAAACAGACAGGCTTTCTGCCATTTTACCTGGGTTGCCTGCATTTCTAGGATTTCAGGGAGCCTCAACTATTGAGACATCCTTGGAATCAGGAACTCAGGGGTTTTTTTTGGATCCACAGCTCTGGGGCGGCCTGCTGTGTGAAATTTCTACTTTTTATTCTAAAATGGACTTTTCAGAAATTTCGAATTTCATACAGAACAGAAAGTCCAATTTTCAACCAGATCTAAACAAAATTAAAAATAGCTTTGGCCCTAGTCACATAAAGAATGTTTTTGTTTAAGAAAGAAAGGACCTCAGTTGCTGTTGTTCCAAAGCATATAGTCATGTGCTATGAGGCACACAGGGAGCAGAGTATGATAGAGCTGATGAATGGGAATGTGTGCAAACATGAAGAAACTGTGATTTGGGGAGAGAAATATTAGTATTTAAAAATGATGAAAACTATTTTTGGTCAGGGGACCATTTCATTCTGGAATTAATTGATTTGTCCATGAAATCTATTTTGGACTAGGAGAGCTGTTCATTGTAGGGGAGACTTCCTTTTTATGATTTTTCTGTCCCCATAAGGGTAGGAAGAGTCTGTCCTTAACACCCTTTCCATAAACACTGTTCTACAGCTAAGCCTGTTATAATCACCAGTTTTCTTCCCTACTGCAGCTGTATATGAGTCACAGAAGTACTTATACCCATTTGCAAGGGTGACTGGTGCTTCCCAAGTTGGGCAGGTGCAGGGGCAGGGGCACAGTTTGTGGGCGGGCCCAGGGGTTGGCCAAAAGCCCCATACCCACTCCTATACTTCTGTGCCATGGCTTAGTGCCCCCCACAACACACTGCTCGTCCACATAGCAAAAAACTGCCCCGTCATGAGTGGTGCTGAGTCAGGGACCAATCTTGGGGTGTGGAGGAGGTGTTGCATGTGCCCCCCATGCCTCCCCTACCAATTGCCTGTGCCCATTTGTGTATATTTTATGAGCTATTTTCACTTGGTTAGTCCATTAATTGATCAACCAATCATATGCTATTAGACCCAAATACTAATGGAGACATTGCCCTTCATGCTTGCCTTGTATTTTTAATGAATAAATGTGTGTATTTGCCAGGGGACGTGTTAAGGATAAGGTTTTTTTTTTTTAAATTATGTGATGACTTAGCAATTTAAACAGTTTCCCACAATGCTAAGATGCTAAGATGACTCTTTGAAATTTGGAGCTATCTTTTGAGTTATCTTTATAAAAATAAGTTCATAACATGTTGAATATATTGGGTACATTTACATGTTTTTTTGAGCTATGAGTGGTCAGGTTTTTTCATAAAAGAAATAATTTCTAATGAGTTAATCATCCATAGTTAGAACCAGGTGACAAGAGAGCTTATGCATCAAAATAAGTGACCAGATTTTTTAAGGACTCTGGGAACAGATCTTTTGAAAATCTATCCTTAAGTGCCTCAATGGAAACTCCAGCAAGTTGAAGATTTGGTCCTAGTCTAGGTAATTTTTTATTAAAAGATCAAGCTGAAATTGTAGATGCTCAAGACATGAAAATCTGTTTGTAAATGGATAATCTCCAGCTTCTCTAACAGAGGAGCTATAATCAAACGACTTTCACATTTACACAGATTTCTGTGTAATGGATTGCAATGACAGCTGGACTCCATTTCCCAGCAGGCTTCTGGGGAAAGGAGAAGGAATCCGGGAGGAAGCTGGGGATTGGGTGTGAAAATCAACAGCTGGGAGGAAGAGTGTGGGAGCGGTGGGCTACAGTCAGTGAGTTGTGCAGCAGAGATTCAGGGGCTGTTGTGGGACTGTTCCTAGCCAGTGAAATGAGCAGCAGAGACCTAGGAACTGCAGTGGCACTATTCCTGGCAGGCTGCAACTGACAAGATATGCTGCAAGAGAAATCCAGGAGATGCAATGGGGCTGACTCAGTGAGCCAAAGCAGTGGGGCTTGAGTGGGGAGTCCACACGTGCAGTAGAGCGGATCCAGAGGGTCACACCAGCCGGGGCTCAGGGGTAGAGCTGGGGGCACAGAAACCAGCTGTTTATGGGGGATCAGAGGCTGGTTTGAGCCCCCCCCCAGAGTTCAGGGAAAGCTCAAGGATCCCTCAGCCTAAATATCACATTATTGATATCCCAACTTGTTACATTATTTTGCTGTTTGAGGATTTTTACCACTGGGTGATTGTTTACTGCCTGCTATGTTTGTTCTAAGTGTATGCAGTGTATGTACCTTAATGCCTATCTACCTGTTATGTTTATCTAAGTGTATGCATCCTAATATATGGACCTGTGTGTTTCCAACCTCATAAGTCCGTTGGCCTGTGACCTAACACCTCAACACCCCGTACATAAATTTTGAGAATTTCTCATTGGCTCCCATGTGGTGCCTGGGGTATGCTACAACTCTCCTTTAATTTTAAATCAGTTCAGTACTGTGGCCATCATTAATGCCAATTCCTCAAAGAATAGTACTGCACTAAATTCACCCTATAAAACTGGCTCTGTAATGGGGTCATAAAATTATATATAATACAGATAGGGTCCTACTAGATTCATGGCAGAGGTGGGCTGTGCTGTGGCTCTTTTAATCTTGCAATTTCCCCTATGTCCCCTCCTTCCAACACTGTCGATTGGTGGAGGTGCCTCACTTGCAGCTCGCTCTTGATCGGCACAGAAGCAAAGGCTGTGGTTTTAAACTTGGTGCCGTTTTTGTTTCCCTGCCAGTCAGAAGCAAGCAGTGGGGCTGCCAGGGCCCCTCGGCCAATGAGTTACAAGGAGACAAAAATGGTGCTAATTTTTTAAACTGTGGTTTTCGCTTCTCTGCTGATCAGGAGTGAGCCACAAGCAGGGCCCCTCCACCAATCAGTGGCAGGGGAGCACATGGATGAAACTGCAAGATTAAAGGAGCAACAGTTCAGCTCACTTCTGCCATTAGTCTTGCAGGGTTCTAAATATAGAAGATGAACCCAAAGTCTAATGGGAAATAGTCACCTTGGTGAAAAGCACTTGTTGCAAATGTATCCAGTGGAGGTGATAGTAGTCAGACAAGAAAAATACTGTCAATTGTTTCTCTGAAGCTCAGATCTCACCCTCTGTCTAAGGCCTCTATCCTCCACTTAGAATCATACAAAATTAGGCTTGGATGGGACCTCAGGAGGTCATCTAGTCCAACCCCCTGCTCAAAGTATGAGCAGCCCCAACTACCTCATTCCAGCCAAGGTTTTGTCTAGCTGGGTTTTGAAAACCCCCAAAGATGGAGCTTCTACCACCTCTCTGGATAGTGTTTTACTACCCTTTTAATGAGAAAATTCTTCCTAACATCTAACTTAAACTTCCCTTGCCGCAGCTTGAGCAGCTCAAGCTGCAACGGCTTCCTGTTCTGTCATCTGCCACCACTGAGAATAGCCTAGCTCCCTCCCCTTATAAACCCCACTTCAGGCAGTTGAAGACTGCTATAAAGTCTCCTCTCAGTCTCCTTTTCTCTAGACTCAATAAGTCCAGTTCCCCCAGTCTTTCCTTATAAAAGCATTCCACTTCTAGAAGTGTGTAGTGGTTAAGTCCATGGTTGCCTTAACTGACTCCCTCAGTGCTGTCTGAGTAGAAACGACACTGCTGTTATTCTGGGCAGGAAAATCAACTTCCCTGCCTAAGACATGCACTCCAATCTTGGAAGACTGTTTTTGGGGGGGAAAGGTGCATGTGGTCTGCAAGTATTGAGAGAGAAATTTTAACCTTTCATGTACGAGTCCTGTCTCGGTCTAATTTTAGGGGACTATGTGCAGGTAGCATTCCCCTGTACTTTAAGAACAGGTTAAATACACAAGATTGTGTCCCAGTTTTCCACTTCATTGGTTTGGATTTATTTATAATTAATTTAAGTGAAAAAGTTTCCATTGACAAGGTCCAACTGTAAATTGCCTAAAAACACAAGAACAAGTGGTATTCTAAACAAAAAATAAAAGCTTCTCCATGAGCTTGGCCATTCCGGAGATAGCCTTTCTCTATAGCCACAAGTTTCTTTTAACTTATGCAAGACTTTTACACTTTCTATGTTTTTGCTGATACTCATGTGATCCATCTGGTGTAACTGCCAGGATAAATCCTAAGAATCGTTTTGTGTCTCTATGCCTCTAACATTGGATTGCAGAGATCCTGTCCACTGTAACTGTGATTGATTTAATTTAACTGTTTAAACAGTTAAGCCTGTTTAATATAGCTGTTTAGTATATATAGTTTTTTATTTGATGGTTAGATATGGGGGCGGACAAATGTTTTTAAGCATTATTTCATACATTGCCCTTAGAGGGTGCGACAGGAGTATTGCTACCGGAGCCTTTCTAGGGGTGACTCCACCCTCCTGTTATGGGCCAACCGCCTGCTTACTCACCTGCCATGCCTTGATCTTAACTGATTAATTGACTGATGTAATTAGAGGGAGGCTGCCCACTTTATGCACCCCAGTGCCAGGGGGCGCTATCTGCGGCTCCTTTTCCACCCCTACACCACAGCCCAAGCCTCGCAGATGGTACTGATGTAGGGTTTTTTTTGACCTGGGCCCTGTTGTGACTTGGCCCTCTTCTTTACCTCCTTGGGGCTTCTCACTGCCCCCCTTGCTCTGGGGCTTCTCACTCCTCACGGCCCTTTCTCCAGGCTCCTCACTGTCCCCCTTGCTCTAGGGCTGTGGCCAATGCACCCCTAATGCTGCGCCCTCTGTGGCGCCAGGGTTCCCACACTACCATGGAGTCCCTATGAGGCCTCCTCCAACCCCTAATAGCCTCACCTGGTCCTCCAGGTCAAAATAGTAAACACAAAAACACAAATCCCCTGGGCTATAACATAAAAAGCTAGACAGTCCGGTCAAACAACATTCAATCCCTACCAGGAAAAACACTGCAACCCCAGCAGCAACCAGGGGATGCTCATGCAGTCAGAGTTCTCCCCTTCATCTGTACTAGCTGAGCTCCTCCTCCCTCAGTTGCTAGAGGGGAACTACCCTCCTGGCCTCCTGCCTGGGCTTATATAGGCTAGGCCCTGCTCCTTCCTGTCAGCTGGTCCCCCAGTGGTTGTCCTGGCAACCAGCACCTGTTACTCTGGCTGCCCTGGTAACTGGCAGCTGGATCTCCCTCTTCTGGCCACTAGGGGTCTCTCCCAAGCTGCTTTTTCTGTTCTCAGGCCCAGGGCACCTGAGTGCTCTGTGACAGAGGGCAGCATGTAAGTCTTCAACCGAGTACATATCAGCTACAAGCTAAAAGGAAGGGACATTTTACATGTGGTCCAGGAGTGGGGAGGATGGGGGGAGTGCTTTAATTAGAGCAGCTCATAGAACCACTCTAACTAAATCACATGGAGCGTCTCATGTATCAATGTCCTCGTGCTTCAAAACAGTGGCAGGGGCGCTTTATCTAAAGCTTGTCAAAAAAGCTTTAGTTAAAGTGCCCCCACCACTATTTTGAAGTGCGGGAACACTGATACACAAGACAGGGAGGCTGGTTGCAGTGCAGTAATTACCACATTCCAGCTGACTCCATTACTGGAGTCTGTTCTGACACGCTGTAATTATAGTGCATTAGAGCAGCATCCCAACTAGTGTATAGGCACCTATGATGAATTGTTGTTCCCTCTTCTTCCTCACAAAATCTTGGCTGCATTTATATTTGAAAAATTTTGTATCAGATACAATATTCCAAAAGAATGCTAGAGGAATACGAATTGTCATTTAAAGATTGTTCATATGATTTGCTATTTTGTGATGGCACAAACTAGTAAAACACCCTTTAAACTTTTCCTGTTTGAGAACTATAAAACTGAAATGTATCACTGAGAAATATTTTTGAGCAATGAGACTGTAATAATGGACAATAATTTTTAAGAGCTCCCCAGTGTCCCTGTCAACTCACTTGGGGCACTGCACAATGCAATAAAAATAAATTGAGAGGTAGTAGAACTTATCTTTAGAAACTCACAGCTTTTGCATATATCCCTCAGTTTTACCCTGTACATGAGTTATGAAGCTCACAGACTGGAGATAAACTCAATTACAAACTTACAAAGATCAGTGCAGTATTGTCTACTAGACTTATGAAAGGTGAGACCTCTAGCACTCTGTCAACAGACTAAGAGCACCAAGTAGTTCAACTTTATGTTAGCAGTAAGTATCATTTTGCTTCAGAATTTTGTTTTTCATGCCTTAAAAACATGTTGTTAAATTGTTTTGTTTCTTCCATCTATGTCTATAGGATGTAAAACCTACAAATAAGCATGGTAATTCTGAGGTGAATGACACTGTCACCTCTAGATGGTTGGTTGCATATGCCGGCCTTTCCTACTGCCCCTGAAAATTCACGTGAAAATACTAGCCACTCTTTGGCTGGCTACAAAATTTTGAAAATCAACTATGCTTTATCTTGTAGTTCCAACTCGAGTTAACATCTATGTTTTTTTTCTTTCCAGGAGTTTGTGACCATTGCATCAGGGGGCACCACACTAACTACAAAATTCTAGTAATATGTTAGATTACAAATAGTGACAACATGCTACTTTATATTCAGAAAAAGTAAATCAGAACAATATGAACTTATACTGCACTAAAATATATTAGTGCAACACAACTTAACTATACACACATAAGTATGTGTGCAGTATCGATTCATATCATTCTGATTTTTATGTTTCACTATTATACTGAGAACTAAAGACAAAAAAAATCACTGGCTTTTCTGAAGAAACGAAACTCCTTCTACAAAACAGTCTTCTCAGAACAAGTCCTTTTTCTCTTAAGAGACTTGTTTCAAAAAAGGAATTAAATTGGCACTATTATTCCTGACTAAACCTAGAAGGCAAAATGTTCAACTACTGGTAATAAAAATTGTAACACCATCAGAATCAATGCTGCTACCTTAATTTACAACAACTGATCTGACTACATATCTCTAAGATTTAAAGTCAGCCATGATTAAAGACCTGCTGGGTCAGAATGACTTAGGTTTGCAGTCTGAATCTGGGTTTCTTAAAAACCAAATTTATAATCTCAAAACTAACGATATTTATTTCTACCATTCCTGGACTATTTGGCGTTTCTAATTTTGAAAAATAGGTTTGCTTCCATGAGGAACTATAGAAGCACAGGAGGGTTAAAATGTTTTCCAACGTTAAAGCTTTAATATTATTTCCCCAGGTGTTCATGTTGTTTTGAAGACAAACACAAATGACAAGTCTGAAGCAAAAAACTCCATAACAGAGGTTTTTTGCTTATGTTTTTCTTTTACATACATTGCATTTGACCACTCCATTAACAACATGCATAAACAAAATCAGAGGGTTCTCCTGGCTCAGGGATCTCATCATCTAAGCTCATTAGGACAGAACTTGCTGGACACAAAGTTAATTTAGGCTGAGGATCTGTCATAAAAATAGAAAATTGTTATTTTAGTTTTTGCTATGTTAACCAGATGTCTCTTCCTGCTGTTAATGCCAAGTTGACTTTGAGGATATTACAGTGACTTTAGTTACTTCTGGTTTGGGGCTTGACCAGCATTGCAAAGTACAGGGAGGACTAGTTTAAATTAAGACACCGTATTTACTTGAATATAAGATGATCCTGAATATAAGATGGCACCCCAATAATTAGATTCTATGCATGTAAAATTCATAAATTTGCTGTAATTTTCCAAGTATAGAATCTAAGTATTGGAGGACTGTCTTGAATCCTCCTCCCCACCCCCACACTGCTACAGCAGGGAAAACAGTGGCTGGGGAGGGGGTCAGGTATCCCCCTTGCCCTCCGCCCCACCTACCTCTTTCCTCTGCAGCCTTCCTGCCCCCTGCTAAGTGTACCTCTGCCCCTTCCCACACTCCCCCAGTTTTTGCCTCTTCCTCTCCCCTCAAACTACCCCCAGTCCCTGTATCTTCTCCTTCTGCTCCCCAGTCTCTGCCTCTTCCCCTCCCCACTGCCCTTACTGTCAGCTGCTGCTTGGGCTGTTCCATCCCTGAGCACAGTGGAAGCTGAACTGGGCCTGATGATAATGGGGAAGGAACAGCAGGGCCAGAGTTAGAGCCACAGCAGCTGCCTGCTCCCCGCTCCATTTCATATATGAACATAAGAATTTCCTGTACCCTAAGATGACATAAAATTAGACTTAAGTGATTTGCAATAACTTAAACCAGTGGTTGTTAAGTGGGGGTACACATACCCCTAGGGGTACTAAAAGGGTTGTAGGGGGTATGCAGAACTCCGCATGCATGCATGCAGCCACAGCATAGCATGCAGCCCCCCTGCAGCCTGGCCATGTGGAGAGCAGTTGGGTCTGGTGGATAAGTTTGTTGTGGGGGGAGAAAGTGGGGCAGGGGGAAGGGGAGGGGCTGCCCAGCTGGGGTGGGGTGCAGGACTGAGCTAGCGTGGGGAGGTGGCTACCACTGCTATGTGCACCCCAGGAGGGCATGGGGGTTTGTGCCTTCTGATCTGTGTGTGGGGAGGGGTGGGCTGGGGCCAGGGCCATGCCAGGCTCTTTCCAGCAGGGGCTGGGCTTCCCTGCACTCAGGGCAGGACATGGTGGTGCTGGGAAGAGGGTTGCGGGGGCCACAGTGAATTTTGGGGTGGCTGCGGCCCCCCCGTAGCCCTGCTCCTGTAGGGCCCTGTGGTGAGGGAGGGAGTGGGACTGGGGCTGGGGCTGAAGCAGGGGTAGGTGCTGCCCAGCCAGGGTGGTGAATGGGACAGAGCAGTGAGCAGCTTGTCCGGGGGAGGGGAGGGGGTGCTGGGAAGGGGGAAGCTCCAGCCCACCCATGCGCCATACGCAGACCCTGGGACGTGCACCCTCATTGCACCCAGAAGGGGTACACTTGTTAAAAAAGGTTGAAAACCCCTGACTTAAGCCATTTAGAGGCCAGCTGCTCGACAGGCATAAATCAGTATAATTTCTTTGAAACTTAAGATAGTTTGCTAAATCACCAGGTTCCTCAAAATGAGGTATTATATGGAACCAAAGTCAGCCTAGATGCATGGGGTCACACAACTTGACATCCTTGGGAGGGGTTCCTGCTTATATCAGACTAAAATGCCACCTTAGGAGAATTGTGCCTGGTGTGGCTATAAGCTAAGTGATAAAGTGAAATTTTTGCTTCTCCTTCCGTCTTCTTATCTTAGTTGCTTTTCAGTACATTCTTTTCTGTTCTCTTGGCACAGATGCTACACTTATTACAGATGTCAGATGAACGTACTTTATATTACTCTGTCAGTTTATGACCAATTTATATCAAAGTATAAACAGGCAGCACCATTTAAATAACTACTGAAGTTAGATCAGAAATTTCCAGTCCAATGGAGTCTACTTACCTTAAACTAAATTAGAGTTCATGATCTTGATAAAACAAAGCATACTTTCTCTAACTTCAAGTTCATTTTTATGTTCTGGGCTAAGGCCAAGTTAGTGATTTTTTTATTCAAATAGATTCTCTCAGTATAGATTACTATGCTACTTGAATGGCTGGATTAGTTTTTTATTTAATACCTCACACTGAACAAAAGGCACAATGCCACATAAGTGTATTGATGACTGTGCACTGACTGTTGTGTTATTGCTTAGTACTTTGAGTCATACGTGACTCAAGGACACTGATTTTCTAAGTTTTCAGATCTAGATGTCTGACAGTGGATATTAATGAAAAGAAAGAACATCATTCATATATTGGCTTTGGAATCAACAGCCCCACAATCTCTTGTGATCTGAGATTAACTTGCAGAAATACTGATGCTTCTAATGGTAGAATCTTTAGGAGGGCACTGCAGATAAAATAGTATCACCATCCTGTGATCCAGTGCTGCGCAGTCCAGGTGGCAAGTGGGTCATTTTTGACCCTATTGAGCAGTAGCTTATTGCTACTACACAGTAGCAGTGGCAACATGGTTAGTACCCACCAACACTGTTGCGCTGTATTAATCAGCTATGTCTCCATAACTTGTCACTATGGTGACATAGCCTCTTGTGTAGATGTGCCCGGTATCACCTAAATAGTTTTGATTTGTGATTTATTGAGAGGAGAAAAGAGACTGATATTGCTAAAAACTGGAAGATTTGTCAGTGCTTTTAGACTCTTTTGTTTATCAAGAGCCATCACTAAATCATCATAATTATTGGGTAGAAGGGTCAATAGGTAGAAAAATAGTCAAGTTATTGTTTCCTTATTTATTTTATAATGCAATGTCAACTACCTTAAAAGTTTCTGCTTAGAGAAAAATGTTGTCAGCTAATTAAGCAATAAGACTGAGATGCTGAAGTTCTGGCTTAGGGACTGGATCATTGCAGATAACAGGAGGTGGGAGGCAATTTGCAGAACATGTGCCACAAGTGGTCCCTCTATGCAGTATGCAGCAGATCAGGGAGGGGCAGGCAGCACAGTGGCAGATAGGGCAGGGAGCAGAAACCAGAGCAGCAGATTGGGCAGGGGAAGGTGATCAGAGTGGTACTCATGAGAGCATGGGCCTTTATTTGTGGCATACCTGACAAAAAGGTTGGCCCCTACTGGCCTATAAGTACATAGAGACTGAACAAATTTATTCTATTTAAGGGATTTATAATTCAGAAGGAAGAAAGACATAGCAAGATGCACCAGTCAGAAGCTAAAGATGGATTTAGGTTTAGGCAAGATGGCTTAGGCCGGAAATAAGATGCACATTTTAAATAGTGAGCACACTCAATCTTTGGAACAGTTTACCTAGGAGTATTGTGGAATTTCCATCACTTTAAATCTTTATGATAGCTTAAGCAGAAAATGATCCACAAATCACTAAGTGAAATTTTACAACCTGCATTCTGTAAGAGGTCAGACTGGGTGATCTCAATAGACCTGTCTAACCTTTTTTCTATTTATCTGTTTACAATCTTGCAACTTTTGTGGCCCTGGCAAAAGCAAGTAATGTTTCTGTACCTAGTTTCCATCCCAAAGGATATCACCGTCCACTTCTCCAAAGTGCCTTTAGATACTTTTATAAAAGACATTTAGAAGTATTCAATTTGTTGTATGCACCCTATGTTTTAAGTGACCGGCTACCAAATTAGGCAATTCACAGTCCGACAACTTCCTTCTTACTCTTCTACTTTTTTACTTTTTCTTCATTTTTCTATTTGCCAACATTTATTTTTCTGAAAACCTTAGGTATGATTTTTTTCTGTAAATAAGTCACTCACTAAACAAGACATATCCTATACATTTTTTGAAGAATCTAAAAAATATATTTTATGTTTTGTACAATCTACTGCAGAAATTAGATCAATGGGGGCATGTCTACATAAGACACTTTACTGCACATTAGATTAATCTAACGCACAGTAAAGTGTCAGCATCTACACGTGTGCAGGACGTATTTCATAGTAAATTAGGCTAATGAGCAGTTTGCTAGTACCAAGAAATACAGGTACTAGATAACCGTACATTAGCTACTACGCAGTAGTGCATGTGTAGATGCTGACCAGACAGCATGGCAGCAAAGAGCCACAGGCGGGGCAGGAGGGAGGGAGCTGTCTGTAGCTCTGATGCAGAGATCAAGATCACAGCCTGGCCAGGTAGTACTGACTTGGGGCAATACCCTGCAGCTGGGCAACAGCAGTAACCTAAGCTATCCCTCCCTTTGCTTGCTGAGGGGATAGGGGAGCTCCCAGCACTGCTCAGCTGTTGGCTCCCCTCAGGAGCCAGGAGCTGAGCAGTGCTGGAACAGGGGGGCTCTCTGTCCTCTGTCCTTTCAGCTATTTGTCCTCACAACACTGGGCCCTTACTAGATACACAAGGACAGCACTTAGTGGATCTCTCATAAAAACAGAAGATTATGTTATTTTAGTTTTTGCTATATTCACCAGGTCTCTCTTCCTGTTATTTATGTCATATTAACTTTGAGGTTATCCTAAGGATTTTAGTTGCTTCTCTTTTGGGGTCTGAGCAGCATCGCAAAGTGCAGGGATGACTAGTTTAAATTAAAACACCATATTTATTTGAACATAAGATGACCCTGAATATAATGTGGCATCCCAATAATTAGATTCTATGTATGTAAAATTCATGGACAGCTTTCCCATCCCCTCAGCTCTGCTGCTGCCTGCACATGCCTCAGTTGGCTCCAGCTCCCCACTTGTGTCTGGGGGATCTGGGAGCTGAGCAGTGCTGAGACCAGGGACATGAAACTCCCCCATCCTCTCAGCAAGCAAAGCAAGGAGAAAGCTTAGGGCACTGCTGCTGCTTGGCAATGGGGTATCACCCCAAGCCAGCCCCACTGAGCTGTGCTGTGATTCTGAGCTCCACATAGCTGGGAGCTGTCCCCCACTACAGGACACATCTCCCTCACTCCCTGGAGCTCAGGCCTGACCCCTGTGCCTCCTGCCAGCTTGAGGCTGTCACCAGGGAAGCCTAGAGATCCCTGTGGCTGCTGCAGAGGAGAAAAGCAGGGCAGGGAGGCAGGAGCAGCCTTGGACTTAACTGCTCCCATTTGGAGCAAATTTGCTCGTGAAGTGGGTGCATGTGTAGACACATTCCTGGGAACAGTTTACTGTGCCTTATTTTAATGTGCAGTAACCTTATGTGAGTGGTTACATCAAAACAGGCTGTACTGTTGGGCTGTGGAGGTCCTACCCCTGGTGGGACACAGCCTATGGCCATACAGCTTTACTCTCAAAGGACTGCTCATGGGATATACTCCTTGACTTTCCTGCCACACCTTGGTCTTTACAATTAGAGGGAGGGTCCCAGAGTGTCAGAAACAACTCTCGTGAGATGTGCATATGGCAGATGTTCTTGGGGCTCTTCCTCCCCTTTCACCCTTCCACACACCAACCAGGTGTCAAATTCTGGTTCTTGCCAGGAGTCCTGGATGTACTGGATTGGGGCTACTAGCCCACTCCTGGAGGAACTTAGGTGATTGTGCTTTTCATATATGCGCTAGGTACATCCGTAGATATTGCAATTACGGGTCCACATGAATTCTCAGTAATTCATAGAAACATCACCCCATATGCTCCTGTTGTGGGAATTCATTAACTTCTAAACATATAAATAAATCAATTCTTTGACCCTTGATGAATTCATGTACTTCTAAATCAATACTGTCCTTAATTAATAGCCTTGTCTGTCCATAGCAGTAATTGATTAGTGGGGCTGCCAATTGATTAGTGGGTCAGCCCTCTTCCTGCTCGGGGTACTCATTCAATTTACAACTTCACTTCAAACAACTGAAAATAAATGGCATCTTCTCATTGCCCGGGTCGCCGAGTCACTCATGCCTCCTGACTCACACGTGCCTCTTCTCCCATGGGTTTGTGTATAGGGGTCCATGTGGAGCCTCTCTCGTCACTTGTTCCTGCCACTCCTCTCCAGGGAGTCAGAGCTCACCAAATGGCTGAAAACTCTTCTGGGTTTTCAGTTACTAGAGTCGATCTCATCTGCTGTCAGCCTTGGGGTAGCTGGACTCTTGCCACCATGGAGCTCCTGAAGCTGCCTCCACACTGTTCGGTTCCTTCTTTGCTCACCAGCTTGGGGCATGGGCTTATGACATCAGCCCTGATGCACATGTCAACCCACAGGGAGCACTTACTTCTAAAATGGGGCTGCCGCTGTGTGCACTGCTCTGTTGCCAGTGTCACTGCACCTGCAGGTAGGGAATACCTCTCACTCCCCACCTTAACTTTGCTCTGTGCTGGCAGGTTCTGTCCATGCTGCAACCTGGGGCACTGAGCACAGCCCCAACCTAACTTCATAGTAGAAGGGTGCAGCTCACATGGCTGCTATGGGGGCTGGGCTCGGGAAGTGCTTAGTGTCCCAGGCTAGAATGGGGATGGAGCCTGCTGGCATGGATCAAGGGTAAGGGAGAGAGAAAGGGGGAGAAGAGGCTGAGGGAGAGGGGCAGGATGGGGAGCAGAGGTGGCAGGTACAAGCAGGGGGAAAGCTGTTTGACCTACCCACACCACCTGTCCCCCTACTGCCTGCCCCCCTGCAGCAGTAGGGGCAGGGAAGAATTAAAGATAACACTCCCATAATTAAATCCTATACATAGAAAGTTATAACAAATTTATAAATTTTCCATGTATCAAGCTGAAGTAAGGAAAGTTTAGGTTAGACAGTAGGAAAAACCTTGTCAGCAGGAGTGTAGTAGAGCACTGGAACAGGTTACCCAGAAAGGTTATGGAATCTTTATTTTTAAATGTTTTTAAGACCTAGGTAGACAAAGTCTAGGCTGGGATGGTATAATTGGGGGTGGTCCTGCTTTGAGCAGAGGGTTGGACTAGATTACCTCTTTAGGTCCCTTCCAAGCCTAATTTTCTATGATTCTAGAAAATCTAATTATTAGGGGTCATCTTAAACTTAGGGTTGTCTTAACTTAGAGTTAATATGGTAACAGTTTTAACATACTAGTCTTTGGGAAGAAACCAAAACTGCAAAATATTATCAAGTTATAGTTCTATAAAGACATGGAAAGAGAATGGAAATCAGTGTAGAGCCTTAATTATGGCTACCAGTTCCTGATCTACTCAGACTTCTTTTCATGGGGAAATGAATAAAGTTAGTAAACTAGGGTGTATCTATATTTGCATTTTACCATGGAGTAGACTAATTAGCTCCACAGAAAAGCATCACAGTCTACACATGCACCAATATTAGGGTGCAGTAGATTAATTAATTCCACCATAAGATAGTACTGTTGGGAACAGTCCTATCTCCTGGCAGAGTACTTAAGTGCGGTTAAACACACATGTAGATTGTGACAGGGGCTGGCTGGGGCATGAAGGTGCTAAAGTGTGGGAGATGCCTGCTTCCTGGCTTTGCATCGTAGTGCGCTTGTGCCCAACCAGCCCTGACACCACCCAACACTACAACCCGGAGCCTGGGGCTGCCCTCTTAGACCCCTGCCAGGCCAGGGCTGTTCTGCTCCGGCTCTAACTGCTATGGTCCCAGGCACATGTAAATATACTATCTCCAGTTGCAGCGGACTTTGATGTGAACTGCATTGGCATTTATTTCATCACATTAATTGCACATGTAGATGCACCCCTAGGATGTAAATTTATGCTATACTCACACTTCACATTTGTAATCTTAGTAAATGCTAAGTGCGAGGGAGCTTACTCCAATTTTTAAGGAATAAGTTACTTCTCACAAAAACACTGTATGGGTCTGATCCACAGAAGTATTTAGGTGCCTGAAATGTTCCTGAGGATATTGCTCTGGAGCACACCCCACTCACCCAGTCTGGTTTTCCACATGCACAGTCTGGAAGCTATTCTAGGAAAACCTTCTCCCACCACTGTCAAACCAGCCACAGGCAAACATCTCATGAACAGTGCCATCAGGCACACTCCAGGCCAATTTACTACCTCATCTCTGAGTTGTGAACATAAGTGAGTAGATGGCATGTGCTCAAGACCAGCATTTCCTGGGAGCCCAGTATTTCCTGAGACATTTCCATTAGGCATCTAAATACTCCTCAAAAGAGTTACACACCTACATACTTTGTGGATGTGAGCCTTTTATTTAATGCTCAGAACATGGGTGCATAGTGGCTAGTATGCTGTAAATTCACCGTGCACAAGTTTCCCCATCCAAACAAACCCTTGATTGCTACAAGACTAAATGGAAAACAGTCTGCAACCTTGCTATATGTTTTAAGCTATTTTAAAAGGACTTTGAATGTATACAAACAAACATGGACATGGCATTAGGAAGGAAAGAAAATAGAGATTTATTTTTAAATTTTCCAGGATGCAACAACAATTTCAGGTGTTACAGCATGACCCCTTTTGCTAATATTTTCTCTGTATCTGTCAGAGCTAGCAAGCAAACTTGTTTATTGCCGTCTTGTGAATCAGTTTGTCCACTACAAAAAAACATCTATTTGAGGAGTGGCACTTGTTATTAACTCTCTTTTTCTGTCACTGAGCTCAGTGGCAATTGTATGTCGTCCATCTTTTCTGTAAATAAGTTTAGATTCAAGTGTTGCACACTGAGGTTTTTACTGGAACCTTTACTCACAGCAAGCAGAACAAGAATCTTGAGCAGAAACAAGAATTCTCTGCCAACTGCAGCTCCTTTGGTACAATTTTGATGTTCAGACTTCCCCGTTTTATAAGATTTCAGTAGAATTATTTAGTGGGTCTGTGAAAGAGTAAACAGTGATGCGGCAAAAAAAGCCAGGGAATGCCACTTCCAGAGCTATTACCATATAAGGATAGAAGCTCTGGGAAAATAAAAGAAAGAGGAGATGGAAGTCTCTGAAGAAAAAAAAGTGAGAGCATCTGAAGGAGAAATAGGGGGGGAAAAGAAGATTCCCAGGAGATAAGAGGCTTACCTCAGGATTTCTTTTGACGCTGGAGAACATGGAGCACAGAGAAAGAGGGGTGGATCCCCAAAGAGGTACACAAGACGCGGCTGCCAGTTGCACTGAAAAGTAAACAAACAAACAAAAAAGGAAGAGTGAATTGACTTATTCCCACAAGTTTAGAGAAGTCATCTGAGTGTTGACCACAAGGCTTCTGGTATGTGCAAGATAAAAGGTACACACTTATGATAACAGAAATACATAGAAAGCCTATAATGGGGTTTAAAGAGGGAAAAAAAAGAAATAAACAGACAAATCAGAGTTAAAGAGACTTCGTTTCCTAATACCAAGTTCAACCTGACCAAACTGATAATAGTTATGTAAGAACAGTATATAGATAGAATTACAAAGTTGATATAACTGAAAAAAAAAGAAAAAAAAAGAAGGATAAATGGACCACTACTGTTTAAAGATACAGAAAGTGTGTATAGTGTTATAAACAATAAAAATAAAGACAAGTGTTAATCTGCATCCAATTGTGCATATATATATATACACATATTGGTGAGTGTGTGTGAATAGTTGAGAAGGCATGTCAAGTTTTTCTCTATAATAGCAGGACTCCTAATAGAGACTAATAAATAAATAAATAAATACATAAAACAAATATATATAATAACCCTCCCAACAAGTAACATCACAAATTAGAACATATTATAATAACATCCAAGACATGGCAGACGGGAAAGTCAGGGTACTTACAGTTCTTTGGAAGATTATAAGAGGATACAGAGAGGCATCATAAGGTGCACCATCACAGGGTCTCATACCCTTGAAAAGAAGGATAAGAAAGTGTTCAAGGTCATATTTTTATACTTGAGTACACTCTTTACAGTGCCACCAAAAGACAAATTTTAAGTTTCTTTCTAGTTGAACAAAATTCAAAGGGCAGTAAACCTTTAATTAAGAGTAGGGCTGTCAAACCATTTAAAAAAATTGATCACGATTAGTTGGATGATTAGTCACAATTAATCGTTACTTTAATTGCACGGCTAAAAACTCAAAATTATGCAAATAAAAAGTCAAAATGATGCAAAATAATGCAGGTACTGTGTATGGTTGTGGGTTGTGGGGTGTGTGTGTGGGAGGGGAATGTCTGAAGGTGTGGGGGCTGTGGGTGTGTGTGGGGGGGTTTGGAGGCTGGGGAGGGGGGGTTGCGCATACCCTGGTGAGTTGTGGGGTACTGTGGGTCAGGAGTGAGGAGCAGCAGCAGGGCTGG
>NW_017729024.1:38794075-38801263 GCF_001723915.1 Gavialis gangeticus | reverse complement strand
TGAAAGAACATAAAGGCTGTCTACTCTAAATTGTCACAATTGTTCCCCTTTAGCAATAGCATCCGGGCAGTGCCATATGTGAAAGCAAAAGAGCTAGTGCTAGTTTGGACCAGGTGGCAGAGGTAACAGTGTTTTTAAAATACTAATTTAGGTTTAGCCAGAATGGATTAGACAACAATGAGGTAGAAGGGCAGGTTATGGTATGGTTAGAGCTATGGGTGGCTTGTCCAGGGGTGCAGGGGGGGCTCCAGCTGCTGCAGGTAGCCCAGGGGAGGCATGGGAGGCACATACCCCCCAGATTTGTGTGTGGGGCAGAGGTGGGCTGTCACAGTGGGCTGATGCTCTGGGCCTTGCTGCCATTAACCCAGGACCCACACGGGACCATGTGCCTCTCACTGCCGGGCAACGGGGCACAGAGCCCCAGCACACAGCGGCAGCCTGCTTCTGCTCTCCACCCAAATCCAGGGGGCATATGCCCCTCAGGCCTCCCCCAGGGTGCACACAGTGGCAGGAGCTCCTCTGTATCCCTGGACAAGCCACTCATGGCTCCAACTGTCCCACAACCCGCTGGGGCCCCCTTCACCTCAGCCCATGCCTCACTGTGGGGGCCTCGATCTGCCCCCCCAAGCCTCTTCCCTCCCTGTAGCAGGACACTAAGGTACCTGCTACTTTTGGGAGCAATGAGGAAGGAGCCCAGGTGCTGGTTGCTAGGGCAACTGGAGGGAGCCAGTGACTTGCACCTGTTAGCGGTCAGCTGACTGGAAGGGGCAGGGCCTGGCTCCCATTTAAACCCCAGGGCTGAGGCCTGGCAGGCAGTTGCCCACCAACAGCTAAGGGGGAAGGAGCCCTCCCAGGGCCAGCAGGGAGGAGAGGCCTGACTACAGGTACAACCCCAAGACTGGTAAAGGATGGAGCACACCAGGGGTGGCTCGAGTAATGTTATAGTTGGACAGCTAGAATTTATGTTATAGCCTAGGGGCTTGAGTGTTGTGTTTGCTGTTTTACAACGGTGGCTTGGGAGAGGCTATTAGGGGATGGAGGAGGCCTCATAGGGGGTACATGGCAGCGTGCGGACCTGGGTGCCAGAGAGAGAGCATAGTGTTGGGGGTGTGCTGACCCTGAACATGAGAGAAGCCGCTGCATTAGGGTGTGTGCCAACCCGAGCGTCAGAGAAGGCACAGTATTAGGGATGAGCTAACCCTCAACTCCAAGAGAAGGCGTTGTATTGGGGGGTGCACCAGAGAGGACACAGCATTGAGGTGCACCAACCCCAAGCGCCAGTGTGAAAGGGGGCAGCGAGGGAAGCCCCGGGCAAAAGGGGGGCAGTGATTCTCGAGCGCCAGAGAAGCCACGAAGAGAGACAAGGGCTGTGGAGAGCCCAAGTGACAGGAGTGAGACCAAACAATGTCTGGTACGTCAGCGAGTCTTGGGACATGGTAAAGGGATGGTTGGAGCCACGCATAGCCCATAAGGCTAGGGTGCCCTGAAGCACCCATTACTGAATGGGGCCTGGATACCAGAGGATATAACCATGTCCAAGAAAGGCAGCCTCCCCATTATACATTTAAAATCAAAGTTGTGGTGGGCAAGAATTGAGTGTGCCCTTGTGGCTAACTTGGCATGGTACAGAGGTGTTAGGGGAGATTACGGTGACCCCTAGGACACCCTCCTGTTACACCGCCCCCCATGCCCCTTCCCCTTCACAGACTTGCCTGCTGGGCAGTGCTCCACATGCCACCAGACTGCATTCCTGGTCACCTGCAGGCTGCAACTGTCTGTGCATGCCCCCCTTCCCGGTGCAGCTGCTTGGAGCCCATGCCTGGGCTGCCCTGCAGTCACTGCTGCCCTGTGGAGCAGCTCAAAGGCATTAGTGACACCAGTGGAGAGGAGCCTAGGCACAGTCTCCAAAACCAAGTGTGCAATTAACACATTAAAAAAATTAACATGAACAACAATTAATACGTGCGTTAAGTTTGATTAATTGACAGCCCTAGTTAAGACTATCACCTGCTCTTTAAGGGCCTTGTCATACATTCACTTGGGACAGCTGCAAATCATTGGGCTGTAGTGAGCGATTACAGTTAGTATGTGTTAAGGGGATCCTTACGTGAAAGGGAACAACTTTGCAACACTAAGAGGGCACTTAACACATGCTAAACTGCTTGAACAGGTGGCTGCTTGAGGGTGAAGTTGCATACTACACTTAAACCATATTAAAAGCATATAGCACATGAATGTCCACACGTTAACAAGTGCTAAGTGTCTTCTAAGCATCTTGAAGTTTTGCCACTTCAGGCAAGGAATACCTTTGAGCTGTGCTACCTAGCTCAAGTTATCTTAATGTCAGGCTGCTCCATTGAGATAAAATGACCAATATGCAGTTATCCCAGGAGGCACTGCTCCCAGACTCTTATGTCCTGGATTGGCAGCCCAGACAGCTGAACAGCAGCTGTAAGTAAGGAGGGAGGAAGATGGGGGGGGGGGAAGAAGGGGAAGGAGGGAGGATTGTGGGGAGGGAGAGAAGGGAGAGTGTGGAAGCAGAGAAGGGGAGCTGGGATGGGCAGAATGATGCTGGGAGGTTACTGGGAGAACTGGAGGGTGAGCAGGATGGAACTGGGAGACAGCTCTCAGGATGAAGGTTTTCCCTTTCAAGATGGCTGCTGGGTTACAGCTCCATCCATGGTAACATATTAAGATTGGACTGAGAAAGCACAAACCAATCCACATGTAGATTTTGAGTCCCTAAGGGAAAAAAAGGCATCAGGGATGACTTCAGCTCACTGGTGAGTTATTTAGAAGATACCAAGACACTCTTTTGCTAAGGAGGAAAAGGTTTTGCTATTAACTTTAAGGGGGACAGGATTTCATGTACAACACAGGAACACTTGTGACTTTAGAATTATTATTTTTTCATTATGAGGGTTTAACAATCATTGCAATTGCTATTTATATGCATTTTCTATCAAGCAGCATGGATTTGAATTTAAAAAAAGAAGAAAAAATGAATAGTGTAATTGGGTCAGCATTTGCCTTTTTAAGAACCTGATGTAAAACCAATTACAAATAAATTTTTAAAATATATTTTAAAATCAATTTCTACATATTGAAGATTGCTAGTTGAGTCCTAGTTCTGCAAGGACTTGCATACACTGGGGGCTTAGTAAACAGAGAAATGGGAAGCTAAAAATGCCACTTGGGAGAGGCAAAAGAATTTTTCACAGGCTGTCTGGTTCCTCCTCACCTCTCCCCCAGAGAAGCACACCAACACCAAAGACATCAGTCCAGTATTTAGACTATGGTTCTGCAGTCAGAGAGAGGTAGTTAGCCATGTTAGTCTGAAGTCAATCAGATGGCAGGATAGATATGCACCTTTATAGACTAACTAAAGAAGATATATATAGAGAGAACACAGGCTTTTGTGAACCCAAGTTCACTCTATCAGATGCTGTGAAAAGACAGCATACAGCAGAGTATAAAGTGGAGTGAGTGATTAGAATACAACAGGTGAAAAGCAGAAGGAAAGGGAAGGGGGTGAAGGGATGGAGAGTGCTATGAGAAACATACAAGCAAAGTTCTCATAGGAACCAAGGGGTCTCAAAAGCTAATCCAGATAAAAAGAATATTTAGTTCCTGTTTAAGCCACTTTAAAACAGTTCAGTTTGTGGATGATTTCTTGTTCTGCAATTTCCTGTTCAAACTTAAAAAAAACAAACTGTCTCAGAACAGAAATCTTGAGGTCAGTAATACAGTGTCCAGGGAGTTTGAAGTGATCTGCTACAGACTTCTGTGTCTTTCTACAGCTGATATCAGATCAGTGTTCATTCATTCTTACATATAAAGATAGCCCTGTCTGTCTGATGCAGAGAGCAGAGAGGTGTTGTAAGCAGTTGATGGTGTATATCACATTGGTAGAATGCAGGTGAATGAACCGTTGATGTTGTACTCCTTGTTATTTCACCCAGTGATGATATAGTCTGTAGTGATTGAGGGCAAGTCAGGCATTTGGGTCCATTACAAAGCACGGTGCCTCAGTGAGGACGGGAGCTATTTTTTGTTGCCCGAGAGATGCTGTTTGAGGTTGGGGTGTTGCCTGCAAGCCAGGACAGGTCTGTCCCCAGTGGCTACTACCTTGAGACAGCCATCCTTTTCCAGGAGGGTCTGGAGGTTATTAATGATGTGCCTTAGGTGTTCAAGCTTAGGGCTATAGGTGACAACCAAAGGGATTAAATTTGTCCTTGTCTGGGGTTCATACTGCAGCAGGTCAGAGCAAGGTCTGAGTCTGATTTTGTTGATTTGAGTGGCTAGTTTTGGGATTACATTGTAAGTTGTAGGATTCTGTACTTCAGATCCTTAAGGTATTCATCCTAGTCGGTAGGATCAGAGCAGGTTTGGTTATAAAGTAGAATTGGCTGTAGACAATGGTTCTAATGGTATGCTTAGGGTGAAATTCGGTAGCATGAAGGTAACTGGCATTCAGTTGGTTTCTGATAAAGCGTGAAGGTGTTAAGGCCATTGCAAACCTTTGCTGTAGTGTCCAGGAAATAAATCTTCTGCATGGAGTATTCCAGAGTTAGTTCGACGGAGGGGTGGAAGTTGTTAAAGTCTTGGTGAAATTTCTCTAGAGTTTCTATCCCATATGTCCATATTAAGATGTCATCCATGTACCTGAGCTACACCAGGGGAATAAGAGGGCAGCTTCTAAGGAAACAAACTTCAAGGTCTATTATAAATATGACAGCATAATAGTGCTTGGGGGGGCATACATCTGGCCATGGCAGTACCATTCTTTTGTAGTATAGGGAGTCTCCAAACCTGAAATAGGTGTTTGTGAGGACCAAGTTGGAGAGTATAATAGGAACATAAGCAACTTTCTAACCAGGGATAATATTCTTTATGGTTTGTAATCCTCATGGGGGATATTGGTGTCCAAAGATATGACATCCATGGTACTTAACATGGCATTTGCTAGAAGCTTGTCAATGGAGCCCAATTTCTTTAGGAAATCTGTGGTGTCTTTCAAATAGCTGGTGGCTCCAGTAGCATTTAGGAATAGGATAGAGTCAACATAGCTAGAAACTCCCTCCATGATTTTGTTGAAGCCAGAGACAATAGGGTGCCAGGTTTGTGGATCTTGGGTAATAAGTAAAAGTTGCCTGGGTTAAGTTTCCAGCAGGTAGAAGAAACAATCCTCCTCTTTGTTTCCAGATGTAGCTTCCTTAAGAGTTTATTTAGTTTCCTTTGGTACTGTGCTGTGGGCTCCACTGTCAGGAGTTTGTAAAACTCCATGTTGAAAAGTTGCATCTCATCTTCCTATATGTAGGCTGTTTTGTCCATGACAACAATGGCACCCCATTTACCATGTTATATGATATTATTTGGGTTGTTTTTAAGGCTGAGCATGGGTCTCTGTTCCACAAGATTGAGGTTGCAGGGTAAGTGTTGTTGCTTTTTGGTGATCTTAGAATGAGCACGGAGCTGGAAACAGTTTATATACAGGTGCAGATTGGGGCTGTGGCTCTCAGGTAGAGTCCTGGATCTGTCCTTTTTACTGTGCTGTGTACAGATCTGGTCTGTGGTGGGATGACCATTGCATGGTTCTTCATCAAGAAACTATTTCCTCAATTTTAGATGGTGGAAAAAAGCCTTGAGGTCTCCATACAGGTGCACCATATTGGATTGCGTAATACGGCAGAAATAAAGACAAATATAGTAAAGATAGTCAAATCCACATCAGCATGCACTTCTCTCTGCTTCCTCTTTAAGATCACTGAGGATCTGTTGGCTACAAAGGACCAACTCTCGGGATCATCATAAATTCTAATTGATTGGACGGGATGTGAGGTTACCAATGAAATCATAAATGCAAACTTGAGTTAAGAGAGGTAGTGGTCACCTTAAGACATACGCATACATACACTCATTCATTCAAACCCATGTCATTCAAACCCACATAGTATAGTGTATAGTAGCTGCTGTAGTGATTGTGAGAGTACTGTTGTTAGTATATCTACCTATCTGAGGCCCTGCGGACATGGGCAATGCATGGGGTGCATGTTGGTGCACGTGTAGTGCACCCTCTGCAAAAAGCACTGCTGACACTGCCAATGGCACCTATGTGTGGTCGCCGATTGCTGGTCTGTGTTTGCCACCCCCTCCTCCAAGGTGCTGTCTTCTTCAGAAGGGGTCACCTGCTTGTTCTTCTGTCTCAGTAGGTTGGGTGCTGGATGAGAGGGTGCCACTGAGGGTCATGCTTCACTGCCTTTTATCCCGTTCTGGCAGACTTGTGTGATCCCCCAGCATCATCTTGGCTCCCTGTAACAGGGTACCCTAGCCCTGTTACCAGAAGACAGGTTGGCCCCTTTAAGGCCAGAACTTTCTGGGCACAGCGTGCCAGTAAGGTGGGGGTTAAAAGCTGAGCCTGGCCAGCTATTCAGCTGACCAGAAGGGGGCAGGCCAGGTCTATAAAAACCCTGGGCTGAGTGGCAGTAGGGGCTGGCAGCCAAAGGGGAAGGATTGTGTCTCAGAGCTCTATGGAGAGGCTTGGTGAGCGGTCCAAAGGCTGGAGGAGGGAAACTATGGAGGATGTCAGAGAGATGGCAGCAACCTGAGAAGGACTGTAGCTGATGGTGGGGAGCCAAAGCATGAACCCCTGCATAAATGTAAGCCAGTGTGCTGCCTTCTTTAATCACGTTTCTCTTGGTGGTGGCTATTGCCCATGGACAAGACTGTTCATATATTTTTTTGGTTATTGAATAACACCGGTGGTTTGGGTGAAGCTATTGGGGAGGTAGGAGGCCTCATTGGGACCCCACTACAGAGTAGAGACCCGGTGCCAGTGTGGGTGCAGGATTTGGGGTGCACTGACCCCAGCACCAGAGAAGGCACAGTATTTGGGGTTCGTAGGCCCCAGCATCAGTGTGGGCACAGGATTTTAGAGTGTGGGGACCCGACGCCAGAGGACACGATCCTAAAAGGCCAGGGTGGTCTGGCGCACCTGAGGTGCGGTTTTGTTTTTAGACTGGGATAGTGTGGGTTTGGGGCCGTCCCCTGGGCTTAAACTTGCAACCCGCTAGTTGTGGTGCTGGTGGACAGGCCTCGAGGTCAGGGAGGCTGGGCTCCAGACTGGAGCAGAAAGGAGGGCCACAAGCCCTAGGGGGTCAGTATCCACATCTCCAGGAGGCCTGAAAT
>NW_017729024.1:38770071-38775050 GCF_001723915.1 Gavialis gangeticus | reverse complement strand
ATGATCTGTTCAGGTCCCTCCTGACTCTAGCTACTATGAAACCCTTCTTCTTAAGGATTTTTATGGGTGATGTCTTTTATTGGACCAAATGTGTGGTTGGAATAGACTTAGACAATATAGTTGGTCCAATTAAAGATATTACCCACAGAAAACCTTGCCTCTTGCACATTTCCTGGACCATAAAGGCTATAACATCACTTCAACACTGTTATTAAGGAATATTTATTTGGTTTGCTTTGCCTTCATCTATATTGCTTTAGCATTCATATAGTATTTGTATTTTGATATTAAAATTGCTGTTAAAATGTATTTAAAACTTATGCAATTGAGTATTTGATTTTGGTGTGACTTTTTTTGGTCCCCAGAACATCTTGGGGTGGAGAGGGGGAGGGCCATATTGTCATAGACCCCTACTTTATTGTTTGGATCATTATCAGTACAATCTGATGATTTCTTAGTTGTTCAACTGTTCATTGGAGACCAAGGCAGGCAAAGTCCTTTGGGTAAATGTGATATCTTTCATTAGACCAACTAAATAGTTGGAAAAAGTTCTTTGCAAGCTTTCAGGCACAAACAACCTTCCTCAGTCATTTGGAGATTCTACTGCTGTTACATGTTCTCCAAAGTAGAAAAGAACACATAACAGCAGCACAGTCTCCCAATGTCTAAAGAAGGGTGTTTGTTCCCATAAGCTTGCAACAAACTTTTCTCTATTTAGTTGGTCTAATAAAAGATATCACATCTACTCAAAGAACCTTGCCTGCCTATGTCCTTAGACTAACACAGATACAACCAACAACCCTACATTGGTGACCAGGTCATCGTCTGCTATAATACATTCTTTTAAACTCAACTCTGAAATCCTGACTCAATCAATTGCCTTATAATTTTTTCTGCTTCAGCATTTTCACAGAGTTGGGTTTTGGAGTACCTGATCCAAGAGAAGTATTTCTTTCATGAAAGTTTATTGACAGCATACTAAAACTGCCTGTGGAGTTATTCTGTTTCACATGAGTGCCAAGTTTTAAGGCATCAAACAGGTTATTTTATTCTCACCACTCCTTTTTGTCTGAAAGCTCAAGAAGACATTGAAGAATTAATTTTCAATAATGGTACTTGAAACTGTGGGTGACCATATGTTTGTCCATAGTTCATAGTTTGCTGACTCTGATTGGAAGCATGAAGATAATCTAATAGTGGAGAATTTCATTGTTGGCAGGTGACTCTGAACATTGTTCTGAATGAAAAAGATGTTTCACTACTGGCCAGCCATGTTCAAGTTCAACTTCGTGGCTCACTGTTTGGGAGCAAATCTCCAGTCATCCATGCCCAACCGTTGGCTGCGTATTGAAATGGAAAGGTTGCACAGATCTGAAGCTATGAGATTGTTAGACTTTCCCATTAGGAGTCAGGGCAGTGACAGTCTGACTAGCCCCCTGCTGGCCTGGACTACTGGAGTAGGCCTTACTGCCAACTGCCTAATTACCTCCAGCTGACCCCAATTACTTGTATGGGAGTAGCTGTCTGCACATAAACAACAGACTTCTTGGTGTTCAGTATGCTCCTCAACAGGATAGATGCCTCACTGCTCATTTGTGCTCCAGTCCCATTTAGACTATTTCCTGGGTCCTGGCTTGTTACTCCAATTTGAACCTGTGCTTCCTCGACTGCCCACATCTCAGTCCCTTACCCCAGTCTCCAACCATCCATGTCACAGTCCTTCATATTGCTTATTACAAAAACTGGCAGCTTTCTCTGATCATACTTGTACAGTGGAGAATGGTCATCTACTCATTGGGTTTTTTACCACCAGAATATGTTTAATTCTTAAAATGGAATGTGCTGTTTGGAAAGAGTTCACAAAAAGAAAATCTTGTATCATCTGCATTATAGATGTCACATGGCTCACAGGATGCAAGCAGATTTTGATGTGTTGTGTTAAACTATTCATCACACATGCCATCAGTCATCAATCTCATAAACTGTCTGTAAGCAGGTTTTTCACCTTGCCGGCTTCTGCAGGTGAATTTGATCCCTTATGAGCTCCTCAGACAGTTCTCTATAGCAAAGGTCAGACTTTAAGCAAACAAACCAACAAAACAAAACTTTCTGTCCTTTCCCTGATACCAGGAGAATAGACCCTTGCTTCTCTGGCCCAAGCACAGAAGCCTGGCTTCTCTTTGAAGCAAGCTGTTCCCTACATAGCTTGCATTCTCTTCTGAAAGATTTTAAAGCTCCCAGTGGTATGATCCCATCTTATCTAAATGATCCACAACTGAAGTTTCTTAAGGGGGCTGACTGTTCCTCCTTATAGAAGGAACCCTCGTTCCCACAGGGGTGGCCGTGATACCTCCTAGTGGCCTTTCTGCCCTTGCCTGGCTCAAACTCTAATGCCACTCTCTGTAGATTACTTACCTGACATGCCTTTTTCTTAAATATTATTGATTGATTCAGGGAGGCTGCCAACAGGTGTTTGAGTGAGCCCTAATTCCAATAAGATTCCACTAAATCTCTCCTGAGACCCCACTATCCTCAATTCAGCCCTCAGGCTTGGAAAGTCCCTTTCAGCCTGATTAGGCCCTTGTAGGGCACCAATAGACTTAAGGGACCCTGGCCCCTTCACTTCCCTTATACTGTGCCTGAAGCCTTGCGGATGTTCTCTCTCATTGATGTAACTGTTTATACACAGCCCCCTTGGGCTCTCAGACCCCCTGGTCCCTTACTCAGTCTCCCCCTGCACTCTTGGGCACCATGTCCCATATGCAGCCCCTCCTCTGGGCTCTCGCACCCTTGGTCCCATATGCAGCCCCTCCTCTATGTTCTTGGACTCTGGTCCCATATGTAGCCCCTCCTCCAGGCTTTCAGGCCCCTCTATTTCTGCTTGGCCCACTATGAGCTCATGGGCCCTCTGGTCCAGCTCAACCTTTCCCTGGGTTCTTGCTTTGGGTCTGAGCCTTTTTCTAGGCTCCTGGTCTTCTCACTGGACCTCACTCTCAGTCTGGGGGCTCCCGGGTTACCAGTTCTATAAATTGGCCTTGGGCCTGCCGCAGTAGGGTTCACAGCTACACTACTGGTCTAACTCAAATGAGCAAGAAACATCACTGCCCTCTGGCAGACATCTCAAACCCTCTAGGGGTTTAACATAAATAAAGGCCTCCTGCCTATACAGTCTTTCTCAGTCCTAGGAACTTGCCTCTGCTCCCAGGCCTGCAGCATTGTTCAGCCCAAACTCCAGGTCCCTTCAGGAGACCTGCTGCCCTGCAGCCAGGAGCTCTTCACTTCGTGGCTGATGGGGAGAGACTAGCTGACCAGTGCAGGCTCTGAGCTGATCAAGCTCCAGACTGAGCCCTCTTCCAGTCAGGTGAGTCCCTCATTAGCTCCCCTCTGCTACCTACAAGCAACCTCTAGGCTGCTTAGACCTTTAAAGGAACAGGCACATCCCAGTGCCCTGCTACAAAGGGACAGCCCCTCCTGTTACATTGTTCTATAGGTAAGTATATGGAGACTCTTGAAACAGTCAATAAAACTACTCATCTTGTTCCCTTGCTTGTCCCATCTAAATGGGGTCACTCCTGTGGATCCCGGATCTCTACCAGCTTCAGTCATATGTAGCTTCTTTTTCCAACTCCTTCTCTCTTATGTCCCTCCCCACTATACCTCATCTTTGTTCTTCCTCTTCCTCTTCTCCCTGGTAGTGCCATTCTGATAACTTATTTTCCCATGTATTCTTCCACACTCCTCTGAATGTGCCCATACCATGCCAATTTTTCCTGTTGTACTTTCTTAGATGCCTCCACTAGCTTCACTGATCCTCTGATGTAAGTATTCCACGCTTAGTCCATCTTCATCACTCCACACATCCATCGGAGCAGTCTCATCTGTGTCATGTTCGGTCTCATTTCTTGAGTTTTCTTCAGGGACCATGTCTCCACTCATATAACAGCTCTGGATACACGTCTTGTAGATTTTTCCCTTCAGCTTCACTGATACTCTCCTGTTGCTTAATACTCCTGTCACCAATTTCAAGTTTGTCCACTCTGCTGTTATTCAATAGTTCTGTAGCAAAACCCCCAGTTTTTGTTTTGTTTTTTATTTTTAAATGCATTCCCTCCCCTTCCCCAACCATTTCTGACTTTTTTTTGTCCCTTTCTATTCCCTATAGATAAGTATAAGTGAGCTAAGACATAGGATAAGCATCAGCATTTTATTTTGGTAGAAAGTTGTATTTGTTTTGTTTTTCTCCTTCTTGCTATTGTATAATTATGTTATCCATATTGATTTTTACTGTTCTATATTTCTATTTTACTGATACTATATGATTTAGGCCTACCTATGTAAGTTAGCATAAGTAATGTCAAGCCTCTGTCTTGTGTCCCCTGATGTTGCATAACCTATGACTCATACCTACCCCTCCTTTGTAAGTTGGTTCCTGAATGAATGGGGATGAATGAGGGTGCTTGTGAGACAATGGAAGTAGGTCTAAAAATAGCTCCCTCTGAAAGACCGAACCATCAACACCAATACCTGGACCAACGACCCAGCCATTGGAACCACCCTCAGCAGTCAAGAAACAAAAGATGAGGCAACCCATCATTGTGCCAAGGCTGCACATACTCAGTAAGAACACCTGGAGCCCTCTGGGACAGGACTGACATTGCCTGGACAGGCCCTCCCCGTAGATCAAAGGTAGTCTGCCCCATAAAAAGGGGTAGTGAAGACTAATTCCTTGGGATGCTCTCTCCATCTGGACCAGTACCATGACACTCCACCAATCCACCCAGAGGCCCTGCTGGCAACCCCACTTTGGGCAACACCTACTGGACAAAGACCCCCTTCCAGCCTGGATAGATAGCTATCACCCCCCACCCTCTCTTCAACCATGGACTTGGACTCTTTCTCTTCCTTACCTGGACTCCAACCCTTCCACGGAATCTCTTTCTCCTGCTGCTATTGTGTGTGTGTGTGTGTGTGTGTGTGTG
>NW_017729024.1:38767923-38769965 GCF_001723915.1 Gavialis gangeticus | reverse complement strand
GGGTTGTGTAGTGTGTTGTCTGTTTAATAAACCTGTTATTTTGAAACCCCGAGTTGGGTTTTTGTCCTTTTCCTGACTGTTTCCTCTTTGCCACCACTTATCTGCCCCCCAGTCTTTCAGGTGTCTGCCTCAGTTTCCAGCCCCAGTCTCTCAGCTGTCTGCCGCTCTCTCTTTCCTGGCTGTCTCCTCCTTGCCACCAGGCTTTCTCACTTGCACCAGTGATCTCAAGTAACCCTGGGGCCACTTGACCTTAAGTAACCTGAAGCCTCAGTTCCTCAGCCCAGCTTGTCTCTAGTCTACCAGTTCTAATGCCAGTTCTGGCAAATTTAAGTCCTTACACTTTCTCTCTCACTTTAACCTTCCCCCATGTATCCCAAGTACCCCAAACACACACATACATACCATACCAAGTTAGGAACTCACCTGTGTGTATGTGTGTTAATTGGTGAATATACATATATGTCACTGTGTGTGTAATATACGAATTAGTGATCCATGTATGTGTATGGAGTGTGTAGTGATCCATGTATGTGTATTGACAACTGATTGTAGTCTAATTTTTGGTGTGTGTAGTGTGTATGTGGTTGAATTGGTGATAGGTATGCATGTGCCTAGGCTGGTTTGGATGTGTATGTGCCTGAGTTGGTAGTGTGTGTGTATATGCACCTAATTGATTTGTGTGGTTGTACATGTGCAATTGCCTCACACCCTCTTGTCTAACAGTGCAATACTGAGATCCTGAGAGTTGGCCTGACCCCACAGGGCAACAGTTCAACTTTTCATCTAACTCTGTATTCTGCTGAATGCTTGACCCCAGTCAATAAAACTAGTCAATGCTGATAAATCTGGAATAGCTAACAAAATAACCCATTCATTTGCTTTCTTTTTCAACATTTTATCACTTGCTGGTAATTCCAGATTCCCTCAACTGCCTACATCAGCACAGTTACATTTTTTGGGCTCTGTATTTACTAATTCCTTTCCTTTCCTTTTCTTTCCTTTCCTAAATACAGGCACAGAAATACTGCAGCCCAGGACACACCAATTTCAGTTTCAACTTTTCAATATGCTATATTCTGTTTCTAGGCATATATCTGGCTGTAAGTGCCTCTAGTAATTTCCCCAAAAATATAAATTATTTTGACATTAGTTACTTCTAGTTACATAGTTACTTCTTTAAGAAAAAATAGTGTAATTAGCACTGGCCCTACTGGCAGGTAACAAACCTGTGAGTACATCTAAATACAGCTACTAACAGACCAGATGCACTCCTATTTTAAAGAGAGGTTTCCCAATGTCTTCCAAAGTTCATTAAAATCCAATTTTGCTCCCATTTAATGAAGCAAGAAGTTTTCACAAAAAGCTATAACACATTTTTTTTTGCAAACAGGGACCACATCTTGCAGTACATGCTCATTTTTGAGAGAGAATTTTTGAAAATATGTGCCAACCACCACACACTGCATGCTCTAGGAATTCAAAAGTAGCATGCTGTATCTGGAACTGAAGTACAACAAAGTATACAATACAATAAAAATACTTTTTATTAGTAAGGTACAGTGTGGGCCATGGTTCCATAGTTTGGTAAGCTGTAGTGGAGACAACATAATAAGCTGGTAATGTTACACACCAGTGGTGCTCAATGTGTTGGACCTGTGGGCCAGATGAATGGCACAGGACCATTCTCTCGGTCTATCAGGCCCTGGCGCCCAGTTTCCAGCCCCACCCCCTCCTTGACCCATGTCCCAGGATTGGGCCCTCGGGGCCCACCACCATCCACTCCCTGACCCATGCTTGACAGGACTGGGTCCCAGGGGCTCACCACCACCTCCTTATACTGGTATTGGGTTGTAGGGGCCCAACACCATCCTTTCTTGGCCCCACATACTGTGATTGAGCCCTGAGCCTGGTACCTCTCCTACCTGGCCCTGAAGTTGGTAATGGATCCAATGTGCAGGGCTCAAGGCTCCCCAGGGATCTGGTGATGTGGCAGCAAGGGAGCAGTGAAGACACTCTTCCACCACAAAATTTCTGGACCCATG
>NW_017729024.1:38741195-38757783 GCF_001723915.1 Gavialis gangeticus | reverse complement strand
GTGCTGGATATGGCCTGTGGGCTGGAGGTTTAGCATCCCTGTTATAAACAGTTCCACTGCAGTTATACAGTCCCCCCCATCAATAAGTAGGTTATGCATTAATTTTTTTAGATTATCACACAACACTTCATCATGATCAAAACATACATACATTATTAATGAAGTACATACAAGTTTTGGGTTTGCTAATATTTACTCCTCGGAATGCAGGTGTCTAATAATTACACAGCCTGTCAGCTAACAGGCTATTTAAAGGTATCGAGTCTATTTTTAAACAAAGCTATCTTTTCACTGACATTTATAGTTTCAATAATAGCTTAGATTTTGGCAAGGAACTACAATTTCAGCAAATAAATATACTATGCATGCAGTTTTTTATGCTTTTTTAATTTAACGTTCTATGATAAAAAATAAAGCCTGAAAGAACCCTTTTTTGTTGTTCTTGTTCTTGAAAACATGACCTGCTTTTGAGATATACAGAAACCTGAAAGCAAAGTAATAGACATGCAAATAAGCTATTTAACATACAGTAGCTAATTAAAAAATTAAATGAGTCCTATTGATATTCAGAAAAGGATTAGCATATAAGCAATTTAGGCAGATTTTCTTTACACAAAGTGTAATTAAATTAGGGCTTTTAAAGATATTTAACTTTTATAGTTTTCTCAGGGCAAAAACCCAAATAAGCACGATAAACACATGCATACTACCATGATCACATCCAGGTAAATTGTAGTTAGTGCTAGATACTACACAGATGCTTTCCAGTCAGCATTTGATGTCAAAATGAATTAGTAAGTTATTATGTAGTATAATTTTACATTTCATGCTATGATGTGTAAAAAAAGGTTATAGTGATAGTACACCTGCAGGCAAAATCCAAACTGGATAAAGAACTCAAGAGGTAGGAAGATGTTAGACTCTAGAATGCATTAATTACTCTACTGTGGATCACTCAAACAGACCTTTCAACCCCACAGATAGAACCTGGCATATGACAGATCTGGGACCTTTCAGGCAGTGGTGGGTGTCATCTCTACTTCAGGCACACTAATAAGAATGGCTTTATCATCTGTTTGTACAGTACCTACTATTATGAGGCTGAAGCTACCTAGCACTTGAAAGATAGATATTATTAATGTTTATTACTGGCAATGTAGTATCAATGAGTTTGGGGTATTGACCAAACCCCTTGTGTTAGGTGTTGTACAAATTTAAGAACAGACATAGACTCTTTGTCCAAGAGAACTCAGAATGTAAGCTGATTTTGGTAAGCTGATAAATTCTGGTTTTAGCGGGTAAATGACAAGTGAAATTATTTAAAATTATTTTATATGCCTGTATTTGTAATATTTGAATCTCTAAATTTTATTAGTGAGTTGAGATTTTTTTAAAGCTTTTTTATTCCCTTTTATAGGACTTCTTTTTTCATCTCTGTAATTTCACTGATACCTAGACACATTTTTATAACTTTCACCTTGTAGGGATATTTGAAGTACTTGTTTCATAAAAGAGGCTAATGGAGAAGCTATATTCTATCCTAAAGTAATTATATATGGGCTTGCAATTCATCTTTCATTTTAGGACTGTCAAATGATTTAAAAATCTGATCACAATTAGTTGCACAATTAAAAAAAATAGTTGCAATTGATTGTGATTTTAATTCCACAGCTTAAAACTCAAAACTATGTGCAGAAAAACTCAATATATTCCAAAATTATGCAGATCCATTGTATGGTTGTGGGTGGGTGTGGGTGTGTGTGGGGAAATTTGTGGAGGTGTTGGGGGCTATAGATGTGTATGTGAGGTTTGGAGCCTGGGAAGAGGGGGTCCCCACAGGGGGGTCTAGAGCCCAGGGAGGGGGGACTCCACATGCCCTGTACATCATGATGTGGGTCAGGAGTGGGGGGAGCAGCTGTGGCTTGGAAGTAAGGGGCAGGGGTAGGGCATGGGCATATCACTGCCTCCCCACAATCATATTACCCCCCACACAAGTGTCCTCTTTTTTGAAACTGGAAATATGGTAACTCTACAGGAATGCAGCCTGGTAGCATGTAGAGCAGTGCCCAGTATATAAGTCTGCGGAGGGGAAGGGAAAGGGGCAGGGGGCAGACTGAGGCCCCCACAGTAAGGGAGGGAGAGAGCTAGGGGCAGGGGCTGAGGTGAGAAGGACCCCAGGGCCAGGGCTGGGGTGGGTCATGGCACAGAAGTGTAGGACGCTCATCTGAGGTTTGGGTGGGGGGTAGCTCCATGCCATTGCACGTACCCCCAGAGGTAGCATGGGGGGCATGTACCCCCTGGATTTGTGCATGGGGAAGAGGCAAGCTGCCCGCTGTGAGCTGAGGCTCTGCACCCTGCTGCCTTTGCCTTAGGAGCTGTGTGCTGACCACGTGTCCCCTGCCCACCCAGCACAATGTGGCATTATGCCGATTCAATTAATCAAGTCTGCTGGAGTGTGGCAATTACTGCACTCCAGCAGCCTGCTGCATCTTGAGTATCAGCATCCCTGTGCTTCAAAATGCTGGTAGGGGTGCTTTATCTAACGCTTGTTTAACAATCTTTACATAAAGTGCCCCTGCCACCATTTTGTAGCACAGTGACACTGATACACAATATGCTCTGGGTACTTTAATTACAGCCACAATAATTAAAGCACTACCCCACTCCTTTCCCCACCACTCCTGGAGCATGTGTATAAATGCCCAGAGTCTTGGAGAAAATGAGCCAAACAGGAGACTTTTCACTTTTGAAGATAGCTGAAGAGAGTCCAACCAGCAGCCCCATACAATGAATTTATAACAATCAATGAGGGCATCCACCTCCTATGCCAATCCAGAACAAGCATGGTTACCCCTAGTTCATCACAGGTGCTGTGGTGATCTCTTAAGAGGACATCTCAAAGCCAATCAAGTTTCAACTATATTATATTATATATCCAAATAAGAGATTATTAGAAATATTAATTAAATTAGTAACTGGAAGCCAAGCCTCTATTTTATTACCTCTAAAGAAGCAAATACAAGTATATTATCTTTGTGTACTGCAGGATAGCAAGGAAATTTACTCAGGGATACTTTTTGCTAGGGAGGCTGCCAACAATCAGGCATACCCACTGTGAGAGGGGAAGTAAAAGCCCCTCTAGTGTGACCCATGGACCCTGATACTCACCACAGGGGTCCAAATGAGTGGCAGCCAGGGAGAAATGCTGACACAGGCTCCGCAATTCCAGAGTTGCCTGAGCCTGCATAACAGCAATCGGTGGGGGCAGGGCTCCGGAGAGGTGCAGGCTGCTCAAAAAACAGCTGGGAACACAGCTGGGCAGCCACTGGGGGAAGAGCCAGGAATCACAAGTCCCAAGTGTGGGGGAGTAGAGCTGAGTGTCTGCCGGAGGGTTCCGGTAGACTGGACAAGGAGCCCAAGCCTTGGGAACCAAGTGATGCCTGGGAGTGACATCGCAGCCCCATTAGGGAACCCAGGTATGGTAGCTGGGGATAGTGGCAAGGAGCTGCTAGCCCTGTTGAGCAGCTTGGCAGGGAAGAAAGTGCAGCCTTGCATGGGAACTATGAACCCCACCGGCTTGGGAGGAGCAGGAGATCTACTACAGGTCAGCTGGGACCTGGGGGCGGTCACGCTAGGAAGACAGACCAGGGTGGGGCACTGGGCGGCTGCCCAACCCCACAACTACTAGGAAGGAAGAGATGGATGAGTTCCCCTTCTTCTTCTCCCCTCCCCCCCAAGTGACCAAGTGGGAACTGGGAGACAGGATCCCAGGGGTCTGTCAGCAGAGGCCGGACACTTTCTGTTGAATTCATTTTTAGTTCCAGTTAGCCCCAAGCTGGGGCAGATTTAGAGGCCCAGGCCAGCCCAAAGTTGAGGGACCAGTGTGGGGAAGATTGTGCTGGCTGGGAAGACCCAACCTGTTCTGAGGTGGGTGGTTTAGATGAGACGAGATCATCCAGGAGAAGATGTGGTAAGGGTTGGGTAAAGGGGAGGTTTGGAGCCCTATGGGGAAAGACCAGGGTCGAGACCTTTTTGCTTTGGGGGCCACCTGCAGGGAACTGCCTCCCCAATAAAGAACATCAAAGACATGGCAGATGTGCAGGAGCAGCACCTGCACCATCTAGGTGTCACCAGAGCCCAATCTCACCCTGACATCACTTGGGAGCAAGGCACCTATCGAGAAGGGGCTGAAGCCCTACAACACCTATAAGTGACACCCACACTCAAACCAAATCTTCCTGTGATATTTTGGCTTTTCTACATATTAATGAAACCAGGGAAACTCAGGTATTTTACACAGTAAGCCTGAATTGTCTTGGCATTTAGGGGCCTACCAAAAGCCATGTGGGACAGTGGAAAGACACCAAGGACGTGAACAAACACTCATGGGACCTGGTTTAAGTTTAGATGGCTTAGTTTAAGCTGCCTAAATCCACACTGGGACTGGCATGTGTGGGCAGCCCAAGGTGAGTGACTTGGTGTGGGATCAGGTGGTGGGGAGAATGGGGGAACTGGTAGGATTCAGGCAGGTGGGCTGGTGGGTCTGCAGGGGGGATTACTCAGTCTGGGAATGGGGTAGTTGAAGGGCTAAATAAAAGTCCAGTCAGGGTCAGGGGGGTTGGAACAGCACAGCCCCATGTTTGTGCTGTAAATGCATGCTGGCATTTATTCCATCAGGTTAACCTATTTTTGGTTGCATTGATTCAGATTGATCTAAAGAAAGTTCACCTCTGATGTGAACTAACTTAAAATTGTGTATGCCATTTCTAGGACAATTTAAGACCTGTGAATGCCTTCATGCCTGGGCATTTAGATTGACCTAACCTTGTTTATATCATGCCCTAAGAATGTACCCGAAGTGTCTCCCATAGGTTTAGGGTTAGGACCTTAATTGGGTTTTCAAACTACTCTGTTGATAAGTAACAAGATCTGCAACTGGGTAAAACTGCTTCCATCAGTAGCTAGCTCCTATCCTGAGGCTGAAATAGTTATGATGCTAGCAGCAGCTAATGGTTTATGAGTGGCTAAGACTTGTACAAGCTCTCTATTACAAATGCTATACTATTAACTCTGCAATCTTTTTTGGCTAATAGGATTTTATGATTACTCAATAGGTAACCTGTTTTAGGAAAAAGGAAATGGGTTGTATACTTTATGCATGGAACTAATTCTAAAATCTTGTTTAATATTTAAAAAAAATACACTAATTTTTATTGGCGTTAGAGTAACAAAGCAGAGTAATAACTTGCTCAGTAGAAGCATAAATTGTGTTTGTTCAAGATTAACTTAATAAGTATACATATTGGTCTAAGAATTCAAGTGATATCAATTATGTTTCCTCTTTAAGAATAATGAGAAATCTTTAATCCATTGTGCAAAAATCTAGCCAATAATAATCTGCCATTTTAGCATTTTGACAAGTGTTTGGAAGCATTTTATAACAAAGAAACAACCAGTCTAAGAGGTGTATAATAAATCCGATTTGTAAATTTTTGCATGAATATAAATCCTTAAGATAATTACACCTTTTGCTAGCCAAGTGTCTTATTCATAAAAATTGATTGTACTGTGGCTGGCTGCTCTATTCAAATAGATATTAGCAGCTACATGCATGCTTTTCTCAACATCATTTTCAACAATGGAACAGGCACCCTGCTTAAAGAAAAATCCTTTATTTTATCTTTATAAGTGAGCATATTGAAAACAATTTCAAATCAGCTTTATCAGCCTAAGTAATCAAAATGGAATTATTTTCCTGTGGCTTTTCAGAGCCTTAATTTCTGGCACATTGGCTGAAGGTTGTTGCAATGCTCGATAAGACTGCACACTCACTTTCAACATCTTCTATCTGACGTTCTGGTTGAGACAAAGATTATTAAATCACAGTACCTGCCTGCCTGCTCAGTGTCTTTGGTACAGGATAAATATGCCTCCTTTTTGCAGACCCAACACTATCTGAGAGCAAGCTTTGCAGCATGAATTTAACTACTATCATTTTTCCACATGATTTTAGTAATTTATTTGATTTTTATTTGTATGGATCAACCATCTAATTGGTCACATGACCAAAATTTGATTTATGCTACTGCTTTCTGGTGAGGGGTACACTATGCAAGGAAGAGCAATGATCCATAACTACTCCATTCACTAAGATTTAATGGAGACCTCTACAAATAGGCTGGCCAGCATCACTGATGTCTTCGCAAGGTGGGCCCAGCAAACCTTCCCAGTGTCTTCTTTTATGAAAAAGTGTTTCCTGACTGCCCCACCGCCTATCAGCAACAGCAGCCAATAGGCAACCCAAGCATCTACATGCAGGAACTGGAGTTTATGGCCCCAATCTAGCCAAGCACTTCAGTATGTACTTAATTTTTAAGCACTTAACTGGTCCTAATGCTTAGAGATTATTTGTGTGTTTAAAATTGAGCTTGTACTGAAGAAGTTCTAAATTCAGCACATAAAAGCTTCCATGCAGTTGCTTTTATATGCTAATGTCGCTAAGCCGTACATGTCTGAAATAGGGAAACAGAGTTTAAAGAAGACATCCCATGTAAAGGTATATGCAGTGGAGGTATAATGTACATGGAGATACAAGTGCCCCACTGGAAGCTCCCGTAGGATATATACAAAATATGACAACATTTCTAGAAATGCTAAACATTGCAACTGCCATTTCCTGCTGCTTTCCAGTTGCCCAGCCCCAGAGCAGCTCTCCACCACCCAGGGAGCATGGGGGCTGAGGGAAATGGCAGCAGAGTGGGTGCAGGCAAAGCCCTCCCCACTCTCTGCAATCCCACATAACATACTGCTGATGCTAGCTGGCCCATGTCAAACAGGAGCTGGGTTCTTTTGGACAACAGCTTGTTAAAGGTTGCCCTGGAGTGAAAAGAATCCCTTCATCAGAATGCTGTGCCTCCAGATTTAGGTAGTTCACTGCAGTCTCAGACAATCTGTTCTACCTCATTTCCAGAAATATTCAATGCTGCTTCCATTAGAGCTATTCCTTCTTCTCATATTTCACCTTGCCAGTGTTTACTCGCACCAAATAATTTGGCAGACTTTATCAATCCCACTGTATGCTTATACATTTCTCATATAATGTGCAAACAATAGTAAGCTCCTAAGCAACCAAAATCTTAAATCTCTCAAGGTGAACTTTGAGAATTAATTTTGAGGGATGGATGCATTGTAGTGACCCAGGATATACAACTGCATGTTTTGATTTAATTTCCTGCCCTCCCTAGTTATGCAAAATTGGGGATTAGGGTATCCCAGGCATCAATCTGTGCTTCATTCAGAATTAGGATTTGGGTTTAAGTTTGGGACTGAGGGCTGCTTAACACTGTGAACCCTTTCCTTGCCAATCCTCTACAATATAAGCTGCACTATTTTAATTTTTGAATGGTATGAGTGGAATAGTAGACTAGTACCTTCTACATTCAAAACCACCATTGTTATGTACAATGTAGACAGACACAGCAGGAGAGACTCACAGCAGCCAAGCTGTTTGATAATAACCTGATGTAACTTTCACAAGTTAAGTGACTTAAAATTAAAGATGAAGCCAGTCAGTTTGGAGGAAGCTAGAAAAGGTAACTAGCCTATGATGACTGAACGTTTAACTACATGTATAACTTAAGAGCTACCAAAGGATCAAGAAAATTGAATGTTGATAGGGTAGTAACTGTAGACTATCCAACTGAGCTGCCACAAGGGAAATTTATTAACACACAGTATTGCCTACAACTAGATGTTAAGGCCTCCACTGGGATTATAACTTCCCAACCTACCATGTGCCTTGTGATCCCTCTCCAGCCTTCTGCATCAGACAGCTACTGGAATAAGTTTTTATAACTCAAATATGCAACATCTAATCTAGCCTATCAAAATAGAAAAAGCTTCCTGAATACAACAAAGCTGATAAGAACTTTTTGAAAGGGAAAATAAAGGGAAAAAAATAAAAATACAGGATTTCCCAACTGTTGGTTTATTTTATTGCTTTGGAATGCCAGTTTTAGATATAATTTTAAGAGATAGTATGCAAAGTAGAGACCTTCTTGCCCAAAACTGCAGTCCCTTTGCTGGCAGGATAGATAAGAGGAATATTTTCAAACATGAAAAAAAAAAAATCCAGTTTACTTGTTTTAGGTTTTTTTTTTTTTGTTTTGCTTTTTTGGTGGAGTCTTTTGGAATCGGGGCTTTTCTGGCTGCCTCTCAGTGTTATACAGCATCCAACAGCACAGGACAGCAGCAGTTGCAAAACACGGTCTACATTATCTTTGTGAAATGCAGGGAACAGGAGTTTTTCATTTTATACGTCATCTGCAACCTCCTACTGGGATTTCTAGTAATCAGCAGGCTTTACTGAGCTAATGAGAGATGCTTGTAATTTCTCTACATTCTGTGGTATTTGAGGTCAGAGACTGTATATGCTCAGCTACAGTGTACCCTAATTTTATTTATTTTGCTAAAGTGAAACAATTTCTCCGGTCAACATTCTGCCATTCATTCTTCCATCAGGAAGACCTACTGCTGAATTAATTAAGAGCAGCAGTCAAGTCAAAAGGACAACTGACATAATAAAGCACTATTCATCATTCGCGTTGTCAGAATTCCACCCTACGTACATGCAGTTGAACAGTTACAGAATCATTTATTAACATGAGAGTTCTTTCATCTCTCTTGCAAGTGCTGTTCCATTTGATCAGATGTATTGGTAATGAGATGTCATATTATTGCCATACTTGCATTTAGTGATAATTTGGCATTCTTTCTGTTGAATTCTACTATAAGACTAAGCTTTCAATATTTCAGTGTTGTAAAGGAAACCTTTAAAATGTGGAATAATCTTCAGATAGCCCGGAGGTTTAAGAATTTTATTCCTACAAAGAGCATTCAATACTTCCCCAGATCTTGGAAAGCTGACTTCCCTTTACCCATATTTCATGACTTTGATAAGCCCTTATCCTGACACCATTACCAAATCCAATCAAAAAATGAAAAGTTTGAGGACAAAAAAACAAGTTATATTGTTTGGCCCATACTTTATTCAAATAAATCTCTATCATTTTATTTAAATGAAGGTAATACAAAATTTTGAATCGTCTTCTTCCTCATGTGGCATGAGGCCCAGGAATTAGCTACAGAATTTTGGCTTGATTTGCTCTGGTGTCCATAGAATCTTGCACATATATACATGGAAACATGTTTGTATATTACAGTAGCATTATTACAAGCACCTATCTAATAATTCATGAACAGGATCCAAGCACTGCTTGCCACATGATTATTTTATGTTGTTTAAAAAAAAAGATTAATTAGAGGAAGAGTTAATATTGCATTAGGACACTTTTTTTCCAATCCACTGTTCTTTTATTATTTCATGGTAGTGGTGCCTAAGAGTACTGATGATTTTATTGGAGTTTTCCATGATTAGTAATAGTATACCAGAGTAGAATTAGGCGCAGAGAATACTTTAAGACTTTCTCAAATGTATATGGATTAATACTGTCTGGATAATTAAGAGATGAAGAGCATTATACTATGGTGAGGGACAAAAATTACACATAAACTGGTATAAGTGATCGGAAACTAGTTCAAATCTATAACAAATTAAGGCTAAGTACACGGAACTTCTGTTGTGTCACAGATCTGAACCAGTTTCCAGTCACTTATACTGGTTTATGTGTAATTTCTGTCCGTAGCCCAGGAATTCAGTGCATGTAAACTGGATTCAAAATAGACAAAACTGGTTTAAGATAAATCTGGATAGATGTTGATCAGGTTTAACTGATTTAGGTTGAAGTGATTTATTCAATTTCTGTCCCCCATCTCCCCCAGATTCAAGTTAACTCACAGACCCCCAGCATCCCAGGATGCTTTGTATCTCCCCAGCAAATCCCCCCCTTGCAGGGTAGGCAGACTAGCCTTGGCCCAAGCTGTCTGCTTCAGCTGAGCAAAGAGGCATGCTCTCATACCACCCCCCGGCCTGGTTTTTGATTTGGGTCACTGCAGGCATGGGGGTGCATTTGCAGAATCTACAGTAAAAGTCTGTTCACTTGCTAATCGGTCCCATCTATGCTGCTTAGACTAACCTGTGAAGATTGAATCGATTCGGCCTTGAGCTTTTTGACTGTCTGTACTTAGCCTACAATAATATTTTCTAAACTCTAATCTGTAGCTCTGTTATGACCTGCCGTAGCATTCTATATACTTTTAAAATAATCTGAGTGTTATTAATAGCTCATTATTAATAGCTGTCTTAAGCACTGTTTAGATGCTTAGATCCCTCTTAGCTTAGTTGCCGTTGTTGCCAGACTTATCTGAGATTCAACTTTGCACATTTTACTTAACTTGGATATTAACAACCCTGCTTAATAACTTCTTGCTATTCAGAACTCAATGCATTCATTTTGCAGGGTGCTAAACTACATCAATTCTTTGTTGAAAAGGAATATAGAATTAACTCTAACCTTTTAGAACTAAACTATTAGAAGCTGTTGAACAGACACTACTTTGCAATTTTGTACCTTTCTGTTGAGAGCAGGGACATTCAGAGTCAGTGGATAAATATCTAGCAGAAATGTTATTATCTATAGATTAATAACTGGCTTTAATCAGTGTTGGGGCTGTTAATTTCTCAGGTATAATCACTTCACATTAGAACAGAATATCAACCTTCTGATGAAAAACATGTTAATATTTTTTCTGGATTGAGCCTTATTTCCAAAAAAAATGTTTTCCAAGGTCTGAGGGTTTAAGGTTAGTCGTTCACAATCAGAGTATATTTGGCAATAGATACTATTCATCAGTAAGGCCTTAAAGTCAATTAGACTACTTACCGATTTAAATTAGACATAAGCTTAAATATCTTGCAGAAGCAAAGTACTCTCATCTCTATTTATCCCTTGTAAGAATAATCATGTGCCCACTTAACTTCTTACAGTTCTGTGATCTGGTCAAATTCGGGGTGGGTAAAATGATCCCCAAACCTATTTTGCCATTATTTAGGCTCCCTTGAAAATCCCAACCTAACAGGATTTAAGTATTATTAAAATATAATAGGAGATAGGCTCCTAATTTTCTCAGGCTCCTTCAAAAATCCCCACTTTAAAGGCCTTTCATTAAGCATCTAAAAAAAAAAAATCTACAAAAATAGCTTGCAATACTCTGGTGACAGGCAAATATTATCATTTGTTTTATAGACAAGAAACAGACTGTGAAATCCTAGTCTACTGTAATCAGTGGTATGTCCCATTGATCGCAATAGACACAGGGTTTCACCCCAAGGAATTATATAATTTGTCTAAAGTTACATATATGGTAGCAGCGTTGAGAACAGAACAACAAAAAAGTTGCATACACTGGTTGATAATTAACAGGGTAAATGTAGTTTACTGTATGTGGTTTACTGTACATTAAGTTACACTTAGCATGGTTCTATCATCATTGAAATACAAGTGTTGCACTGTCCACTGTACTAAGCACATTTGCAATTCTTTGTAGAATCCATTTAGCTCAGTTTTCATTCTATTGAACCAGATTGAACAGTGTAGCATACACGCAAAACTTCTGTTTTGAAACATGCACACGCTTTCTCCCATTCCTTTTCAGGCAGGAGTTACCAGAACTTCAGGGAAAAAACCTCCAAGAATATAACATCACTATTCTATCTGTACAACACACCAGTAAAACAAGAAAATTGACAACAAGCTCTCAATTGTGCTCGTCAAAAATCTTACTGTAGCATTCTACATTTTAGTTCAAATTAAACAGCCAACAGCATCTGATTTTAGGATTATCATCTTATTCACATATTATCATCTTATTCACGGGGGAAAAATCTGTTTGCTACTTTCTAAGGCTAATTCAATAGAGGTCTAAATAACCACTTAAACTCTGAGTCTGTCAAAATGAAATGCTGCAGGTTTTCTCATAATACCTAATTGCAGACCAGCATGACATCGGGGAAGTTTCATAAGCACTAGCTCCAGAACTATGTAAATCTTAGACGATAAAACATACTAAACAGATTATTCCCTGGAGACTCAATTACCTGAAGTCTGATATTCTGACCTTATCACTGAGTATTACAGCCAGTGTTTCCAGAGTACACATGTAATTGTGTTAAAACAATTTCACTCAGCTGTATTATACTTCCCATAATGTAATATATGTATACATTTTTCCTGTGGTATGTATATATTACTAAATATGTAATAGCTCAATGAGAGCTACTGGATGTCCAACATGCTTAAAAGTGAGGCAAGTACTAAAATATGGCTTTAAGAATCCAACTTTTTTAGACTCCTCTTTTATAAACCTGATCTAGATATGTACTGATGGGCCCCTGGTAGATGCTACAGTTGTCATAAATTGATTGCATGACATATTGCAGGATACCAAATGTTAAACGAGTTTATCCCTGGATAAAAACAGTGGATCATCCACAGAGAAGTTATTCCTTGAAGAGCAACTTTTTGGGGGTGTGAAAGTATCCCAAGACAGGTTTAATGTGTGCCCAACTAACATGTTATAATTTATAAACTAATACTTGAAAGGTACTGAACTTTTGCTGCTTTTGTTGACTTCAACAGAAAATGGATATTACCACTTTCGAAAAACCAAGTCCCTAACCTAGAGGAAGTCCCTAACCCTAGAGGAAATAAATAAGAAGGGAAGGAGGGGGAAAGACATCCTAGGTCAACTATTTGCTGTTTTTAATCATAAAGTATTAAGATGATCAGCTCCAAGCAGAACTCTAGGAATGGCCTAAACAGACAGTAAGGTATATGCTAAGCATTATACAATACACATAGCTTACTCAATATTTAAATATAAGCTATGGGTAAAAGGATTACTGCTGATACTTGAATTTTTGCTAGAATATAGCGCAACTAATTTTTCCTATCTAAATCATACTAAAAGTATATGAATTACCTCACAATTGATTTTATAATACATAAGACTGTTCTCTCATCTTGGTGCCATAATATACTAAAAGTCAAACAAAATAATTTGCTTACTGTAGTAGGCCAAAATTCATAATCTTTCAGCAGGATTTTAAGGTAGATGACAGAAAGTCATATAAAATACAGTATTGCACAGGGTGAGGGGTTTTTTTGGTTGTAGTCTATATTTTTATAATAATAAACCTTCTGTTGCATTAAGCTGCATGAGTGCATTCCTGCCTGGAATAAGATATTCATTTGTACATGTTAAAGTCAAAAGCATACATTTTTGTCTGACACTTGAAATGATGGTATAAAATCAGCCCTTGTGAATATATCCTGCATGAGCAGCATATAAGCCCAGGATATCAGTAGAGATGTCACTGCCATTTACAGATATTTTCTTGTTCTTTGATTCTAATGTGGGTTAGCTACTTACCTTTCATAGTTGGTAGAGTCGGAAGGGACCTGAGCAGATCATCAAGTCTGACGCCCTGCCATGGCAGGAAAGAGTACTGGGGTCAAACGACCCCACCAAGGTGTTCATCTAGCCTCCTCTTAAAGACCCCCAGGGTAGGAGCCAGCACCACTTCTCCTGGAAGTTGGTTCCAGATCCTAGCCGCCCTGACCGTGAAGTGGCACCTCCTAATATTTAAAGGCTATGCCGTCAAAGGCCATGTTGTCATCTACCCTCTGCCAGCTTGTGACCGTTATTTCTTGTCACTCTTGGTAGTGCTCAGGGGAACAGGGACTCCCCCAATGCCTGCTGGTCCACCCTGACCAGTTTGTAAACAGCCACTAGATCCCCCCTCAGCTTTCTCTTGTGGAAGCTGAACAGGTTCAGGTCCCGTAGCCTGTCCTCGTAGGGCCTGCCCTTCTGACTTCTGATCATGTGGATGGCCCTCCTCTAGACCCTCTTCATGTTGTCCACATCCCTTTTGAAGTGCGGCACCCAGAACTGGATGCAGTACTCCAGCTGTGGCCTGACCAGTGCCACATAGAGGGGGAGTATCATCTCCTTGGACCTGCCTGAGATGCATCTGTGGATGCAGGACAAGGTACGGTTGGCCTTCCTGACTGTTTCCACACTGTCAGCCCATGTTCATTTTGGCATCAGTAATGACTCCAAGATCCTTTTCTGCCTCTGCACTGACGAGAGGGGAGTTCTCCAGCCTGTAGGTCTGCTGCTGGTTCTTCCTTCCCAGGTGCATCACCTTGCATTTGTCAGTATTGAAACCATGCCTGTTCTCATCTGCCCACCCCTGTAACCTGTCTAGGTCTGATTGTAGCCTATTCCTCCCTTCTAGCGTGCCTACTTTTACCCACATCTTAGTGTCGTCTGCAAATTTGAACAGGGTGCTTTTTACCCTGTCATCCAAGTCGCTGATGAAGATGTTGAACAGTGCGGGCCTGAGGACCGAACTCTGAGGGAACCCCACTGCCCACATCCCTCCAGCTTGAAAATATCCTGTCCACCACCACTCTCTGGGTGCAGCTCTCCAGCCAGTTAGCGACCCATTTGACTGTGTAGATGTCGATGCCACAGTCCCTTAGTTTTTTTAATGAGAATGGGGTGAGAGACAGTGTTGAAGGCCTTCCTAAAGTACAGAAATACTATGTCCACAGCTACATCTGCACCTAAGGATTTTATGACCTGGTCATAGAAGGCCACCGGGTTGGTCTGACAGGACTTGCCTCTTATGAACCTGTGTTGGTTGCCCCTAAGCATAATCTCCCCTGCTGGCCCCTCGCGGACACGCGCCAGAATAACACTCTCAAAAAGCTAACCCAGGACAGAGGTAAGACTGACTGGCCTATAATTTCCTGGGTCCTCCTTCCTCCCTTTTTTGAAAACCTTCTGAACATATGTAACACAAGCAAGATGACAACATGGCCTTTAAATATGCAGCTATTCCGATTCATTAGAAATTATTGTGACCGGCCTGCAGATCAATGAATTGTTATTTTATTTAATATTTTTTTTTTTTTTTTTTTTTTTTTTTTTTTTTACACTTGACAAAAATATTTAGTGTATTTTGTATATACCTAACTAAACTGCTCCTACATTCTGTACTTAATTGTGATAACAAACCCATTACCTTCTCTTTTGAATACATAAAAGATTGGCACTCTCTCCTTGGATGTTGTTCCATTTTCTATTTATTTAACACTGTTTCCTGGGAGACAATATTGTTCTGCCTGATCTGGGAACCTCTCTTAGGTACTCCTAAAATTGAAGATATGTCTTTTGCTATCCTTAGTCCCACCACCACCAGAAATGATAATAATATTTGTATATGCTGTCTTCCATCCAAAAAATCACAAACATTAAGAAAACAGAAGGCAGGCAAGGTGCCACACCTTACAGACCCAGTTTTATCAGGTAAGGTGCAACCCTGTCCTGCCTTCTGCTTCACTCCAGACTAACTAAGCTAACTATCTCTCTCTTACCATTAATGACTAAATGTCTACATTTGCTAGCAACTGATGAAGTGAGCTACGGCTCACAAAACCTTATGCTTCTCTGATTCAGTTATTGAGTCTCAGCCAGGATACTGCAGTACTCTGGCAAGACTTAAGATCTTTTCAAGGGTGCTGGGAGGTGTCACACACTGTTAGTAGTTAGGTGTGCAAACATGGCTTACAAGATGAACTCAGAAGATACAGACAGAAATGATATTTGTTGCATGATTGGCCCCTTGAAAGCACTCTACAGCTATGTCAAAACAGAAGTGCATGGCAGCAGAGTGCTTCGATCATGCAACAAATTAACCCTCATTATATGAGGGTTCAAATGAAGGCACTCTAAAGTGGAGAGCCTTCATTAACTTCTGTCTGCTCTGGCAACTGGTTCTGAAGGAGCCCACCCCCATCACTGGTGCTGTCTCAGGATAGGAGGGGGAGAAGGCAGGGGGGGAGATCAGCCACACTGGATGGGGGTGGGGGCAAGTGGATTGGAACCACCCCAAGGTGAGGGGCTCCAATCCCACCCCCTACCTCTACCACTCCAGTGTGGCAGGGCAAACCCAAGGTTGGAGCTCTGTTCCCTGCCTTCTGTCCTTCCCATCTTGCACCAGGAACATGAGAGGGGAGGTGTGGCTGGGGAAGAGGCTGCAGACAGGCTGCTTCTCTTACTGGATTGGTTCCAAATTGGAGCTTGATTTCCCAACCTTTGCACCCAACAGCTCATATCTATTGGGCCTGGGGGGTCAGTCTAACTCATGGTGCTTTCTCTGAAGTGCCATGAGTTAGCCTGGGGAGCTGCACTTTTATCTGTGCCAAGAGATTTCAGCTAGAAATTCATAGTATTGCCCTGAGGGGTCAGGCCAATGCTCAGGATCTCAATATTGTGCTGGTAGACAGGAGGGTGTGGTGTACAACTGCACATGCATACATAAAAATCAATTAAGCACACACTCACTAGGTGAATAGACCCTTATTAGGCATACACACTCACACTACTAGCTCTGGCACATACATTATACACCCCAAAAGTTAGACACAGAGCACTAATTCCTATAGCATGCACACAATGCCATATATTTATTTATATATTACACACATATATACACACACACACACACACACACACACACACACACTCTCATGCTAGCAACTCAGATACAAGTTCATTCAAA
>NW_017729024.1:38734849-38736195 GCF_001723915.1 Gavialis gangeticus | reverse complement strand
TCTCATGCTAGCAACTCAGATACAAGCTCATTCAAAATAACTAGTCTGGGTTCACACACACACCAAATTTAGACAGAATCAGTTACCAGTTACCAATACCTGCACATTCAATACACATATGTGGATTACTAATTCATATACCACACACACAGAGTATCTCTATTTATATACATGTGCATTCCCTAATTTACACACATACTACCCACCTACACATACACAAAAGTGAGTTCTTAAGTTGGGTATTGTGATGTGTATATATGTATGTGCTTGGTCTACTTGGGATACCTGGAGAAAGGTTAAAGGTAAGAAAGTAGGAGTGTAGGGGGTTACAGTTATCAGGACCGGGATTAGAACTGGTAGACTATAGGGGCCTGGGCTGAAGAACTGAGGCTTGGGGGTAACTTTAGCTTAATTGATCTTAATTGGTTAAAAGACAATGCCTAAAGCCTGCAGAACAGGGAAGTATGCTGGCACAGGGTGTGGGACTGGAACCAGAGCTACAGGGGAGCTGAAAAGGTAAGTGGGGAGGGGGGGAAAAATAGGACTAAGGGAAAGTGGGGGTGTTAAAGAGGGGTTCTGGGTGTGGGGAGCCAAAGGATGGCTCTGGGGCAGCTAGAGAAGTTGCAGAGAGTGGCAGTAGGTGCTGGAAGCTGGAGAGAACTGCAAAACAGCTAATAGGAGCTGGGAAGCTACGGGGGAGGGGAATTATAGAAGGTGCAGGGTGGGACGCCTGAAAACAGAGAGAGAGGCAGCAGAAAGTTACAGGAAAAGCATCAGTGACAGCAGGAAAGCAAGGAGAGGCTGAGAGGTGGAAGAAAAAGGGGAGATGGAATTGGGAGGAGATGGGGAAACTAGCAGAGAGGGTGGGAACTGGAGCTGAGAGAGAAAGAGAGAATGAGGCTGGAATTTAAGATAAGGAAGGGACTGGGATTCAGGAAAACATGATCCAATTCAGGGTTGCAAATGACATTGGTTTTATTGAACAGGGGAGATGGTGACAATACTAAATTGGTTTCCTTGCACCCACACCCACACCATGGCAGCAGGGGTTAGAGAGGCTTGGTGCAGGGGCTGAAGTCCAGGAGGAGAGAAAGAGACAGAGACAGAGAGTCCAAATTGTAGGAGGAGGTATGCAGGTTATATCTACCTGTCCAGGCTGGAAAGGGGTCCTTGTCCAGTAGATGTTGCCCAGAGGGGGGGGGGTTGCTGGCAGGGCCTCTGGGGTGGATAGGTGACAAGAAGCTCGTCTGGTCTGGATAGAAATGGTGTTCCCCCTGGGTCTGTCTTCACTGACCCTCTTTATAGGGGCAGACCTTGTGTGACCCTAGTGACAGGAGGCATGCCCA
>NW_017729024.1:38728640-38734837 GCF_001723915.1 Gavialis gangeticus | reverse complement strand
ACAGTTGCTGGTTCTGCAGGGTCTTTTGGCTTTCAAATGCTGGTCTTGTCTCTGTTCCTGGGTGAGGTCCATAGTTCCTGGATGAATCAATGCGAGGTGATGGTCCAGTTGTTACAGGCCATTCAGTAGAGGCCTGCTACCATTGTTTCTCATTCATCCGGGAACCAATTTACATGGGAAGGGTACAATGAATCATATTTTGCAACATGGGATGTCCAGGCAGAGGACACAAGATGGAGGCTTGACATACAAAATGGAAACTTGACATTACTTAGGTTCACTTACAAGCACAGACCTAAACCGTACAATATGCATATGAAAGAACAAAAAACAATACAGAAATGACAACAATACTATATACAACAATAAAAGCTCACTTATACTTATTTATAGGGAACAGAGAGGGAGCAAAAAGTCAGAAATGGTTGGGGAAGAGGAGGGAATGCATTTTAAGATAAATCATTAAAAAAAGAAAAACTGGGGGTTTTGCTACAATAGTATTAAACGTATCTGATCTGTTCTGGTCTGAGCTGAGTTCCTTTGAACAGAAACATTGTTCTCTTATTTTTCTGTAGTCAGAAAATGATTGAAAACTAAGAGTTGACATTTTCTGAGGGTTGATGTATCTTTTGCCTTGAGCCTAAAAAGGTTGAAAACCACAGTTACTCTATTAAGTGCATGTCCACCTTGCTTTCTGTCTGACTTCAGGCTAACATAGCTAACTACCTCTCTCTAAACATTAATGATATATTTTTGAACACTCCTGTGATGTAACCTCTCAATAGTTTATTTCTATTTTAACCCTTATTGGATGTCCTTGTCTTCAAAAGTGGTCCCTTCCTTAGTTATATATGAAGAGCATTCAGATGTTTAAGAATTAACTCTGCTTATTCCTGGTGGAGAAATAGCTTTGACACATTCAAATTTTTCCAGCAATAGAAAATGCAAGTATGTATGTCTGTCCTTTAACATAGTTGTGTAAGGAACATGAATTTGATTACTTGCAGGGAATAACTGTGGTAGGCTATCTGCCTTGATAACTCTTCATTGCATACAGATAAGAAGCGAATCACCATGGATATTTCCAAAATGATTGATTTCTTCTCACTCTATCTGAATCATTTTAAATGATGAAAGCCTTACACTTGTGCTCAGTTGTAGAACATTACAAATGATTTATTTAAAGCAACAATAAACCCAGAAAAATTAGAATCAAGAAGTAGTCTTCTGCTGTCAGTTGTTTCCATTTGTTGACTAACAGCATTTGCCTGAAGAGAAAGAATCTGTTGTATGCCTCTCAACATGTTTTTTCTCTTTACATTGATAAAAAGATATCTTAAGGTTTGATTTATGGGGGCATTACCAAAGGTTTGATGTTAAAACCCACATACTCAAGTACATTAAGCCCCATGTGGAAGTTCTCAAAAGTGGCCATAGTTCATTACAGCTTCATCTTTTCCAAAGGAATTCATTAAACGTCAGTACAGATGCTCTCATTCAGAAGCAGATTCAGTTTACTGTTGCCTCATTCTTCTTGGGATTAAGTTAGAGCAAAATCAGTTGTCTTTACTTCTGAATGAGAAAGTCCATATGGACAACTTATGTACATTAACTGAATACCTTTGGTTCATTCATACACCAGTCTTGTAGCTGACTAAATTTCATTTTTGGTGGCACTGAGGGGTAAGTTACACATTACACTTGGACCATACTAAAAGCACTTAAAACACAAGCATCCACTCAAAAAGGTCATTAATTTGTGCTAAGTGCCCTGAGTGTCACCCTTTCAGATGAGTTTTACCTCTGGGCTGTGTTCCCTATCTCATGTTAGGAAAACAGAGATAAAGTGAGCAATATGCAGTCCCCCAGCATCCCAAGATGCATGGCTCCCACTGCTCATCTTCTCTCAGAGCAGGGACAATGACAAGATGTTCTGGTTCCAAGCTATGCCTCTGCTTGCCAGCCCTCTAGTCGTAAGTCAGAAATGTGTAGGCAAGAAATGGTATAACCCATAACATGATACTGCTCCATGCCTGTTCTATCTTTAATGTCACTTAACACAGCACAGATTGAGTACGGTCTAAGTGTAATATGTAACTTCACCCAAAGTATGCTAATAGTTAGGACCAAGAAAACAAAATCTGCTAAACTAGTAATTGTATGAGTGTCAAGAGGGTGGAATATTTTGTTTCTTCATTAGTGCTATGAAATTTGGTGTATTTGATCCTTCCAAATAACCTACGACAATTACAAACAAGCAGCGTGGGAAATAATTGCCACCTGCTTCCTGCACTAGTTCTAATTAACATCTTACATTTTACAGTGCCTTTCATCCAAAATTAGCAAACTGATATAGTATACAAACTATATATAGAGATCATTTCAACAGTCACTGGAGGGCAACAGATGTTTAATGGAGTTAAATCAACATTACACAATACCTAAAACTATATGGAAACAATTGTTACAAAGCACCTATGAAAAAGTTAACAAGAACATTTAACAAAATATTGTTTCTTTGACTAATTACAAAATGTTTTGCTAAAAGGCTGCAATATATTTAAAGCCTGCTTTTAGCAGTTTGAATATTCTAAATTTCCTGGTTCTCTCTCCTCCTCAGGTGGACTCATCACATACAACATTACATCACAATATACAAAGAAAAATTCAGGCCTGGCTGTCCAAATATGGAGCAATATCATTAATGAAGCTGGCTTTTGTTTTCACAAGAAAAATTCTGGAAACCTTTTTCTTGTCATAAAACTACTCCCTTAGCAAAATACTCAGGCCGTGTTTAGACGAGCGAGCCAGTGCCTGTTGCAGCATCTCAAAGCAGTTTGAGATGGGGTCACTGGGGCCTGGGCACAGATGCAGGGAGCAGAACAGCAAGGGCTGGCACTGCTCAGAGCCACAAAGTGGGACTATGTCCTGACGCTGGGATGGAGTGAGTGAGGGGCAGGCAGGGGCTGTGGGTCAGGAGTGAGGGACAGTGGTAGGGATGTGGGTTGGGTGTGAGAGGCAAGGGCAGGGGCAGGGGCAGGGGCAGGGCACTGGTATCCCCATCTGGGTGAGAAAAGTGGACACAGACAGCTCTGATTTTTCTATGATAAAAAACAAAAGCAAATGCCAAAGTGTATAGATATTTAGAATTCATTTTATTATGATGATGATGGGACACTAGTAGGCTTTCAAATTGCTTTAAAATAGTAAAATATATCAATAAAACATCGCCCAACTGTTCTCTCTCTATATAGTGGTGTTTCATTTTAATCACAAAAGAATGTGGATTTGAGGTATTTTAATGAGAGAGTTTGGGGGGGGGGGGGCATTATCAGAGAATTTACAGTTTTTAAACAGGGGACACCAGGTTCCCTGCTGGTGAGGCAAGTGGCAGAGGCAAGTGGAGCCTGCCCAGAGCCAGCACCAGGAACCCCCCACACCCAGGCAGCACAGGGCACCGGGGACATCAGGGCCCAGGCTGGGGTTGTCACCCTGCCCTGCAGCACCAGGAACTGAACCCAGAACATCTTCTAGGCAATAGCTGCCCAGATAGCTGGGCAGGGGCACAGATGGCAGTGGTGTCACACAAAGGCCAGCTCTGCAGTCACAGCCCACTGGCAGCTGGCCCAGAGGGGCAGATGCCTCATCCGGGTCTGGCAGGTGAGCAGCAGGTCACAGCCCGGCAGCAGCCCCCACTGCCAGACTGCTGCAGTGGGTAAATATAAGTGCAGGGAACTCTCAGGGCTGTTTTGGCAGTCCATCTGGCACAAAGGATGGTGTTCCCAGGTACCAATTGGCTGGGCCTCAGAAGCTCCTGAGAGTGAGTAGCCCTGAAGCTACTTGCCAGGGCAGCTTTTTGTATTGCTGGGGCCAGAACAGAGCAGCTTTTTATACTACTGGGGACAGCACAGGTGCTGGCCGTGGGCTCTAGCTCCCCCTGGCTGCAGATCCAGAAAGATTACTTTGCTCCAAGTGGCACAATTTGCTTCACAACGAAGTGCATGTCCAAGCAGGTGCAGTGAGGCAAAAAGCCCTGGCTCCAATTTGTACCATGTCTATTTGAGCTGCTGCAAGGACACGTGCTTGCATGAGTGGATGTGCCCTTAGGGGTTATACCCAGGGCTGAGATTTCATCTGATGCATAGGAACCTCTTAAAGCTTTTCTGTACTAGGAAATTTAGATGTCATTTTTAGCAGTAGGACTTAGAGGACATGATTTTATGACTGAATGACTAGCATAGGGATGGAAAAGTTGTGTTCAGCATCATGTAAGCTTGTTGTGGGTAAGTTCTATTGTGGCCAGTATTTAACAGTGACATATTCCAAATATGACTTGCTATAAATACCATGCAGGTTAAGGTTATTTATTAGAATAATTACTTCTTATTTAATAACTAGCTCTTACTTACAAAGAGAGAGTAACAGAAAACTGTAGCCTGACTCTCCAATATGTAAATCCATTTACTTTCAGATTCTGCAATGCTGGGTTTCTACCGCTCCAAGCACAAAAGTCACTAAGCAACAGTTAACACAGATATATTGTTCTCATCCATCTCAGGCTAGGTAGGTGCATATCTTTTGCAAACAGCCACTGACTGCAACCCATTTGTTTAACTTTGACATGATAGTGCATTCCTATTAAAATAAAAAAAAAATAATAATAATAAAATGATGGTTGACGGATTCTATTTTTAGCGATACTTATTTGCAGGTTAGAATATGCTGTTGAGGGAAGTCAAACCAAACAGAGTAAGAGTGAGCCACACAGTAAAACAGAAAAGGTCAGCACTGAAAGTTCCCTTAAGGAAAAAACTCCACAGTAAGAGAAAAAAAAAAGCTATAACAGTCATTATTTATATTCTCATAATACTTAGAAGCCCAGCCTAAACTATGGCAGCATTGTACTTGGTACTAGGCAGACAAGACAAAAATGGTGTGTCACAAAGAGCTAAAAATGTAAATAGATAAGATAAAGTATGGAAGGAGAAACCATGTACTATTGTTCTCATTTTAGAGAGCTGATGGAAGTTCCCAGTCCAGTCCCTTAACCATTCACACAAGTACAACGCTTACAGCACCTTCAGTGCAGTGCATTAGAAACCGTTCCTTATATTTGAAAGAAAACATCATAGATACTTAATATAAATGAACACTCATACAATTCTTAATAATTATTTAGTTCACTAGCAAAAACTTACAGTGCACATCAGCTGCCTGTGCAGCAGGATACTAGTACAATATTCACAGAGAAAGGACTCTAATTAATCATGTGTGCATACCTGCCAACATCCTCAGAGCAATAACAAATGGTTTCTGATTCACATACATCTGTGCACATTTACATAAATTCAAATATGCTTGCATAAATTAACATAGCTAGGCCTAGAGAGACAGAAAGAGCGTGGGAGAGAGACTTCAGCATTTCAACATTTCTCCCTACTCAAAGCATTTTTTCTCTTTCTTCCATTCTTTTAGTTCATCTGAAATCCAGCTTCCCTACAAAAACACCCCCAACTCAAATCTTTTGCAAAAAAAAAAAAAAAAAATGACCAATCAGCCTAGTGAATCAATTTTATTGCCAAAACTCTTACACCATCCTAAAAGAAACTGCATTCCAAAATTGTATTTGTTGCTGAAACAATCCATTACCATTGGAAGCTCATAGAGAAAGACCAGCTGAGGGAGACCTTTAAATATACCCCTTCCCAAACCGGGATAATAGTTAGTCAAAGTAGGTACTTTACAGCTGGGAGGAGCAGTTGCTTCTTAGCTGTCCCACTCCAAAGTGTGGTTGTGCAGTAGAGGGCAAAAGCACTGATCTTTCTAAACACTGAGGGCCCAGGTTGCCCTTCACAGCTGGTGTGACGTGGAGTCTTACCTGGAAAGAATGTGAATAGGAAAATGTGTTTAGTCAGATAGGAGCTTTCCCCTTGAGATTGGCTTTCCTCACAGGCTAACAAAAGTGTCTGAAAATTCACACTCTGTGGCAAAACCTGTAGTTTTGGAAGGCCAAAATATTTTTGAAGGTCTAACCTCAGGATTTAACAGGCTCTGCTAAAATTTTCTAAGAACCTAAGGAAAATATCTTTAAACATTATAATACAAGTATTTGGAACAGGTTCAAGATGAAAGAGCTAATCATATCATTCTCTCTTGCCCTCTGATCATGCGTGTGCCTCTCCTCTAGACTCTCTCAA
>NW_017729024.1:38720863-38723640 GCF_001723915.1 Gavialis gangeticus | reverse complement strand
GGAAGGAAAAGTTTATGGTAATTCATCAGTTGAGACAGGCTATAAGGACTGAAGAAATTCAGAGCACAGTTCAGCTACGTGATTGGTACATACCTGGTCACAGAGGCCTATCCCAAAGAAGTAAAAACTTCATAATCAACCACACACTTCATGAAAGCTACACAACACCCCCATTGACACCAGCATCTCTGGTGTGGGAAAATCCCCAAGTACATTTTGCATGAATAAGAACCATCCCTTCAAATAGATATGACAAAGAAAAGCCAAAACATCCTACTTTTTTCTGGTAGGAATTTAAGGCAGGGATATTAAGCGGATCACCCAAGATTTTGCAGGAAGTCACAGCCAGTAGCTGAAGGCCAATCTTCCAAACTTTTGTTCAAGGTTTTGATCACAAAACCAACCTTCATCTTTAAGTTTGACACAACAAAAGGTTGCAATAGCTGTCATTTGTTGATTCTATTGTGTGTGTAATATTATATATATATTAGAGGATATGCATTCCCTTCCCTTCCCCAACTATTTCTGACTTTTCCTCTCCCTCTCTATTCCCTGTAGATAATTATAAGTAATCTAAGATATAGGATAAGCTTTAACATTTTATTTTAGGTAGTAAGTTTTATTTTTCTCTCCCCTCTTTGCAAATAAATGGCCTGCTATTTTGATATAGATATCCACTATTTTATAAGTGATAATTATTAAGTTTGTACTGCTTTTATATTGTGCGATTACTGTTTTAGGTCTATACATGTAAATTAGCATAAGTCTTGTCAAGCCTCCATCTCGTCTCCCCTGTTGTGTAACCCATGACTCGCACATACCCCTCCTATGTAACTTGGTTCCTGAATGAGTGGGGATGAATGCGGGTACTTGAGAGACAATGGCAGTACGTCTAAAAATAGCTCCTTCTGAGTGACCGAACCATCAACAGCAATACCTGGACCAACAACCCAACCATTGGAACCACCCTCAGCATTCAAGAAACAAAAGATGAGGCAACCCACCATTGTGCCAAGGCTGCACATGCTCAGTTTGAACATCTGGAACCCTCTGGAACAGGACTGACCTTGCCCTCCCATAGGAGATCATAGGTAGTCTACCCCATAAAAAGGGGTAGTGAAGATTGGCTCCCTGGGAACGCCATTTCCATCTGGACCACACCAGTTCCACATCACATTGCCTGTCCGCCCCAGAGGCCCTGCCAGCGACCCCCTGTAGACAACACTGAGCTGAAGGAGACCCCAACAGGCCATCTAGGACCCACTTCCAGCCTGGGATAGGTAGATATCACCTGCATATTTCCTCCTCCAGTTTGGACTCTCTCTCTCTCCTCCTGGACTTCAGCCCCTGCAGCAAGCCTCTTTAACCCCTGCTGCCATTGTCTGTGTGTGTTTCTCTGTGTGCACGCACAAAGGAACCAATAAGATATTGTGTCACCATCTCCCCTTTTCAGTAAAACCACTATCATTTGTAACCCTGAGTTGGGTTGTGTTTTACTGAGCCCCGGTCCCTTCCCTATCTTAAATTCTGGTCTCTGTCTCTCTCTCTCTCCCTCTCAGTTCTCAGCCTTACTCCTGCCACTTTCTGCCTCCTCCCTGTCCCTTTTCTTCAGGCTCTCAGCCCTGTTGCTTTCTGCAGGCTCTCAGCCTTGCTCCCACCACTTTTTTGCCTCTAGCTACCTCTTCCCAATCCCTATCTCTCTGCTTTCTCTTTCACTCTGTGTTCTCCAGCCTCCCCATCCCTGCAGCCCCACTCCCAGTTTTCCTCTCCCCATGTACCTCTCGGCAGCCCTGTAGCCTCCTTGCTCTGACTCCAGCCTCCAGGCTTTTCCCTGACATTGCTCCTTTGCTCTGCTGGCTTTCTACCTTCAATTAACACCAATTAACCTTAAGTTACCCCAACTCCCCTCCAGTCTGCCGGTTCTAATCCTGGCACTAGCAACTTTCATCTCAGTCTCCACTAGCAGTAACCTAAAGTAACCCCAAGCTTCAGTTCCTCAGCCCAGCTTTCTCCAGTCTACTGGTTCTAATCCTGGTCCCGGCAACTTTCACCCCCTACATTTTCACTCTCTCTTACCTTAAATTTCCCCCAGGTATCCCAAGTACACCAAGCACATACATACACACCACAACACCCAAGTTAGGAACTCACCTGTGTCTATGTGTAGTTGAGTGGTATGTATGTGAACTGATATACATAAATGTCACTGTGTGCATGATATATGAATTAGTGATCCATGTATGTGTATTGGTTGTGCAGGTATTGGTAATTGATTCTGGTTTAATTTCTTTTGGTCTGTATAGTGTAGGTGCTTGAATTGGTGATAGGTGTGCATTTATCTAGGCTGGTGATTTTGAATGTGTGCACCTATATTGGTAGTGTGTTTGTGAACTCCTGGTGGGGGTGTATGCACCTAGTGTGGTGTATGCACCTAATTGATTTTTGAGTATGTGCATGTGAAATTGTACACCATGCCTTCTTGTCTAAAAGCACAATATTGAGATCTTGAGGGTTGGCCTGACCCCACAGGGCAACACTATTACAAAATTACACAACCTATAGCTGTTTCCTGAAACATTCATAGACTTCTAAAGACATTAGGGCTAGAAAGGCCCTTGAAGATCATCAAGTCCAGCCCCCTGCCCCAGGGGCAGGAAGTCAGAGGATCCCACCAAGATAAGCATCCAAATGTTTCTTGAATGAGTCCAGAGCAGAAGTGCCTGAACCATTTCTGGAGGGAGTCTATTCCAGGCCCTGGGGGCTTGGACAGTAAAGAA
>NW_017729024.1:38707429-38720589 GCF_001723915.1 Gavialis gangeticus | reverse complement strand
ACTCTCTCAAGCTACTCCACATCCTTAACAAAACGCTTATTCTACCAACTGTTCAAAGGGGACAGAAGTCAACTGAGAGGCAATGGGAGCGCTATTATTGGAAAATTGTATGAAAAACCAATAGCTTTTGCTTGAGCTGTCAACATGAAGTAATGCATTGTTGCCAGCCCTGCCCATTTTCAAGGTGTCTAGGCCAACCTGTACAACTGTGGCTAAGCAGAAGGCCTCAGAGCCTGTTTCTGAGTGACCATGGAATTAACCTTTACAGATAGGATAACTAGCTTGATCAGCAAAGTAAAGAAGTCAAACAACATATCCAGTTAAACAAATCATGAAATCCAATTAAACAGAGAACAAGGCCTGAAAGGAGATAATCTAAACAATAATTCAAATATACTATATCAGAGATTTATCTTAAAATGTTAGTAGTAGTTGCCATGGATCCACAGGTATAAACACCCTAGAGGATTATTAGATAGGTGATGGAGGCAGGGAAGCAATATGGAAGGTTCTGGAGGCAGTGACTTAGTGGGTGGCAGGAGAGAGGGGGGTCTCTGTGAGAATAGGGGAATGGAGGTCTTCGGCTGAGAGAGCTCACTGCAACTGAAGGAAGTTGATCCTGGGAGATGTTCACAGGAATTTTTGTGAGGGCTAGGTGGTAGTGGGAATATAGGTTAAGCATTTTGTTAGTTTTGTTTTACCATACCCTGTTCTCAAAACATTTGATCACTTTTTCTTTTTTTACATCATTTCTACTTAGTAATAAAACCTTTTGGTTTTTCTGTTACTTTACCAAAGCACCTGTGGTAAATCATGATTTCTGGCCACATTAATAACCTAGGCATGCCCATTCTGTAGAGTGGAGACCAATAAGCTTATAGAAACCCTAGGTGTGTGTCTGAAAGCTCACCAACACCCTGGAGTTGTGTCACAGTACTGATTGATATAACCAAACATATTAGATGCTGTTTTGCTATAGTAGATATATTTTTGTTAAATTTCCTAGATAAGCTGTAAAAACAGAGTAGCTTTATCAGCGAAGAGTGTCAACTAAGGGAAAGAGAAAACAAGATAGTGGCAAGCAGCATTCCAGGATGGTGAAGGAAGGAGATAAGAAACCTTCTCTCTTAGGGAGAAGTTACATGTTACATGTCCTGGGAGCACTGCTTTATCTCCATGGAACAAACTGAAGTTACCCTAACATGAGCTAGTTGGCATTGGCCAAAGTTACCCCTCTCCTGAAGTGCCATAATTTGGAGATGCTCAGAGGGTGGTTAGCATATCATAGAATCATAGAAGTAGGGTCGGACGAGACCTTGAAGATCTTCAGGTCTGACCCCCTGCCTGGGCGGGAGAAAAGACTGGACTCAAATGAGTCCAGCCAGGTAGTCATCAAGCCTCTTCTTAAAGATCCCCAGGGTAGGAGCCAGCACCACTTCCCTAGGAAGTTGGTTCCAGCTCCTAGCCGCCCTAACTGTGAAGTAGTTCTTGCGGATGTCTAATTTAAACCTACTCTCTAATAATTTGTGTCCATTGTTCCTTGTCATGCCAGGGGGCGCTAGGGGAAACAGTGTCTCCCCTAAACCCTTCTGGTCCCCCCTAGTGAGTTTATAGACAGTCACCAGGTCCCCCCTCAGCCTTCTCTTGTGAAGGCTGAACAGGTTTAGGTCCCTCAGTCTTTCAATGTAGGGTCTGCCCTGTAGTCCCTGGATCATGCGGGTGGCCCTCCTCTGGACCCTTTCAATGTTGTCCACATTCCTCCTGAAATGGGGTGCACAGAACTGGACGCAGTACTCCAGCTGTGGCCTGACCAGCGTCGCATAGAGGGGGAGGATCACCTCCTTGGCTCTACTTGAGATGCACCTGTAGATGCACGACAAGGTCTGGTTAATGATGAGTTAATGATCTTTAATGTGCAGATGCTTATGTTTTAACTGCCTTTAGTATGGTCTTAGTGCAGAGTGCAATTTCTCCCTTACTGTCTCAATAACATAAATCCCAACTACTTGGCACCTTTCAAGTTCACAAGAAACCTGGTTCAGCCCAGTCCCAAAAGTTTCAGGGACACAAAGAAATTTAAATAAAGCCAAACAGATAACATTTATTAAAATAAGCCATCTATAAATATAGGGTATCGGCTGGAAGGAAATTTAGACAATTCGGCAAATTCAAAAAGATCTGTAACCAGCATCATACCACCCTTCTCCCCACTTTTGAGTTTTTCCAGCTGGTATATATAAGAATCTATGCTGTGCTGCTAGAAGTAGCCAGATAGACTTTGGGATAAGTATTTATTTTTGTGTTTTCAGGTATAAGAATAAAAGGTTAGGCTGTAGACCTGTCTTGCCTCTTTTATTAGTAGCCAGCCTACAACCTTATTTGTTTATTTGTTAATCCAAATGGATCCTTCAACACAACTCCTAATGATTATTATATATGAAACTGGCAGCATTGCATGGGTAAAATGGCCTAAAATTTACAGGGGCCTATTTTCAGTTTTTGATGATTTTGCCCAACTTTAACTATTTCCTGTGATATTTTCTAGGTCAGATGTTTATATAGAAATTTTTTTTAAAATAAAGTTTAAAGTAAAATGGCTAAATATTTCCAGAAGCAAGACTAAGAACAAGCTTGTTGTTTTGCCAATATTTAGAAAATTCTTACTACACTCTTAAAGAAAAGTTCTAACATGCCATCCTTTTGAGACACGGCCTCAGATCTGACAAAAGTGGGATGATGCCATGGATTTTTTTTTCCGTTTCCTATAAAAATCAGTACAAACTCATCTTAATTGTAAGTCTATCAAATATTGTCATTTGCACATGCTCAAGCGTTTGTAAGGAGTGGGCAGAATTATCAGTAGAGCCATTAAGAATGGCCACAGAGCTCTTAACAGCCAGAATGAGCCTTCTGTTGTACCCCACAGAGGGAGCTAAGCAGAATTCCTTATTCAGTCAGCACTCCTCTTAGCAGGAACTCTGGTGGTGTTGGGGGCAGAGCCTTAGCATAGGGATACTGATTGCCCTGTGCTCCCAATGCTGGTATCAAGGCAGTTAGGAAGGAGACCACTGAATCATCTAAAGAAAGCAAAAGTAAAGGGGGTGCTTCTTAGTGTTTGGTGCAGAAAGAGGGCACAATGCTAAAAAGGGAAACAATTTTTTCTAGCATTCAAAATCTAACTTCTACCATGGCTGATTTGCTGCTAACCCATTGCAAATTAAACTGTAAGAGTTAAGTTCCAAAACCACTCACAAACTATATATTTTAGAGAGCTTTGGCATCACCAACTGTTGTTGAACCTTGTCAGTACTCACGGATAAAAAGGAAATTACAGAAACATTTAACATTTTTACCCTAACAAACTACTTTAACATCACTATTTAAGAGCTGTATTTGAAATTTCAACCAGCTGTGGAAGATGAAGCTGCTGTGCTGTCTGTGTTCCCTATGCCATTCCAAAAGCAATTTCACTAACTGAAAAAGCAGCAGAAAAGATATCTGTCTATCTTGAATTTCCAGTGTTGGAACACATTGTTCCCTGGAGAAATTTTGCAGTTTTTATTCTGACAAAACACCTGAAATGACGTCAGTGGAGGTTGCAGTGATCTGGCCTATTGTGTAGGATCTCTGTGTTACACCAGGGCCTCAAGTGGGTCATCATCAGCAGGGATGAAGCCTCAGATCTTAAGAATAAATCTCTACTCCCTGAGCAAAGAGACCCACAGAAAAAGAAAATAATTAAACTTAAAGAAACAGTGTAGCCAATGCCAGAGGGAGGCTAGAGTATTAGACAAGCATTTACAGGTCTTCCTTAGATATCATAGCTAATTTGATAGTATTCACATACAGGAATTACTTAGAGCTGATTGAATATTTATAGCAAAGTGATTTTTTTGCAAGTATCTAGTTGATCTAATAAAAGATATCACCTCTGCTGTGAATTCCGACTCCTTTCACCTGCAGACCAATACGGCTATAAACCTATATGCTTGAAACCTGGAAGATACCGAATTTGAGGTGTTTTTGAAATAAACACTTCATAATTTTACAAGAAGGAAGCAAATCCACTACCTTGGAACCTGAAAGCTGACACCCTGGCTCCTGTCTACTGTTCCAGCTCAATCTGAATGTCTACAGAGGTCAAACTCAACACAATTCCCTGCCCAGGAGATCATCCATCACACCATCCTTCTGAGAAATATGAAATAGCATAACCAGAAGGAAACATAATTCAACCTCCTGCTTGACACCAGACAACACTGAATTAAATAGACTGTTCTAACTTTTATCTGAGCCTAATTTGTACAAAATGAACTATTTCAACTAGATCGTACAACACCTTCAGCTCCCGTGACATATGAATTTTCGTTTCCACCTAGGAGATACTTTACAATCTTTGTATTCTACTATGCCTGAGGAAGGGTGAGTGCACCCAAAAGCTTGCAAATAAAGCATTTTTTTTTTCAAAGATCTAGTTGGTTTAATAAAAGATATCACTTCTGCCAGAGGTTCTGATTCCTTATAGCTGAAGGATAATTTTCCATTGAAATTGTTCTTCCACAGAAAATTGAGTTTCCAACTAAACAGCTGTGTACTCACGTGCATGCACAAGACAAGCACCTGCTATCCTTGGACAATTTCAGCTCTACAAATCCAAAAAGAAAAAAATGCCCTCTGTGGATTAGATTTTGCAGTTACACTGCATTCCTCCAATACAACATGGTGGCTTAGCCAAAGTGAAGTCTGCAGGGTACCATTCAAGATTCAGTCCACTGAGGCAGACTGTAAAAGGATGATGGGAGTATGAAACATCCAAACAACATTTCCCTCCAGAAAGCACAAAAAGTGCTTTTCTTTTTAAACAAAGGAACAAAGGAAACATTACTATCAACTCTATATATTCCACAATCAGGCACTGACAAAGGAAGATAGGCAGGTGTATTCCACACACAAAGGACTATTGACTGGATGCCATATTGCATGCTTCTTTCCTATTGATTTAACCTATAATGTTACCTTTATTAAAGTTTTAGAGGCCAATGTCTTAGTGTACATAGTGTTTATAGCGCCCTTAAAGTGATTAAAGATCAGTTCAATCCTTGTTTAATTTGTTACAAAAATACTAAACGAAAACCTGACTTGTCAGAGGGACTGAATACGATACATATACAAATTACCATTAGGAGAAAGATTTTAAGAAGTACTAAGTCCTGTGATTATTGGTACATTTTTTGAGAAACACCAGAATAGCTCAGAAGCCTAAGCCCCACTTACTTGCAATGGGATTTGACTTCTACAACATGGAGATCTTAGACATGAAAGAGGAGACATTAGGCCAAGAGATCATCTAGCCAAACCCCCTATTCTGAGGTAAGATCAAATATACTGATGTTACTCCTGGCAGATCATAAAAGTCATAGAAAATTAGAGTTGGAAGGGACCTCAGAAAGTTTTGCTCAACCTGTTTTTAAGAACCTTGTTAAAAACAAGGTTCTTAAAAACCTTCACTGTTAGAGATTCCACAACATCCCTAGACAGAAGTACGACAGGGTGACAGTTTAGGGACTATCTGGTTCAGAGAGGCATGAAGTTTTTGGAGGGAGTAGCCTACTTCATCAGATGCTATCAATGGTTCATGAATGGTCCAGGTGTTATGCATGACCTCAGAACAGAGCTAACCACCTTTCAACAACACCCCTAGGTCCCTTTCCAGTGTTTAATAATCCTTACCCTTATAAGTCCCTTATAAGACACATGCTGGAGGGTTTCTGGAGAATGAAAGGCAAGTATATTACATGGGGAAGATTCAGTTTATTCTTCTCCCTTTTCTCTTCCCACAGTTATTTTAGAATCCTCAGAACATGCCCCCTTTAGGCTATTCAGGTAGGTGATACTTTTTAAATATTTATATTTCAATAGCACCCATATGTTCAAGCAGGATTAGAGGCCCAGTATTCTGCCCTAGTGAGTCTGATAACCATGTAGGCAAAACATGTTCCTCCTCTCAAGAAGCTTACCATTTAAGTTCTATGGAGAGTTGTACAGTGTAGCTGGAAAGAAAAAAAAAAAAAATCACATCAGATGCTGTTACACAGGTAAAATAGAAACTATCTTACTTATATGTGACAGCACCATATCAGCCTGAAGCATGAATACTAGCTTAATGAAGAAAAAAAAACTTAGCAAGCACTGGTGTTGTTTCTGGTTCAGAAGAACATCATGAAGTAGGAAAGAAATTAAATCTATTTCTCAAACCACAGATTCTAACAAAAGCACTTTGCTTCGGACTACATGACTGAGGTAATAACCGGGTGGAAATCTTTTTGAAAGCATTAGGATTATAATAAGACAGCCTTCTGACCAGATAACTGCATGAATTGAAATGGGTATATGGAAATAGAACCAATTTAAATCACAAAGAACATCTGATTTGTGGGGTGAAATAATGGAACAGGAATTTTAACATTTAGGGCCAGAAGGACTACCTGGGGACTTTTTTATACAAGCTGTGTGCACAGCTGTGAGAAGAGGGAATATAATGTTCTGGGATAAAATGGTGGTGTTATCATTTTTACTTCAGACCAACAATTTGGGGAAAAAACCCAAAACCAAACAACCAGTACTGCATCTTGTAACACTTTTAAATCATCAATGCTGGGTTTCACCACTTACCAACAGCTCAAGAGATCTGACAGTATGATAATGCTGTTCAAGTTCATGATACATGCAGCATGAGTGACTGGTGCCTCCTGGATCTGGGGGGGGGGGCACCCACAGAAGCCGCCGATGGCAGCAGCCCTGTCAGGGGGAGTGCCAGCCCTACTGACAGCATCAGTGTCAGCCATTGGGGGTCACCGGTCCCTTCAGGGGAGGGCATGTGCACCCCTGTGCACCCCGTACCAGTTGCCTACGATATGCAGGCTAGAAAAATCTGTTTGCCAGATAGAAATAAGAAGCTCTTTTAACACTAGTAATTTCAGGGTGTCTTTTCAGTCAATCCTCTCATTGTCTCATAGTAGCAGTTCCATTCTTCCAGATTTCCAACTGAAAATCTCAGCCTTTGGGGAAATCTTTCATATCTTGTTTCTAAACAGCCCAAGGAATCAGTTCCTGCATTACTACTCAGTGTTGCCTAGATTAACCCCTCATAGATACTGCATGCCAACTGCAGATCAGATGAGTGGAAGAAAAATGGATTTCACTAAATCAGTTCTGAATAAATGAGTTCTGCAGACAGCAGTTTTCTGGAGAAGGCGTCTTCTCCAGAAAACTCCAACCTTTTCCCATAACTCACCCCCTCTATATATTCCCCTTTCCACCCTTTCCTTTTATGATCCCTTCCCATCCCCTTAGCCCAAAATGCTTCTCTGTTCTAAGCAAATAAGCTAGTCATCTCCCAGTCCTCTGGTCTGGATCCGTTGCACAATTTCCTGAACTCATTTCCTTCCTAGGTAGGAATGAAAGGCAAAAACAAGAAAATATTTCTCCATATTGGACCCTTACTCCAGCCATCTACCTTGCTACTTCTATTCTCACATGGGCTGTATAAACAGACCTGCTAGACATATGGCACAGGATGAGAAACAGCCTTTCCTTTATTCCTTGTGCAAATTATTAGCCTTTGTAGTGTGTGGTATGTACACTTTATGATAGGCTATAAAATCCCTTCCTCCTTTCATCTTGATTGATAGTCCTAGGCCTTCTTGGGAAACCATCTGTGAAATGCCACACACACACAAACAATCACAGTACACCACTTTTCACCTTACATGTAAAAATCAGACAAAACAATACCATGCACTCAATTTACTACTGAATTTTAGTAATGCAGCTTCAAACGCACTCATTTGTTTGAATTCACTATTTGAGACTAACACCCAGATAGATACCACTACACCAGACTTAACATTGCTGTAGCTCATTGCTATGGCAACATCGGTTGTTGCTATGAAGAAGTAGTAGTGTGAGGCACAAACTGTGATGTTGACGCTACGTCGCTGTAGCTCATAGCTACGGCAATGTAGCATCTAAAAGTAACCATGTGCCACCAGGACTGTGCAGTACTGGCAGGTACTGTGCAGTCAGGAGCATGTATAGACACACCCAATATGAATTTTAATACATTTCTCGATTTTCAGACTTTTTATTTAAATCTAAATTCCTCTAATGGTTTGCTTCCATTTGGAAGATGGACTTCATATTTTGAAACTTGGGAAAAAAAAAAAAAAAGCACTGTGGCTTTTTCTACAGCCTAGAGCTCAATGGACTTTAATTTACAATGTTAGCATTTTATAGTTCATCAAGTATCTTAAATACCTTTGATAAGAATTTTACCTCAACTCTAGCTTGCTAGATAGACAGTCTGAGGGTGCTTTAAAAATACAAGCTGCAGCTGGAGAAAAGTGTGGCTAGAGGAACTACCAAAGACAATACAAGTCTGTACTTCATTGGCCTATACGGTAACAATGGTTTGAGAGGCATATTCAGGCAGGTCTTGGGGCTATGAGGTGGTCAACACAGCATTCAATACTGCAGAAGCAGCAGATTGTGCTGTAAATCTTAAGGCAGCCAGGGAAAGTTGCTACAGTGTAGATGGGATACCAAGGGCATTTAGTTTCCCAGGGTCATGGGATAGGTCCCATGCAACAGACCTGAATCCTTGAGGTACTTTTTTCTGCTTCTTCCTATTCTTGCAATATTTTTCTGTGCCTCTTTAACAAGATGCCAACTCCTTCATATCCAGAGTTCTGGAGGTAAGAACATTAGGTCAATACAAACATAATTTGGCTAGTGTGTTCACTTTCATAAGCCAATTCCAGATACAAAAAAGCCCTTCATAGCATTAGAATGGGACTCAAGATGTTGCCCAAAGGCAACAGTGAATCGTAGATGCCATTAAGAAGGTCTTCATTATTACTGAAATAATAAAGACAGATTAAAAACCCACATGTTTACCAAGACTGTAGCTAGAAGCAATAGCAAACAAGTTAGGCAGAATGTGATGCAGGAAGTTCCCATGTATATCTAGAGAACAGTCAGTCACAGAAGAAAAGACACAAAAGTGGTGACTGGAGCTGTGTGCCATCTGTCAGTAAATGAAAAGGCAGGTTGAACTATGAATGCTACAGTATCTCCCAGTAAATGAGAGAAGAGCCAAAACTAAATTTCTAGGCATGAAAAAACTAGAGACTACCATGCCTTGGTGGAATATCATACAAAGTTTTCAGAACAGAGTGTATATCCCCTAAACTGTGATGCATATTACCAGTCATCAACTATTTGAAAATAATGTTCTAGCACTTCTTCCAAGTTGTAATTTTAATCACAGATTTTTTTTTAAAGTGAATTTTAGGACAATATTTTCATTTGGGTTCTGCAGACCATATCTCCAACACCTTTGCCCCTTTGCTACTGGAGACAGTTTCTAATATATATATCCCCTGAAAGGTTTTTACTCTGGATGAATGACCATGAAGTATTTTTCTGTGCTATGCGGATGGGCATCCAGGAAGCTGAAGGAACAGAATTTAGTAAACACACTCTCTCTCAGCCTGGTATTTGTGACCATCCTTCCTTCCTTTATGATCAGATGAAAGAAGGGACCTGAAAGTCTATCAGGAGAAAGGTCCTGAAGGATTTTCCTTTTGTAATTCGGGGGTACTGAAAAAGTCAGTTACTGCTGAGCTAACATACCCTATTCCTTTTGCTGCAATGAATGTGAAGGCTTATGAAGGCAGGGGCATAAATGAGAAAAGCCATGAAGTTAGTGTAGGAGAGAATGTCAAATACATCTTCAAAACTACTTCAGGGATTCGGATGCCCAGTTCCCATTAAAATAAGTGTCTAACAATTAGGAATGGGCAAATCCAACTGAAACATATATACTGTAAGAGATTTTGGAAGGAAGCAAGTTCTTATTTTGCAAATACCTACATATGATCACATTTTCTTTTGTGAATAGTCTCATTAACTCAATGGGACTACTGCCATAAACTAAGATGCTGCACATAGGTATAAGTGCTAGCAGAACTGACCCTAAGGAAGACAACAGCTTCCAGCAAAAAAATTAGAGGCTTAAGAGTAAAACTGCATTACTTAAAAGTGTTACCGTAGAAATATTTGACAGAAAGTTCACTGGTGAAATATAACTTGCCTATGCTTTGGAGATGGTAAAATGTGGGTATTATAGATTACAGATAACAAATAAAATGATGTATTAAAATACTTATGTCTAACACCTGCAGCAGTCTTATAACGCATTTTAAATGTATAAAGCAAGTTAAATTATTGTTTAAAATATATTACAACTCCCCCAAAACACATTGATGGTAATGATAATAATATCAATTGATGATTTACAGCTTGAGAAACTTCCAGCCATAAACAAATAGCTGCATTTCCTAATTTTAGGTTATTTCTTATGAACCAATAGAAAAACTATAATGTTAGCTGGACATACTTAGAGCTAATGCATTTTTAGTCTTCTAGGAAAGCAAGACTGCTGCAGGTAAAATGACAAAATATCTGGATTCAGGTAGTACTAAGACAGTCCATGTGATACAAAGGGGAAAGCTTATCTTTTCAGCTAACACATTGTAGCTGAATTTAACTAGTTAAATGCAAGGCAAATCCATTTTAAAAAGTACTTTACACTTGATTAATTGTTAGAATTTTTGAAAGTACATACATGTCTACCTGCTGATCAACGGGACCTAATCCAAGGGCACAGTGCACAAGACATGCAGCCTAGAAGCAGTATATTTACATCTAAGTAAGGAAAAGAAAAAACCCACCATCTCAGGAGTAACTTGTGAAATGAGTAGTCGCAGTGCTCTGTGAATGGCTGATTTTATTTATTTATTTATTTATTTTTTTACTCAAGCTAACATGTACATGAAGTCATGCATGAGCAGATTGTGAATACCTGGAGCATCACCTTCAAAATGTCCACTAAGTATTTCAGAATATCAGCATGAAAAATAATAAAAATATACTACACTCACTGAGTACAGCAGTGCGGGGATGTTGATACACATGACGTTCAAGTCTGCTGGAGCATGGTAAATACCTTGCTCCAGCAAACTTGATTAACTGAGTCTGTTCCAACATGCTGAAATTGCAGCACACCAGAGCAGCCTCCTTGTACATGTATAGGAGCCCAAACATTCTTCAGGGTTTCTTTTTCTTCTTATTTTCTAGTTGTTTTATTTGGTTCCTTAAGGTATTTCCTGGTTTCATAAAGACGCAAAAAATGAAAACAAAATAGCATAGCATATTTGTGAACACCCAGCTAATTCACATTTATCACTGTGCTTCACACTATGGTCACCCAGAGCTTTGCAATAAGAACTGAGACAGTACTCCAGCCCAAATCTGAACTGCCAGAACTAAAGAAGAGACTTAAAACAAATGGAAAGTATTATGTTTTATAACAATGCTGTCCAGCTAGTGCACCATGGACCACATGCAGCCCTCTGAGAGGTTAAATTGTGACCCCCAAGCTGTTTGCTACTTCTCCTCTCCCCTGCCCCCACAGTACTCCAGCTGCAGCAGCAGCCAGGTGCTCCAGACTCCCCCTGCCTCCACAGGCTTTCATTTCCAACTCCTGGCTATGGGGAACTGTGACCTGCAGTACCTGCAGAGCAGCATTGTGGGGAGCCTGCAGCCAGGGAGCTGTGGGTGAGGCTGTGATGCCTGCATGCAAAATGTGATAAGGGAGGTACACAGCCCAGGTGGTTAGTGGTTCATGCTAATACAGCTCATGTAGTCATGCATAAATACACCAGACAGGTTATTATTATTAGTTTTTTTGTTACAGTGAGGCTACACAGTATATTTTATAATAGTCACTATATATGGGCATAATCAGAAATTGTAAGCACTTAGGGCTGAGAGTATCTAAGACGACAAACCAAAGAATGAGGGGGAAAGCAGAGTCCAAGTGAAACAACATGGCTAAGGACACTAATAAAACCAGAGTCCCAGTCCAGTGCCCTATTTACTGGGACACACTGCCTCTCAGAGATAAAAAATAGATTATGCTGTACTTTGAGAAACTGTTGTTATCTAGTCTCTTGCCAGGACAAAAAAATCAGGAGGCTCTGGAAAGACTGAGTTAATGAGAAAACCAGCCAGGTTCTAGGTTAACAAGGTAAGGTACAGAAGGTAGAATTAAAGTGACTTCAGGAAGAATAGCAGTAGGACATTGTGATTAATTTATGGGAAAGAAAATGAAAAAAAACAGACACTAAAAATAAAACCAACTATGTTTCTTCCTCCATTTGTATTTTGCAGGCCTGATCCACACAGCCCATTGAAGTGTTAGAGTGCAACTCTTTGGGGCACCAACCTGTTTCTTTCTGCACATTTTGGGACTCTCTGGCCAGATGTTTTCAAAACCTTAGTTCTTACCTAGGCATCTAAAGGGCTAGCTTTTCCAAAGACCTCATTAATCAGCTGTTCCCATTATGATACTTGGCTCACTGGGAGCTGAACGTGGTCTAAGAGTTTTTATAAACCTTGAAACTATGGTGCATACTGACTGCAATAGAAAAATGTGACTAAGTAAGAGTCACACAAAGTGTAGTGACAATGCAAGATTGCATCACCTGCCCAATTTACTTTGGCCCCATCCTAGAACAATTTTTACTAGGGGTCAAAAAATGTTATCCATTTTGTGACCATCCATTTTTCCTGTCATCTATGTTGAGGATTGCCAGAACATTGTCACTTGGTATAGTTCTGTGATATGGATACAGTAGAAACCAGACTAAGAGCAATATTACATTTCAAACTGGTACCTGATATTTATAAATTAATCTTATGAAAATACTAACATTTGGTCATTTCTGGACAACGACTTAAAATGCATTATAACCAGTCACTGAGTCATCCAGCTCCCCCCTACTGATTGTTATGCTGCTCTGTAATAGAGGGGAGATTGAGTGTGAAAAAATTTTGGCAAATATACTGGAAAAAATTTTTTTTTGAAATTATAGACTATGCTGCTTTATCTTCAGGAAGTCATCATTTTCCTTTGGAGACAGGTTATTTCTACCATTCCTTCTTAGTATTGACACACATGATAGATTTTGTGCCATGTAGCCCTGCTATGAATAAAATATGCCTGTTACGTGACAGCCTTGAAGGAAAGTACTGGC
>NW_017729024.1:38701474-38702429 GCF_001723915.1 Gavialis gangeticus | reverse complement strand
TCATCATTTTCCTTTGGAGACAGGTTATTTCTACCATTCCTTCTTAGTATTGACACACATGATAGATTTTGTGCCATGTAGCCCTGCTATGAATAAAATATGCCTGTTACGTGACAGCCTTGAAGGAAAGTACTGGCCTTTATCTATTGTATCTTTGTCCACTCCCCATTAATCCCTTGTCCCCATCCCTGTCTTCACACTAGTATGTATCTATTCCTTTCCTATCTGTTACTTCTCCCTTCTTCATGATGTGGTGGAAATCCTTCTTGTAGTTATGTGGCAGACTTACAGTGATTAAACAATCAATCAACAATCTTCTCCAATTCCCTTTGGATACTTAATTAAACAAACCAAAAACTTACCTATCTTCTGCAAAATATTACTATCATCTCTGCTAATACCACAAAAGCTACAGACAGAGGAAACAGCTTTTTACTCAGCAAATGGCATACAATTGCTTCCTGCCCTGAACACTGTAAATTTTTCCTTCTATGTAGCATTGGATACATTTACATTAGGATTTATTTGTGAATGCAACCTGCTTCCTGCAGCAAAGTAAATAGGGGGCTGAATGGAAACCATCCCTTCTGTGTTTATGTGGAGCAGGGGTGTCAAAGAAATGGCCCACAGGCCATATCCAACTAGCAGAGTCCTATCATTAGGGTGATCATATCTCCCAGATTGGTTGGGAAAGTTTTAGATTTTGGAGGCCAGTCCTGGCCGGCTACTGAATTAAAGTGTGCATCCTGGGTGTAGGGGAGGTGGAGCAGCAGGAGCTGTGAGATAGGAAGACCTAGGAGACAGCAAAATTGCCCTAATAGGGCAGGTAGCGTGATTAGTAGAAGTCATTTACCATTAAAAAAGGGATTCACACATGTGAAGAAAACAATAGGCCATTAATAGGCCATTGACTCCTTAGCTGCTTGAACAGTAATACCAGTGGTGCCCTGACCCT
>NW_017729024.1:38686069-38701422 GCF_001723915.1 Gavialis gangeticus | reverse complement strand
CAGCATCCTGGATTTCACATTGACCCATATGGTCATCCTACCTGCTATTCACAGTGCTGCCCATAGGTCTCAGACTAGGCCCACATGCCCCATGTGGTGCACCCAGGATGAGCATACATGCTGCATGCAGCACACAGAACACAATGGCCCCAGCCCTGTACACTGCACATGGCCTGAAGGGCTGGTTTGGTGCACATTACACATGGAGTCAGATCTGGAGTTCATAATGCACATGGGACTTGGGGTCAGTTTTGGTATTCATGCTGCACATTACATCTAGAGTTGAGGCACATACTACATGTAGAGCAAATGCAGGGCTGATGCTTCATGCACTGTTTGTCCTGGACTGGCCCTGCACCTCTCATCCAGTCCAACTGGCCTTATGAATTTGATACCACTGATGCAGATATTTGAATTTCATTAAATGAACAACACTTGAGAGGGTCACCCTCATTCCACTAATTGCAGGGCTACTTCCTTAATAGGATGCAGGAACAAGATTCTGTTCCATCTCCAATGACCAGGAATGGGAGGCTTAGCTTCATTCCATTCCTCTATCTTCAGAGTAGCCACAGGGGGTATGAACAAGTGTTCCTGGGACCCAGCTTTAGATTTAGGTACAAATATTCATTGCTTGCCAGGAGGCGGCATGGGAAACTGAGAGCAAGCAGGCTGGGAGGGAGGGAGGGGGATGATAGGCCCACAGGAGGATAAAACCAGTCTGGGCAAGGTCAGGGGAGGTAAAAACAGCACAGCCCTGGGGTTGTGGAGAATTGCTGGGCTTTCCCAGTTCTGGGTCTGTATTGTGAATGCATGCAAGAATTGACTAGGTTGGGTTAACCCCATGTTGATCTAAAAGTTAGTTCTCATTTGATGAGAACAAACTTTAGATTGGGTGTGTCATTTTTTGGGCAACCTAAGTTCTACAAATGGAAATGCTTGCACACTGAGCCATTTGGATCACCATAAACTTGGTTAGGGTGATCTAAATGAATGTTTGTATGCACTCAAGGAAGGATCAATACCTCCTCAGTCTCAAAGACTTGCAGGGGCCAGGACATGGTCTGACATCAATGGCAACACCAAATAAATTACTTGCAAGAGAGGAACAGAGCACTTTGGTACTTTACTACTCCTCATGAGATGCTATTAACCATGGAATTAGTGTAGACGTAATGAAAACAAGGGAGGAAGGGGAGGGCTTTGTTCTTATCTGAGTTTTAGTTCATTTCTTTATTCTCCTGTTTGGATCTTTGAGATGGGATTTGCAGGGGGCAGAAGGGGAGATGCGACTGTAAGGAACACATTAGAGGTCTTGGCACAAGTGCCTCCATCTTGTATACATCCTCCATTAGATAAAGATCAGAACTGCATGTCGTTGCTGTAAATGTGTAATTAAATAATAGAAATTTTGAGTTAAGCTATAGAAATGTGGCTAAAAGCAGAAGACCTCCAAAAAAACTGTTTCTATGTGGCTGCAACCTGAAATTTTGCAGACAATTAGATTGGTTAGCAAAGGAAAGAGAAGTTAAATCTCTCAAACTAAACCAGATTAGATTAAACAGAGCACAAAGACTTAAATTAGACAATCCAAACATACTGTATTTTACTTAAATTAATAGGAATATTTGATGTAAACAAATATATTAGATGTACTTTAGTGTTAGAGGTATTTGTGTTAGGCTTCTTAGGTTATAAAAACTTAGCAACCTTGTCAGTGAAAATCATATAATTAGGAAACAAGTAAACAAATTGATGGCACTTAACCATCCTGGCAAAGGAAACAGACCAGGAATCAGTCCTTCGTTCCAGAAGCATAATTTTCACAGGAACATAAATTCCAACTAATTGAGACTTTCCATGCCCACAGCAGAATTGGTTCCATCCAACTCCAAAAGTTTCAGTGAAAGAAAGAAGTCTGAATATGTCCAGTCAAAGTTTAGACACATCCATATTATAAATGATTATATATCTGTAATTGTAAACTTGAGGAGTTTGGGGAATAATGGACCAGAGTGTTTGGGGAATGATCAACCTGAATTGTTGGGGAAACTAAAAAACTAACAAGAGCTCAGAGATCCTGGATTCTAGCCTACATCCACCCTCCCAAGAGTGAGTATAAGTTTGCATTTCAAATGCCAGATTTGCAAGCTACTTAAACTCATGCTTAGCTTTCCAATGAAGAGATTCACTTGAGAAGGGATAGGCATGTTTTTTTATTTCAGAGTCCCATCTGACAAAATTATCTCCCTTTGTTCCAATTTGGAAATAGAGGACTTCCCTTCAGTAACTGTGCCTGTGACCTTCATGCTACACATTGAATAGTTAATTTGCAGAGTACAAGCACATTTGATTCCAGACAAACTTGATTCCATTGTTTCCATGACTAGTATATGGAAAGATCAGAAGCCATAAGCATAACCAGTGTCCTGAGATAATGTCTGTGGGTCCCTTGTTATGCTGTATGATTCAAAGGGGGTCACAAGGTACAGAGAAAAATATAATTGCAATAGCAATCTGTAGCTTCTCCCATGGACTGACAGTGTAGTGTTGGGGCAAAGAAACATGTATTACCCAATTTAGCTACTCCCCAGCACCTAATGGAAACACCAAGAGATTCACTGAACATCCTTCAGGGGCTAATGATCTTTTACAGTCCTTTTTTTATAATCTTAAGCACAAGTTCCACTGGAGTCAGTTTGACTAATGTTAGGCATGCACATAGTTCTTTGCTAAGTCAGACTCTAAAGGAATAGAAGTAGGCATTGGTCAAAAAAATGATACATTATATAATGTATCTGAAAGAGAAAAGAATGGGAAATAAGGGGGTTGTGTCACCCTGGGGCAGATTTAAGACTGCATACTTCAACATTTGAAACAAAGTTCAAAGTTAAAGTTTCTTGTGAGGTTTAATGCTAACAGTAATTTAAAATGTCACTTTTTAGAGACAGTTTCATTTTTCCTTTTGTGAAACCAAGTATTTTTTATACTCGTAACTAAAAATATTGTATCCGATATTCCCAGTTTCTTGCAAGGTTTTGACCCCGAAATCACTGGTACATACATTCATAATGAACTGTATTTTAACAGACATTTTATCTGTAGCAATTTTTGTATTAGTTCCATATTCTCTTTTATACCACAATCTTTATAATGCAAACGCTATTAATTTGACCTTTTCAATATTATGTGGCACATCTGGTTGACTACTTCACCCCCCCCCCCTTATATGCTAACACAGAAATATAAGAGAAAGATCTTTTCCCACTTATCTGAAGGTCAGTGTGGTGGTGTATTAAAAGCCCTGGAGAGCAGCAATGGTTGGGCAGAATATGACCAATATAAATTTACAGAACGTTGAAAGGATAACAGCTATAATTTTCAGAATATGCTGGACAAGTATAGATAAGTGCTGATATAGTGCCCACATTCATAAGGAAAGCGTGTTGCCTAATATTAAAGCAGGAAAAACAAGAACCAGGAGTCAAAGGTCCTATTAGTAAATCTCCCTAATGTCACATACCAAGTTGGCAGCATTCACTTACAATACATCCTCCATATTTCCAGATATCAAACTTGAATAATATTAACCTACAGCATATACATTTTTCTCCTTAGAAAGAAATCTTTGTGAATACATACAAAAACATCTAAATGAGGTGCCATGGATTCTGTAGGTGGCCTTACCACCTACCAATCGTATTTTAACTCTAAGAAATTACTCTCTGGCATGTACATTTTGTAATAGCATAACCTTATATGTTCTTATAAATTCTGCACATTTTCAAGGGGAAGTTAAAAAATGTTTCCTACTAAATAACATTTACAAATACAAAAGTATTTTTCTATCTTATAAATCAGATAAAGTGAAATGGACTCAACAATACTAGGATCAAAAATGTGTGCACTTTTATTTCTTCTTAGATGCAGCAGCATTCAACTAGTTGTAATGTTACATATTATGATTCCAAGTTCCTACATTATTACATTATTACTTGTCTATACAAGTGTTACTTTGAGAACAAGTGTTATAGTATCATTAATTTAGTGACTGGCCTTTGGGTGACTTGATTTCAAGATAGATTAATAGATAATATTTCTCTCTCTGTCATAATAAGGGAAAATCCTCACCAGTATATCACTAAATCCTACTTTTACTGGGCGTACCGTTCTTCAGTTTAGGCTTATCACTAAGTAATAGATTTAACCTTACATCACCCAATTATTACATTCCTAAATAGCCTATAGGGACCTTGAGACAAGTCATATAATATTGACTTGAAGGCATTCATAATGAGAAGATCTGTCCACCACCAGTATGCTGAGTCAGCATTCTCACCAGAGCCGAGTCAGTGTGTAAAGTGTCATAACTTGCTGTTATATGCCTACCAGGAAACCAAAATGGTCTCTCAGGCACAGTGACATCCTGCCACTTTTACACTTTAAATATACTCCTCGCTCCCCTGTTTTCCTCCACTGCTGATGATCGGACCTAAACGTAGGTCCGATCCATTTTTCGGCCCTGAATTCAGTGTAAAGATACCACAGGTTCTGTGACACAAGAACACATTTTATTTGCCTCTTATTTTTCACTACTAAGAATCCCTTTTACAAATTATCCCTTGAAAAGGTCCTATCATTATAAATCCTAGGTGGTCCTAGGATTTTCTGATAGTAAGGTGAAAATAGCTCCCCCCACCAAAACAAAGAAGCAACCAACATAATGACATCAAACAGGTCTAAAAATAAACAAAACACATCATATATTTTTTTCATTCAAGCCAGAACCTTATGTAAAATTCAGTATCAACTTCTGGGAATCCATCCAAAGATCCTTCTTATAACTTCCATTCACCTCACAGTAACTTTGCCTTCTTATACTCTTTCCTTTGCTCTGCTGTGCCAGCATCAAAGAATAACCTTTTTCAGCTGGTTAAAATACACCCATATCTTTATGTTACCCTTACTAAAGAGTGTCTGAAATGTCTTAAGAACTACATTCAGTTCTAACCTCCTAGCGTCTGTCAACAGACGGACACATTCTTCAGGCTATTCTTTACCAAAGTTCTTAAGTTAAGAGAAAGGCTTGCGAGATGAAATTTATATCCTTTTCCCCAAAATTTGTAAAACTATTCTGTAGTGCAAAATTAGATATTTGATCATTTATTAGCATTGTTTCAAACAGTATAATTTTTTGCCTCCTACTGTAAAAGTATAAGGAGAAATTCTGCAGCATATTATTATGAGTTGGGTTTATTAGAAAACTAGGGCTGTGTCCAATCACGTGTGGATGTTTGAATCCCCAGGGACAACTAGCAGTGGTGCACCTTGTGCCACTGCAAGTTGTCTCCTGGGAATACTGGTGCCACACGCCTTCTGGCATGCAGCAAATTACCCTGGGCTGGGCAGCAGAGACTGGGATCAGGGCTGTAGCAGTGGCAATCCTGCTGCATGGAGCTTGGCCAGCAAACAGAGCATGGCTCTGGCTGGCCAGGCTCCATTCTGAGTGGTGCACTCTGTCCTCACATATGCCGCTGCACTTCTTTTTCCTGTTTTTTTTTGACCCCTGTACATCCAGGGGGTCAACCCCCTTGCCACCTCATGCTGTTCCTTTGCAGTGCTGAGAACACCTGAATGTACTATATGTAGCACCACAGACAAGTCTGCAGCACCATATATCACAAAGCCACGCTTGCCGAGATGCAGCCTAGGAGACCTTTACATCCAGAGTGTCAAAATATTTATTGGGCTGTTTTTCCACAATGCAAAAAGATGAAACATAGTAATTCCAGGTTTGTCTTCTGTAAAAGATTTCTACAGGAAGGATTTGATGAAGGACTTATCACATCTTCTTATAATATCATCTGAACCAAGTTAGACATTACCTCAGATGGCAATTAGTCACATAACAGGAATGTTACTGGTCCTAATATGTCTAGTATTCAGTGTTCAGGGTCCTGATTTGATTCAAGATAATGGATTGCCAACTTACTTGAATTGGTAATAGCTAATCAAAACACTGCACAAGCTTTTCTGGTTTACATATTAATTTGTCTAGATTTAAACGTAGATGTACCATTAAATATGATGTTAATTTGCTCAGTCTAACACCTTTTAAAACTCTAGTCATGACTAATGAAGTTATACTTAAACACTTTGTAGGATAAGTAGGCTCAAATATAACTCACCTTGTCTTAACTACATTACTTTGAAAGGTATTTATCAAATTATACTTGGCAATATGATCTAGAGCAGTGGTTCTCAAATTTTTTTTTGCAGACCACTTGAAAATTGCTGAGGGTGTCAGTGGACCACTTACTAAACCTTTTTTTTCTACAGATGAAAGCACACAGCTCAAATTTTAATTTAAGTAGTCTTACCTTACAAGTACAGATATTCTTGATTGTTCTGCAACCTTTCTATGGACCACCTGAATGAAGCTCATGGACCACAGTTTGAGAACCTTTGATCTAGAGAGTCACATTCTAAACTAGAGAAAACCTGAATCCCATTTGGAAAGGCATTTGTCAACTTAAGACAACTGAGAACGATTTAAGTGAGGTTGAACCAAAAGCATGGGTACTACCTTGACTTGGAAAAAGGGTAAATGTATATTAGGACTCTTTAAATACAAATTAGCTTACCTAATCTGTCTAGTCATTTTATGTTGATGAGACAGTCATAAACTGAACCTAAATCATTCCAGCAGCATCCACAGAAAGCATCTGTAGAACATGGTCTCTGTTGGTCCTAATCTATTAAGTGCCTCTTATAATATTGATGCTTCATCTCAGCCAGCTACAATTTAATAAACTCCAGCTTCTATCCACATTTTAAGCTATGCTAAGTAAGACATAGTCTTCTTTTTTTAAAGCCCATCTTTTACCTTAGTCTAAACAAGGCAATAGTTACATGTGATTGTAACACGTGGTGGAAAGGCAAGATACAGTAGAAAACTTCCCTCCTTAACATCTGTGAAGATGTTAATGATAGCTAACACACAAGGTGCCAGCAGATGGGGCTCAAGAATATCAAGCACAGTTTGTGGGTTTTTCAGAGACAGTAAAACCTGAATACTGCTTGTGTCTTCTTAGTATCTCTTTATGTTAGTTCCCCACAGTACTTACCTCATGTACATGGGCAAATCTGGGCTGGGAGTGGGGTGGTAGCAGCACCGTCGCAACCCCTCTTTGATTCCTGCTCCTCCCAAAGTTTAAAACTAACTGCCTGGGAGGGGCAGCAGCAGTCTTAATCAGTAGTGCTCAGAGAATCAATTGACTTTGTGGCTCATTATCATCTCCTTGATTCCTGTTAAGCTCTCTCCACTCCACAGGTGTTAACCTCTATCCTTTTTAATGGTCTTGATGTTTTGGTGTTTAAACTATCTTTTGTTCTGTGATTTTGCTCTGTTAGTCATTCCTGGTAATGTCTCTCTTCCATTTTACAGCCCTGAAGACTCTTTTTAGCAGTACCTAAAGGCCTTAAATTAGATGTAGTAGTAACATTAAATCAGGTGTAGGAATGGCTGCCAGTGAAGTATTGGACCCACAGTCAAGATTCTCAAGAAGGCTTTATTTTGTCTTACAAATCTTAATAAAAGATGTACAGCTAACTATACTGACTATAAGAACAATGATACAATATCCTTTGATTATTTTTGGCCCAGTGTGCTTTTTTTTTAAACTGCATATATACTTTAGCAAATTAATGCACATTCCAATAGTTATATTAATTTTGGCTTTGATCTTAAACTGAATGATATGCTAGCCCCACAGCATATTAATAAGCCTCTAGTTTCTCCTTAACTGGAGAAAACTGTGTTGCTTTATATATGAGGATATTCCACACCATCTGCATCTCCTTTTTCAAAATCTTGTATCTGCCCATACCCATGTGATATCCCAGAGAGGAGATTTAAACTGCAGGTGGGGACCAACTGAACTGTTACAGCTATAACCTTTATGGCTCTTGTATATAATAGTCATGAATGAGTTAAAACAGTAAACGATATTGGGTTTAGGGGAACTTTGTACCTAGATGTGGAATATTTCACAAGCGTACCAGTCCCTAGTGTAAACAGGCCTATAGAAGATTTTGCTTTTAAATAAAAAAAATTTTTTTTAAAGTAAAAGCAAATGAAATTACCTGGGAACACTTTGAAAAGCAGAGGGAATGCAATGTTACTGCAGCCCCTGGGTACCATCACAAACAGAGACAGACATTTTATGTGTATTTTATGTACCAAGTGTATTAATCTGGTGGACAATAAAAAGCATATTTGCCATAGCAGCTGCTACACCAAATATAATACCTTCTTAAAGGAACATACTCTACAATTCACTTCCATGCAAGTAGATAAAGCCATCTTCAATTTTATTAAATTATTAATTCCACTTTTACATTGACTCAGAGGTTCACTTGATTGTTTGCTGCTTTCCATTGATTCCTCAAGCAATTCTATATAGTGAGAAATAACAGGCGAGGGAAACAAAACTCCAACTGTGGTTAATGCAACATTGAAGCTTCTGGTCAAACTGGATATTATACTTTACAGAAGAATATCTATACATTTGGTGATGTAATGAATAAATGAATGAGTAAATTAAATAAAAATGAATAAATAAAAAAAATAAAAAGAGTCAATGATTGCATTGGATGCCTTAGTCACAATCCCATCTATATCCGCTTATGAAGCTGCATCTTCTCCAGGATGCAGGTGATGGGAAAGACACTCATTAAACAGTGCATGTGTCAATAGCATATTTTCCTCACTTGAGCATGTCTCCTAGTCCCAACATTCAGAGGGTTGATTAAGTAAGTTATCCAGTAAGTCTGAAAGATCATGATAATGACAAATGCAAGAGACAGCTCAAACACAAGGGAACAAGAGTGTTTATTGTGAAGGAAAAAAATCAGAAATTCCTGCTAAAGTGCTTTATCCAAGTATATGCCTTAAAAAAGCTGTTCTTCTTTCCTAAGCCTAATTAGTCATATGTATAATATGCAACAAATAAGTGTCAAATTTGCTTGTGCAGACTCTGACGGTTAGAATGATTAGCAGTCCCTTTCTGTCTGTCTTACCAAATTCTCTGTCTCTCTCAGCCTAGATTGCTTTTCTACATCCCTTCCCTCTTTTTTCTGGAGGGGGATGATAAACCAAACTCTGCACATATATAAATGCCAGGGCTCATGTAACATCCTTTTTTGTGGCTGTTAGTGTTCCCCTCAGCTGTATAGAGTGAACATAATGAATTATATAATCTGCATTAGAAAGCCCCTGAATAACAACTTTAAATGCTTGTGCTGCTTTGCCTAAAGCATTTTAAGCAAGATTCATTAGAACTTTTCTGAAATTAGCCAATTACAAAATTATTTATAGTTGTGAAAGAGTAGCGTACACTATAAAGAACAACTAAAGAGAGTATGTGTGTGAGGGGAGGGGGTGTGGGGGAGAGACAATTAAGTTCTACACTTCCCAATCTCCTGGATCTATGTTTTTCATCCTGCTCTCTGCTACCTACCTCTTTCATGGCAGCAGGCTGCACCCCCTCTTGATCTGAGCACAGTGCTATGGGCAGAAGACAAGTCACAGATCAAGAATATGGTAGGCTGTTGAGAGAAAACAGCCAACACTTGGAGAATAGGCAGAGATTATTTTGCTCTAAATGGAGAGTGCAAGAACTAAAGCAGTTATGGGATTATGTGATGGAAAAGCAAAGAGGAAAAGCCTAGGGCTCACATAGGAAAAAGTGGCATAGGAAGGTTACTTGGAGGAGAGTGCAAAATAAGGGCCATAGCACAAGTGATGGGGACTAATGGAGCATAGAGGAAACCATTGGAGGAAAGGGACAAGGGAAGGTCATGATAGGAGGCAGGGTCAGATTAACGCATAGACAAACTAGGCACATAGGGTCCTGAGCTGCAGGGGACCCTGGTCCTTTCGTCCATGACAGTGGCACAAATGGCACCATCTGCCTCCTTCCCCTCCCCTCTGCTGGCCTCGCTGCCATAGCAGCTGCTTCTTAGCAGTGGCCCTGAGCCCCGCTCGCTGTGGGCAACAGTGCCAGGGAGCAGAGGACGGTCTGGATTGGCCTGGGGACCACAAGTTTGTTTGCCTAGGGACCACTAAAGAGTTAATGTGGCCCTGTCAGGAGAAGGAGAAGCATTGTTTTATATACACAATTTTCAAGTTGCTGCTCATGCACATTCTGGTGAATCTTGCCTCTTTCTTTTTTGTTTGTGTGTTTCTGATAAGTTTTCTAAAAATACAATAACCCCAGACCTCACATATGCATAAAGGGCCCTTTAGGTGTAAAGGATGGTGGAGTTCTCAGAAGCACCTCCGGAAAAAACTGCTTTGCATTAATATTTACACATTCCTTGGGAAATGGCTGCATACCAAATGGTGAGGCACCATTTGTTTTACACCTATATAACTCAATTGTGTGCAAGGGCATTATTTCTGACTGATGCTGCTCTTAGAGAAAAAAAATCAGATCTACTGGGTTTACAGAAGGAAGTTCATTCACATAAATGAAGACATGTTTCATAATTTAAACCACCCCCAATTCTTTAGCCTATTATCAGATGAAAGAATTTATAACATTAGATCCATGGGTCAGTCTCTATGGATTCTGGAGCGCAGGCTCAATACATCTTCCACCCAAAACAATGCCAAACTACCATTAAGGTGACTGAAAGCTGAATTGGAAGCTGGAAAGTATGGTTACTAGAACTACTCAGGAAGTTTAATTTCACAGGTTTATTTCAATATATTTTTTTTCTGTATTGGGGGAAAAAAACCCACAGATCCTCTAAGTCTGCAATTTTTATTGCAGTTTCTATTTTTCCACCCAAAAAATACAATACATTTTGAAACAAAACAATGTTTCAAAATGAAAAAAAATCAATTGTTTCATTTCAGTTAAGTTGAGATGCTTGTTTTATTTTACTTTGTAATGGGACTGCATCAGAATTGACACATCATCATAGAATATTTGGTTCTAATGAACTGACATTTTCTGATGGACAAAACCCAAAAATGTTATTTCAGAAAAAAAAGAAAAAACAAAACAAAAACCACCCCAAACAGATCCAGCTGTTGGTGATGTGCCCTTCATGTCTGATGGACATGCACCAGTATCAGAATTTATCTATAAAATATGGATAAATTTCTCCTTAGAAAATGCCAATTCATTGTAACTAAGAAAACAAACTTTTCTGTCAACATACCTATTTCACTTAAGCTTCTATTGCAAAGAATTTCCTGTATTCAAGAGGGAGTTGCTGATCAAAACCAGAGACAGTGCTCCCATAACTGTCAATAGACAGGTATTTAAAAGTCTTACTTGGGATGTAAGAGGCAGATGCAAAATCCCTGGTCTGAATCAAATGAGATATAGAGTCCAAGCCCCTATCCCACACATTCCAAGGGGGACATCCCTAATCACCACTTAACTGACTTTTCCGAAATGGGTCCGTCTGCACAGAGGTCACAGTAATAATAATGTAGGTATTTTGAGACAGCATTAAACTATTTTGGGTAATGGTAGAGATCTAACCACAGCAATTTAGATCCCAGGATGAGCTGCCAAAAATCCTAAAAGCTGGAAAATTACCTAATGTTGAGTTTCAAGCTACTGCAGCTAGACTGTTACCAGGAGTTGAGCTAGCTAGCTGGCTGCAGTGAAGCCTATGTTTGTAGAGTAGACATGCCCTGCTCTCTCTCTGGCTTTTCACCAAAAATATTTGGTCTTGCCTGTCTTAATGCAGACTTCAAAGACATTTGTGAAAACTCTAATACTTTTGTAGGAATGGAAAACTACTTCTACCTTAGTTCTATTTTGTAGTGTACACGGTGGAGAACTCTTGCTTTGTCAGTAAAGTAAGCTGATAAACTAGAATACAAATGTGGCCAACCTCATAACATAAATCAATAACTTTTTGATGTGCATTCATTCTGGTATGCAATTGTTGTTTGATTTCTCCTACATATTTTTCACCATGGCATTTAGTGCACTGGATGAGAGATATTACATTTCTGGAGGTGCAGGTGTAAGACCCAGGAATAGTAAAGGTTCTGTTGTAGGGCATAGTTATTGTGGGAGCAGTGGAGCTATGTTGGCAGGTTTTACATTTTTGTCCTGGTATGGTTTGGATTAATTTGGTGTTTTGGGCCATACGAAGTTTGTTTCTGGTGATGAGGTTAGCAAGGTTTGGAGGTTTTTTAAAAAGCTAGGATTCGTGGTTCTGGAAAGATCTCTTTAAGAGTTGGGTCTTCTTCTAGTATGGATTGTAATTGTTTGAGGATTTTCTGTATGAGTTCCAGGGAAGGATGGTACATCATAAATAATGATTTGATATTAGTGGAGATTTTCTTTTTGTACCACAAGAATTCTTCATGTGGTATCTGGGTGGCTCTTTCAAAGGTATGATCTCTCTCTCTGGAGGAGTGTCCTATTGGGTGAAAGCCCTTTTGAGACTCACAAAGTGACAATTGTGGGTGTTCTCCTCAGTGCAAATTCAGTGGTATCCGCGGGCTTGGATGTATATTATAGCTTTCTTGGTGTATTTAGGGTGATCGCTGGTTCTGTGTAGATTAGCATGTTGGTCTGTGGGTTTCTTGTATAAGGTGGTTTGTATTTTACTCTTCTGGATATTGATCAAAGTGTCTAAAAAGGAAATGTGGGTACTGGAGTATTCAAGAGATAGTCCTCACCCATCCTTGGACCAACATACGTATTTACACAGAATCAGCAATCACCTTAAAACACAAGAAAGCTATAATATACAGCCAAGCCCTCCAATACCACTAAATTTGCACTGAAGAGAATACCTGTGACTGTTGCCTCACAAATCTCAAAAGGGCTTTCTCCAGACAAGGACACTCCTCTAGAGAAATAGATCACCCTTTTGAAAGAGCCACCCAGATACTACGTGAAGAATTGCTGCAGTACTAAAAGAAAATCCCCATGAATGGCACACCATTAATTAACTAATGCATCTTAATCTTCCTTTTTTACATGCCAAATAAGTTGGGGTAACATTGTGTGTGTGTGTGTGTGTGTGTGTATGTGTGTGTGTATGTGTGAGCCTTAACTACATTTCTTAATTTTTTCAATGATTTGTCAAAAATCTAAAGAGAATTTTTTACTGTATGCTTTCTCATTCAATGATTTTCTCACTTGTCTAAGAGAATACAATCTCTCCACTTAAAATAATTAAAGTGAGGAAAAAACATTATTTTAATCAACATGCTAGGTTGTATTAGAAAACTATTTGTATAAATTAGAGGACTGCAATTTTTCAATTGGACAAATTATAATAGCAACACCGGTCAACATTTTTTCCATCGATACTGTTCTGATAGAAAACTGGGTTTTTAACTAAACATTTCCCCCCCCAACAAAATGTCTACTTTTTGAAAAGTTTTAGATTTAATGGAAAAACTGACAGTTATGAAACAAAAAAATATTCTGCACCCCAACACTCAAATGTTTTGATTCAAAATGGTACCAAAGAACCTCCTGGGAGCTGTAGTTTGGTCCCTTCTCTGCTATATTTTGGACTCTAGGCAAAATCTCTCTCCTCTAATGCCCTATTGCCAGGGACTCCTATGATACACCCTGGTGAACTAAGATAGCAAAAATGGTGTATAATGCAAAAGATAGTTTAGTCAGACATCCCAGCGTGTGGAGGAGAGCAGGAGCCCAAGGCACCAGAACTGCAATGCCCACAACGTACTACAGCACTACTTTGAATCAAAGTATTAGGTTATGGTTGAAATTTTGTTGCAGCAAGACTGCAACCAGTCCTGGTTTAAAGGTAGTGCCAGTACCTCTTCTGTTCAGTCACAGCAGTAATATACCTCTATGTACTGTACAATCCCCGTGGATCTGAGGCTTAAGCTTAAGACAACATTGTTACATTTTACCTTCTTTCACACTCTCACATCTGCTACCCTTGCAGAACTGAGAACAGCTCTCAGCATCAGCTCAACTATATTAGGCACCTGTGATAGTGCCAGAGGGACAACACATTCTTTTAAAGTCAAATCTTGACCTGGAAATCCCTCAGTGCAAAACCCAGGTGGAACTGTGTGGCTTGGCTGATTTTCATGATGCAGGAGCATTAGTGGTGACAGAAAGAGGACAAAAACCAACTCAGAGCAGCCATGTGAGTACCATTTGGCTGCCCAAATATAACACAGTTATAGAATTTTGGCTCCCTCAGACTGTGTAAAAGGAAGCAGAGGGCCTCTTCAATAGCCTCATTACCTTAATTATACCTATGAAAAACTGCTACCTTGATGGGACAGAAAATTACACCCATATCATGTAAGTGTTACAAGGCTGTTTATCCATGAGCCAGAGGAGTAATAAGCAGAGCTGGCACACTGAGCATAACCTGCAAGACAGGTGGTAGCCGGGGTATGGAGTGAGGTTCCAAGAGTATTGTGGTGGGCAGCAGTCTTATCTATGCTGGCAACTTCTAAACCATGCCTGATTGAGCTGCTGCCACCACTGCTGTGTACTCTGCCCACCCCAACTCTTCCTCTTAAAGCAGGAGTAGCTGCTGGGAACCATTTTAGACTTCCCAGTGTTGCCCTGAGGGGTCAGGCTGACACTCAGGATCTCAATATTGCTTTGTTAGACAGGAGGGTGTGGTGTACAATTGCACATGAATACATAAAAATCAAGTAAGCACACACTCACTAGGTGCATATACCCCTATTAGGCATAGACACTCACGCTACCAACTCAGGCACATACACTATACACCCCAAAAGCTAGACACAGATCACTAATTCGTATATCATGCACACAATGCCATATATATATGCACACACACCCCCTCACACTAGCAACTCAGATACACTCTCATTCAAAATAACTAGTCTGGGTTGACACACACTACAAACACCAAATTTAGACAGAATCAGTTACCAACACCTGCACATTCAATACACATATGTGGATTACTAATTCATATAGCACACACACAGTATCTATATCTCTCTCTATATATGTATATTCACTGATTTACACACATACCACCCATGTACACATACACACAAGTGAGTTCTGTAGTTGGGTATTGTGATATGTATATATGTATGTGCTTGGTGTACTTGGGATACCTGGAGAAAGGTTAAGGTAAGAAAGTAGGAGTGTAGGGGGTTAAAGTTATCAGGACCAGGATTAGAACTGGTAGACTACAGGGGCCTGGGCTGAAGAACTGAGGCTCGGGGGTAACTTTAGCTTAATTGATCTTAATTGATTAAAAGACAACTCCCAAAGCCTTCAGAACAGGGAAGCATGCTGGCACAGAGTCTGGGACTGGAGCCAGAGCTA
>NW_017729024.1:38679560-38681069 GCF_001723915.1 Gavialis gangeticus | reverse complement strand
GTGTTAAAGAGGGGCTCTGGGTATGGGGAGCCAGAGGATGGCTCTAGGGCAGCTAGAGAAGTTGCAGAGAGCAGCAGTAGGTTCTGGAAGCTGGAGACAACTGCAAAACAGCTAATAGGAGCTGGGAAGCTGTAGCGGGGGGGAATTACAGAAGGTGCCAGGGGTGGGGGGAGACTGAAAACATAGAGAGAGCCAGCAGAAAGTCACAGGAAAAGCAACAGGGACAGCAGGAAGCAAGGAGAGGCTGAGAGGTGGAAGAAAAGGGGAGATGGAATTGGGAGGAGATGGGGAAACTAGCAGAGAGGGTAGGGACTGGATCTGAGAGAGAAAGAGAGAATGAGGCTGGAATTTAAGATAAGGAAGGGACTGGGATTCAGTAAAACATGACCCAACTCGGGGTTGTAAATGACAGTGGTTTTATTGAACAGGGGAGATGGTGACACAATGCCAAATTGGTTCCCTTGCACCCACACATACACCCCCACAATGGCAGCAGGGGTTAGAGAGACTTGGTGCAGGGGCTGAAGTCCACTGAAGACCAGGAGGAGAGAGAGAGAGATAGACAAAGAGTCCAAATTGTAGGAGGAGGTATGCAGGTAATATCTACCTATCCCAGGCTGGAAGTTGATCCTTGATGGCCAGTTGGGGTCTCCTTCAGTTCGGTGTTGTCCAGAGGGGATTGCCGGCAGGGCCTCTGGGGTGGGTAGGTGATGTGAAGCTGGTTTGGTCCGGATGGAAATGGTGTTTCCACTGGGTCTGTCTTCACTGCCCCTCTTTATAGGGGCAGACCGTGCGTGACCCTAGTGACAGGAGGCATGCCCAGGCAAGGGTCAGCCCCTGGCATACTGAACATGTATGCCCCATGCAGGAATGTGCAGTTTTGGGTGTCTGTAATGGTGAGGTACAATGATAGTGTTGCTGGTTCTGCAGGGTCTTTTGTTTTTCAAATGCTGGTCTTGTCTCTGTTCCTGGGTGAGGTCCGTGGTTCCTGGATGAATCAATGCGAGGTGATGGCCCAGTCATTACAGGCCATTCAGTAGAGGCCTGCTACCATTGTTTCTCATTCTTCTGGGAACCAAGTTACATGGGAGGGGTACAATGAATCATATTGTTGCAACATGGGATGTCCAGGCAGAGGACACAAGCTGGAGGCTTGACATATAAAATGGAAACTTGACATGACTATGCGAAACAAGCAGGAGGAACTTACCCTCCTGCCAGCTGACACGAACCCAGACATAGTGGGTTCACTGAAACGTGGTGGGACCCAACGCATGACTGGGCGGTGAATATCAAGGGCTATAGGCTGTACAGGAGGGACAGGACAGGGAGGAAAGGTGGGGATGTGGTGCTCTACATTAAGGAGGGCTACACATCCTCATCAGGTAGCACTGAGTCATAGGAGGGGCACACAGAAGTGCTCTGGGTTAGAATACAAGGCAGTCGAGGGGAAAGAGAATTAACAGTGGGGGTCTACTACAGACCACCCAACCAAGGGGAAGAGCTAGA
>NW_017729024.1:38677715-38679207 GCF_001723915.1 Gavialis gangeticus | reverse complement strand
TGGTCATCATGGGTGACCTGAACTTTTCAGACATCTGCTGGGAAGAGCAGTCAGCCAGGTCTGACGGCTCACGTAGGTTCTTAGCCAGAATGCAGGACCTCCATCTAACCCAGGAGGTGCACAGCCCCACCAGGGGAGACGCCTTGTTGGACCTAGTGCTGGCCACGGGTGATGACCTGATGAGGGGACTGCGGGTGCTTGACCACCTGGGTGACAGTGATCATCGCCTGCTGGAATTCACCATCCAGCGCAAGGTGGCAAAGGTCTGCAGCAAGGCAGCAGCCCTAGATTTCAGGAGGGCGGACTTCAATGAGCTAAGGAGAATAGTTGGGGAAGCACTGAGGTCCCGGAGGGGAGGGGAGCTAGGTGTCCAAGAGAAGTGGTTGCTCCTTAAGGAGATGATCCTCCAAGCCCAAAGGGAGATAATCTCGACATGTATCAAAGGCAGCAGGGGGGCACAAAAGCCCCCGTGGCTCACCAAAAGCATCCAGGAATGTCTTTTAACTAAAAGGGAGGCATACACTCAATGGAAGGGAGGGGCCATCACCAGGGATGCCAGTTAGTCCTGGCACCATCCCTTCTAAGGGGAATGGTTAGGTTTATAGCCTAAGTTTACTCTGGGCCTGAGACTGTAAAATGGATTGGCCCCAAACTCAGTGTCATCTTGTTTGAAGAAAAGCACTCTTTTGTCCACTGGCACTATAAAAGTACGAACAGCTCTCTACAGCTCTCCAGAGCAGAGCAATGCCAGGTGGGTACTCCTCCTTTCCCTACACTCCTACCACAACCTCCAAGTACAATTGTTATAAATTCAACAATGCAAAGTAAATAACAGAAAATCCACGAGCCACATGCTTGTCTCACTTTCTCTTCAGGTCTGTAGCATCTGGGGCTCCGATATCCTGTTTGCCCACTTCTGATAGATTAGTCTGCCTTTATTCCCACACAGGTTCCCCAAGCTGCCAGTCAGCACACTTGTCTTCCAGCTGCTGGCCATGCAACGTTACAGGTGAGTCTTGCCTTGGCTGTGCAGCTTCCCAGGGCTCTCCTGGGGCTTGCCACTGCTAGTGTATTTTCCTCATGCATCTAAGTCATAGACAGCCCATCCCAGGCCATGCTAATCATTCCCTGCTACCTGTCTGTCTTCACACCACAGGAAGCAGCAGGGACAGGGAGAGCTGGGGTTTTCTTCCCCTTATTACTCCTCACCCTGCCACAAGTAGCAAAGTAAGATTAAACAGGAATTTTTTCCCCCACTATTAGAACAGTGAGGCAGAGGAATAGACTGCGTAGGGAAGTCATGGAATCTCCATCATTGGAGGTGTTCAAGGAGAAGTTGGATAAGCATCGGTCAGGGATGACCTATGAATAACTATACCTATGCTCTACTGTGTGTATTTCTCATGCTGGGCTGTACTGATTGCTGCACAGGGCCAGGAAGGAATTTTTTCCTGTCCTGTTACTACACATCAGGCCTTTTTTTTTTTTTTTT
>NW_017729024.1:38669718-38672715 GCF_001723915.1 Gavialis gangeticus | reverse complement strand
GGAAGTCATGGAATCTCCATCATTGGAGGTGTTCAAGGAGAAGTTGGATAAGCATCGGTCAGGGATGACCTATGAATAACTATACCTATGCTCTACTGTGTGTATTTCTCATGCTGGGCTGTACTGATTGCTGCACAGGGCCAGGAAGGAATTTTTTCCTGTCCTGTTACTACACATCAGCCTTTTTTTTTTTTTTTTTGCCTTGCACAGAAGCACTTGGTCTTAGGATTTTGATTGGGGTGTGCCAATGCTTCTGCTGAGATGAAAACCCAGAGCTTACCAACTAGAGGGTCTTGCCCCCTGCTGAGGGTCAGACCAACCACCATGTTTAGGGTCAGGAAAGAATTTTACCCATGGTCAGAGTGTTACAGACTATGTGAGGTTTTGTCTCCCTCTGTTACAAGAAGCATGATCCTCTTCCTTTGAACCCAAGCATATTTTAACAACCCTTGCAGCACCAGGATATTAGTTACCTGGCAGGGTATTAGTAGTGGCAGGGTTACCTGTAGGGTTTAAGTGATAGGTTAGACAAGGGTTTATTTTGGAATAGTTTGGGTGGGGAAGAACCTGTTACTCATGTTACTGAATGGGTGTCTAGTGAAGAGGCAGGTGCTCCTTGTTTGGAGGAGAGAAAGGATGGGGGAAGAAGATGAGAAGAAAAAAATGACAGGAGAGGATATTATTTGCTGAAGTCAGACAAGGGGGGTAGCTCTCTGCTGGGTATCAATAAATGGCAGATGAGCCAGTGTACAAGTCACAATATTTAGCTTAGAGAATCTTGTTATTAATACATCCATATCCTCAGAGCTGTTCTTCCACATCAGCTATATTCCATAATTATAACATGCTGGGGTAGGGCAACCAGTAGAAGCAGTTTATTGCAGTTCTTTTATTTGAATCTCAGAAAAAAAAAAGAGTTCTATTAATAAATGTTGTTATAGCCAAGGTAGTATATCTTTCTCCAGCCACAGTTTAAATTTTGATCTTGTAACTTGCTCACAAAAAAGAGCTGCTTCTTTTCAAAACTAGCTCATTATTTGTTTGGTTTGCTTGAGGTACAACAGTCTCTCAGAGACACAAACTCTGCAGTGCATCCATGCTTAGAGGAAATGAGAAAATGCAAAATGGGCCTAGTTTAGTTTGATGTGACATAATGATCCACTTGGGGGAGCAAGTGGGTCATTAAATCCTCAACAGATAATAAAGTATCAGGCAGCATAATAATTAAGGGAAGCAGTGTGTTTGTGGAATTGAACATTAGACCCAATTCCTGCAACCCATGGCCTCTCATGAATGTAGCTGGATAAGTATCAAATCCCAAGTTTGGCCAAAGAAAAATGTTCTACTGGATCTCAACCTTGGATTCTACTCAAGAGGTGACCAGCTTAACAGTAGGGTGCCTGTAAATCCTGAGAAACCTTGTTGCTGTGCAGTTGGGGCTCAGAACCTAGAAGTCCTGGAACAGGATTTCTAGGGTCTGTTATTCTGGGCAGTGTCTGATGGGACTACCCAGAAGCCATAGCTTCTGGAACTCCCACCACCAACCCCTGCAAAGCCAAATTGACATTCTTATCATTTTCACTTTTTGCAGTGAAACTGATGAGAATGATTTTCACTATGGACTATAGCCTCTTGGAAGTCCATTTTGTTTCAGAACATGGGCTTTGGTGTTTCCAAGATGATAGTCAAGTGGGATTTCCAGTTCAAGGGAATTTTTATTTTAAATTGGTTTTCTTCTAATGCAGACCAAAAAAAAAATATTCATTGAAAGTTTTGTTCTAAAAAAACAGTTTCAGCTCTCTCCACTTCAGGCAAGTCACTTCCCTGCTTCACTCCTCATTTCTTTCATTTCATGAAATGGATATAATGATACTGATTCTCCTTTGTATGAGTGAGACCTTTTTGATCTACTGAGAGGTGTTAGATAAGAGCTAAACATTTAAAATAACTTAGAACTCTGCCAAGATGATTCAAAAGGGATTGAAAAGTACCTGGAAAAGTTAACTGATTGCCCACCATGAAAAAGTCTAGATTTGTGTTTAATTGTCATTAGCTAGATAGCTACAAGAGTACTGCAGCACTACCATATCTACATACCAATATAAAAGGAAGACAGTTTTAAACTAGGATATCCCAGTGCTGCCCGCTACTAGAACTTTTTTTTAAAACTATTATTATTGGGCCCAAATTCCTAATCTTGAGTTCTGGATATATGCCAGTTATGTGTACTGGGTGTATAGGTCAACAACAACACATGAATATAACAGTTAACCTGACAGAAACTTTATAGAAGCAACTTTCACAAACGAAATTCTTTTTTTGCTGCTTATAGACACTCTTACAGTAAGTGGGAGGGCCATTTAGAGCCAGTTATAAGACTGGCCATATTGTTCTGCCATGGTTTAAAACTGCTTAGACAAACAAGACTGCCCCCTTCCTCTCCTGCTTACTCTGTATGCATGATATTAAAAGTTGCCTGCTTTGTAGATCTGGAGGTAGTGATCAATTAGATACAACGATCAGAACAGAAGGTGTTAAAAAAAACCCTTATGAAAGGATTGCATAGCTTCCCTAAATTGTAGACACCCTCTCAAGTCTGTGTTTTAATAAACTGTGACTATTTCAGCCTGTGTTCATCTTTAGTTCTTTGCTTTCATGACAGTTAAAGAAGAAATAAAGTGATATAATAAAGGACCTTTTATTGTGGTGGCAGCCCAGAACCCCCTCCCCACCCCTCCCAAAACTCCCCCCGCAGTCATTATTCTCTATCATGTCAATGATCCAAGGAATATGTGAACATATCACATTTAATGGACCCAATAAAATAGGATTATGTTTTCTTTTCACCGTTTATGAAAACAATCATATGACTAGAATGCGAAACAGAAGACTTATGTTACTTTTGATATCTGGTTTCTGACCAATGAATTATATGTTCTGTTATATGAAGTGTTTGATTTATTATACCAGAGCATGCTGAACTAACTGTAACATGTA
>NW_017729024.1:38663053-38664718 GCF_001723915.1 Gavialis gangeticus | reverse complement strand
CTCCCCCCCCAAAACAAAAAACAACAAAGCACAAAAAACAACAACCCTGGAAATGTTTAATGGACCAAATAAAATATTTGAAGGGACAATGAAATGTGAGAGTCTACATAGGACCAAATAGCACATTTATCCCTTTTCTTGTGAGCAACATACTTGCTAGAATATTGCTGAACCCAAATGCTATGGCCAACTGAACATCTACACAATAAAACGTGTCAAAGGAATATTCAGGAGAAGTTCCTGCCACCAAGAAACTAGTTCATTTTCTGCTTGATCTTTCCATGTATGCCTACATAAAAGAGCACGAGATATGGTTAACTCATAAAGAACTTGAATATCTATGTGGAAATCTACTTCTCATTTTGTGAATCTCAGGGAAAACCCCCCATTTTGCTTTATGGCAAAATGTGACCTCTATTCATGTAAGAAGGATAGTTTTACATTCCAGATTCTGTTGAGCTTGAGTAAAATTTACAGAGCCACATGACCACCCTCTCTCCAGTTCCCAGCCACTTCATTTACCAATGAAAATCCCATGGGTTCAAGAGAGGAACAGGAACATAAGGCTGTTTCTTCCAGAGTCCTACTTTCTGTGACTTCCCCTCTAAAATCCTGGATAGACCTAACATCCCTACTGTTGCACAAAATGCCTTACTTAAAGCTCAAGGAAAGTGTGGCATACCATGGGGCATATTATCCCTTCCATGAACATCCCATTTGACTGGAATCTTTGTAGCCCATCAGGGTAATGAGAGCAGCAAGAGAAGCTCCTGGTTTAAAATCTGACACACATCACAGGTTTAAATATTTGGACTCATTCATTTTCTGCGTTGCTTTTACATATAGGAAACTGGGATAAAAAGTAAAGCAGTCATAAACAAAGTGATAAACAAATGCAGAGGGAATCAAACAACAGAAAAGGGAAAAAATACAGGAATTATATTTTTTGTTAGTGTGAGCATCATTAATATTGATATATTTACATACATAAATACACAAAACATATATTAACCTGAAGCCTGCAAACATGAACTCCTTAAACAGTAAGATTATGCCACCAAACGTTCTTCAAAGTCTTACTGAATTCAGTTTATGCACATGGCCATGTTTTACAGAATTAACACTATCTTTTTGCATTGATTTGTGTGTTTTTTGGGTGCATAAGATCCAGCCTTTGGGTGCATAAGATCCAGCCTAGGTGGTTTCTTTGAGAGTAAAGAAGCATTACTCAACCTCTGAGACACCATGCAGTCATCCTTTTAGCTAGGAATACATGCTTTTAAATTAAACAATGTGTAGAATCCTGGAGAAAAACTAGAGTTTAAAATGCAAGACCATAAAGTTTTCTGTGACCTTAAATTGAATTTGCAAAACTCTCCCCACAATACTTGCCATTTCCCAATTCTATATTTTAGAAGAGAGTTTATGAATGACTAGCCAATTGCCTGTCATGAATGACAGAGCATTTCAGGGAGCGTTTACATGCCCCGCCCCATCTCACATTTTGGGGCCAGCCACTTAAACCAGGGGTGGACAATTATTTTGGGCAGAAGGCCACTTACCAAGTTTTGGCAAGTTGTCAAAGGCTGAATAGGTAGCTCTGCCCTTTCGCAGGTACCCCACCCCCTAATGGTCACCATTTTTTGACCAGAAGTCCTGCCCCTA
>NW_017729024.1:38657359-38658053 GCF_001723915.1 Gavialis gangeticus | reverse complement strand
CCACCCCCTAATGGTCACCATTTTTTGACCAGAAGTCCTGCCCCTAACTCCAGAGCTTTGCCATCAGAAGTCCCATCCCTTGTCCCCGGAAGTATTCCTTTCAGCAAGGGGCTGTGCCATTTTGGAACCAGAAAAATACCAAATTATTTTCTAAAAAGGAAACCTCTACAGCATTCATTACTTTGATTTCAAAAAATATTTTTGTCCTGATTTACATACGTTTGTGCACTGTACATAGAGATGATTGCAGAATAGCTTAAAATGAAGTTTTACTCTTGTATATTGTGTGTGGGGTGGGTGGGTATAGGTTTGTCAGGGGCTATAGGTATGTGGGGTGATGGAGCATGTGGGTGTATATGGGGTTTGTGGGGGGAATGTGTCTGGAGGGAGGGTGCCTGGGCTGTGTGAGGGGGTATGGATGTGGGAAGACTGCGTTTATGGCAGTGCAAGGGGAGTGTGGGTTCATGTGTGGGGTATGCATGTGAAACATCCTATAAACACACACACACACACAAACATGCACTCTCTCCTGGCTCCACAACCACACCCAGACCCATGCACCCAGTTTGGCCCTGGGCGCACACCTACGCCCACAACCACCCACTGCCCTGGTTGCATGCCCACAACCAACCACCCACTCTGCCCCGGCTGCAACCCCCCCTACCCCCACCCCACCCCTGGCTGCACACCCTAG
>NW_017729024.1:38654476-38656853 GCF_001723915.1 Gavialis gangeticus | reverse complement strand
CAGCTTATATTTTTCACCAGAGAACTGATATTTCTGGTGGCATAATGTATTTATATATTTTCCCATTCAGTCTCTCTTTGCTTCTTGCTATGTATTATTGTGTACATGGTGGAAAAAAAACCAAAACTGCCCACTAGTATATTTTGGTTTCAAAAGGAAACCAAAAGGATGCAGTTCAACAAATATGCAACACTGGTCAGGCCACAGCTGGAGTGCTGTGTCTAGTTCACAGTACTCCCTTCAGGAGGGATGTGGACAACATTGAGAGGGTCCAGAGGAGGGCCACCCTCATGATCTGGGGACAACAGGGCAGACCTTACAATGAGAGACTGTGGGACCTGAACCTGTTCAGCCTTCACAAGAGAAGGCTGACGGGGGACCTGGTGACTGTCTATAAACTCATTAGGGGGGACCAGAAGGGTTTGGGAGAGACCTTGTTTCCCCTAGCATCCCCTGGCATAACAAGGAATAACAGCCACAAGTTGTTGGAGAGTAGGTTCAGATTAGACATCCATAAGAACTACTTCACAATTAGGGTGGCTAGGATCTGATACCACTTCCAAGGGAAGTGGTGCTGGCTCCTACCCTGGGGGTCTTTAAGAGAAGGCTTGATGCTTACCTAGCTGGGATCATTTAAGCCCAATTTTTTCTCCTGTCCAGGCAGGGGATTGGACTTGAAGATCTACAAGGTCCCTTCCGACCCTACTTCTATGATTCTATGATTCTATATGAAAGACAAATGCAAAGTGCTGCACCCAGGCAAAAAGAACAACCAATACACTTACAGGCTGGGGGATGACCTTCTCAGCAGCACAGCAGTGGAAAGGGATCTCAGAGTCATAGTTAATTCCAAGATGAACATCCGTCAATGTGATCAAGCGATCTAAGGCTAACCGCACTTTATCATACTTTAGCAGGTGCATGACAAACAGGTCCAGAGAGGTGGTGCTTCCCCTCTATGCAGCACTGGTCCAGCTGCAGTTGGAGTACTGCATCCAGTTTTGGGTCCTGTACTTCAAGAGGGATGTGGAGAATCTTGAGAGGGTTCAGAGGAGGGCCACGTATGGTCAGAGGCCTGCAGGCAAGGTCCTATGAGGAGAGACTGAGGGACCTAGATCTTTTCAGCCTCCACAAGAGAAGGCCCAGAGGTGATGTTGTGGCTGCCTATAAATTCATCAGGGGAGGACAACAGGGAATAGGAGATGTTCTATTTACTAGGGCACCCCCTGGAGTAACTAGGAACAATGGCCACAAACTGACAGAGAGCAGATTTAGGTTGGACATTAGAAAGAACTTCTTCACAGTAAGGGTTGCCAGAATCTGGAATGGGCTTCCAAGGGAGGTGGTATTTTCCCCTACCTTGGGGGTCTTCAAGGGGAGACTGAAAAAGCACTTAGCTAGGGTTGTCTGACCCCAGTGCTCTTTCCTGCCCAGGGCAGGGGGTCGGACTTGATGACCTGCTGAGGTCTCTTCTGATCTTAATATCTATGAATCTATTAATCTATTATACTGTGAGTAGATATGGACATTTAGCCTGTATATTAGGATTAAGTAAATTTTAGCCATGTGTTAAATGAGTCACTGGACTCAATATTGAATGAGACTTGACTTATTCTATATTGCTTAAGGTGTTTTCTCTAAAATCCTTATGTTTGACTCTAACTCCATTCTCCCTCTCTCTGAACAGCATGCTGGTTGTGGATTCGTGAGGGGAGAGAGGTCAGAAAGCTTTTATAAGGTGGGCTTGGCTCTACTTTCCTCCAGTACACAAGGCTACTTTTGAATGCTTCAGGATAAAAGAAGCCCCCCAAAATACCACAGTGGGGCTAAGCACCCATAAGGTCCACAGGGTCTGTGTATTCTGTGCTGCACAGAGCCCTAACAGAGACCAGAGCCTGGGTGGTGGCAGTGATTATCTTAGACTTGTGGGTGTGCTCCAGGACTGGGGTCAGCTAGAAGTAGGAGCCCTGGTGAGACACTCAAAGCATGGTTTCGGTTGGGCACAGTGAGGCATGTGGTTCAGTGTTGTAGCGCCCCCTACTGTCCTGCCACATGCGGCATTTTCTAATGTAGTTTATTCTCTGGGGAGAAAAAAAAAAATCTATCCCTGACCCAAAACATTTACAGTCTGCCAGCCCTCTCTTGGTGGCCTTTTCCTGTGAAGAAAGTTAAAGGGTATGTTTTTCAAAAGCATCTAAGTGAATTATCCTTTCCAGGTAACCTATAAAAATCTAAAATGAGTATATCTATTACTGTCTATTACTGTCTGCCCCAAACTCCAGAAATACCAACTCACTTAAAGTATATTTTGAGCCACAAAGATACATAGTAGCTTCACTGGAAGATATTGAATTTTGCTGTTTGAAATGGAAACTTC
>NW_017729024.1:38651192-38651408 GCF_001723915.1 Gavialis gangeticus | reverse complement strand
AGCCTATAGCCCTTGACATTCACCGCCCAGTCATGCATTGAGCCCCACCACGTTTCAGTGATCTCCACTATGTCCAGGCTGGTGTCATCTAGCAGGAGAGTGAGTTCCTCCTGCTTGTTTCCCGTACTATGAGTGTTTGTGTAGAGGCATTTGAGGCCTCCTGTGGATGTGTGTACTGACCCCCTAGTTCCAGCATTGCCCTGGCCCCTGTCGCTT
>NW_017729024.1:38629218-38651112 GCF_001723915.1 Gavialis gangeticus | reverse complement strand
GCCGCCAGCTGGTCTCCATGATGCACGTTTCATGCCGTCTGCCTCGTCCACTCACTGGCAGGATAGAAGAGAAAACCACCTGTGCGGCCATCTCCATCAGCATGCACCCCAGAGCGTGGTAGTCCTCCATCAGGTGATCAGGGCTTCTCCTGGCTGCATCATTAGTGCCCACATGGACTAGGACCATGGGGTAATAATCAGTGGGCTGGATTACGGTTTGGAGCATCCCTTTCACATCCTGAATCCTCGCTCCAGGTAGGCAGTAGACCTCGCATGCCGAGGAGTCCTGGTGACAGATGGGGCCCTCTGTACCTCTCAGGATGGAGTCGCCAATGATGATCATGCAATGCTTTCTCCTCCTGGCCTGCTTGTCTCCTTCAGCCTGCATGGGACGTGGGGAGCGTGGAGTTGCCTCCCCCCCAGTTTCCTCCTCTCCTTCCTCCTCCTCCAGGAGGAATACTTTTCATCAAATTAAATGAGGACAGGAGGTGGAGAAGCAGGGCCATTATACCAGGAAGTTCAGGGAGAAACTGAGCCTCCCTTCAATTTCTCCCAGCAGCTTCTAACCAGGGGTGCATCTTTAAGGAAGTCCTGCCACTGACTTTCAGGGGGCTCGCCATTACAAAAACTGTACTGTGATATTAATCTTTTCTCTCTCATACCCAAACTTTGCCACTATCTTCGGCAGAGGAAGCCAAACACATATGTGACAGGGAACCCTAACCCTGTCACGAGGAAGCAGGTGTGTCCCTTTAAGTCCAGAACCTTCTGGGCACGGAGGGCTGGTGAGGAAGGGGTTAACTGATGAACCTGGAAGGCTAGTCAGTTGACTAGAAGAGGCAAGACTATAAAAACCCAGGGTTGAACAGCAGTTAGCAGCAGCAGCTGAAGGGGAAGCAGTGCCTCTGAGAGCTCTAGGAAGAAGTTTGGGAAACGGTCCATGGCAGGAAGAGAGCAGCTATAGAAGGCCCTGGGAGAAAGTGGCTGCATCCACAACCAGGACTGTAGCTGGCGGTGAGGAGCCGAGACTTGAAGCAAGCTCATGTAAGCAGACCAGCTGCGTTGATTGAGCACATAAAGTTATTATTATTATTAGTGATTATTGAATAAGACTAGAGGTTTGGGTGAGGCTCTTAGGGGACAGGGAGGCCTCATTTTTGGGGGATCCACTCTGGAATGGGAACCCCAGTGCCAGTGAGGGCACAGCTTTTGTGGGCACCAACCCTGGCACCAGTGAAGGCACAGCTTTTTGGGGGGTACAGCCCCGGCGCCAAGGAGGCTTGGAGGGAGATAGGGCTGCAGAGAGCCTGAATGCCAGTAAGGGTGCAATTTGGGATGACACAAACTCCGACACTTAAAGGACAATCTTAAGGAGGCCTGGTGCACCTGGGGGTGCAAGCATGTATATATATAATATTGTTTTTGTTTGGACCAGGGTCACATGCTGGTTTTGAACTTGCAACCCCCTTGTTATGGGGCTGGCACCCGTGCCTCTGGGCCAGGGGGTACTATGCTACAAAAGGGAACAGAAAAGGGGGCCACGAGCCTCCAGGCACTGGAAGGAAAACCTAGAGCCTTGGAGTCAAACCCTGTTCGGTGGGTTTGGACGGGGAGGCCTAGTTAGAGAAAAAAGGGGTCAGGCCATTCTAGGAGAGACCCCAACATACCCAATAGAATAGGCAGTCTCCTGGCTCACATAATAATTTCCATCAAGACATGGCAGATGAGATTAGGGTGGGACAGAAGAATCCCAAGAGGGCTCCAAGGGCACCCCACATAAGGCGTGGATGACCAGGAAGATGATGCTGGGGAGGAAGACCTGTTACAACATATATAATAGCAAGTGGAAGGGTTTGCGAGCAATATGAGAGAGCATTAGAATTCAAAGTTATCTTCGAAAAAACTGGAGAAATGGCTGAAATCCAGGGTGGAATAAGTGCTACACTTAGAAAGAAATAATCAGTGGCACAAGTAAACAAAGAAGCATAACCAAATAAGAAGCAGTCCTGCAGAAAAGGATTAAGGGCCTTCTAGTGGGTCACAAACTGAACATGAGTTAGTGCCATGTTATGATAAGAGAAACCAGCATCATCTCTCAGATGTATAAGCAGGAGTGCATATGTAAGACACTTGAATTAAATCTTCCACCCTACTCAGTGTTGGTAAGGCCAACTGGAATACTGAGACCAGTTATGAGCAGAACGCCCTTCGAAGAGGATATGGAGCAGTGAGAAAGTGTCCAGAGGAGAGCAAGAAAAGTGATCAGAGGTCTGGATAAAGGAACCAATAAAAAGAGATTAGGAGTTGGGTTTGTTATAACTTATAGAAGAAAAGGTTGAGGGAAAACATGACAACAGTTTTCAAATATAAAAGGTTACTATGGAACAGAAGATTGTAACTGGTTTTTCATGTCCACTGAGAACAGAATGGACTTAAATTGCATCAAGGGAGATTTAGATTAGATGTTGGAGGAAAAATTCTAACAGTAAGGAAGGTTAAATGCTGGAATGGATTACTTAGGGTGGCTGTTGAGTCACTATCACTTGCATTAGGCAAGCAGATTAAGCAAGTGTCTCCCAGTATAAACCTGTGAAGTCTCTACAGTTCTATTCTCTACAATATTATACTTAGACTGTTGTGTTTTCTGTTTGTTTGTTCTCCGTCATTGCCCACCTGAATTAAAAACTTTTTTTATGGTGGTTTTGTGAAAACTCACGCTGACTATAATGGCTAATTTTTATAACCAATTTACTTGAGTCTGTTATTTCTAAAAAGAGTATTATTTATCCTGCCTGCTAACCTAGACCAGATAACATGGTGTAACTGGCTACTGAGTGTAGATTCTAGTAGTTGGCTGAAAGCTAATGAAATGATACTGGGGCATGTGAGGGTGCATGGAGTGAAACGACAGAGAGAACAAACAGTATTTTGAACATGCTATTATAGTAGAGAGACTCAGAGTTTAAACTACTGAATTCTCCTCCTCATCTGTGCACAGGGATGCTTTAACTTCTCTCTGTTTCTGCCTAATATTTACAAATGTCTGACTGACTGACAGTTGCTAGAATTCTGAAAAGCTCATCTACTATTACTGACAGAGGGCATGGAAACAATTTATCATATGAAAAAAGAGAAAAGCAAGGAAACCCATGAAGTTTCAGTTTCCATGTTGATTCCAAGCCTGAAAGCATTTTGATGGTAACAGTTGGTTTAGCAACTAAAATGCACCAAACAATGAAAAATATGCATGTAAGAGTTTTTCTCATTCCCCCCTCCCCTAGCTTTTCTCTCAAGGATGCAAAACAAACCAAAGGAGTATTTATCTTCATTCTTCAGGACAAAAGCCAACTTTTGATTAACAGTGTTAGAAAGCTACTGTCTTTGTGGGGAAGCTTGTTCTTTAACTTCTTCCTGTAGTTCCTACGGCTTCATGTAGCATTGGCCACTGTTGATGACAGGATGCTGAATTCAGAGGATCAGTGGTCTGATTCAGAATAGCAATGTTTGTGTTCCTGTGTTGCTGTTTTAGAGGCACATTCTGCCATCAGAAATGGACACCCAGTTCTCGACAACTTCACTGGAATACCAGCATGCACATACACATTCTCTTGTTTGAAACTTTAAAAAAAATCTGCATGTCAGGGTTATGTTTTATGTGAATGTACAGCCATTAATCAGTCACCAAGCTAGTGCTATTTGGAGATTTGTGGATAATTAGGCTTAGAAAGAAATCCAAACTATTAATTGGATAGCAAAATGCCTTGTTTTCCCAAAGACCTCTGAACCTACTCAGCCTGACTGTATTACTATAAAAAGCTTGCAATATTTGCCTTCAGAGAAGAATAAAATTGCTGCCTTTTTTTTTTTTTTTGCAAATACACACAAAATAAAATAGCAACAGTCCTGATCCAGTATCACACCTGCTTCAAAGCACATCTAAAAACATCCAGATTGGCAGAGGCATTCTTTCGCCTCTTTGATCCAACTCAAAAGAGGTTTATAAATCAGAGTTGTTCAGGCTACAGCAACAATGCAACATCATTCAATGGTGTCTTTGGCATATATTATTGGGACCCAGGCTATGGGCTACATCTATTTTAAAGATGATAAATAGCTTTTCTTTCCTGTACCAGGAAACCCTTGCCCTGTTACTAGACAGTGGAGAAAGAGATGGCGGGACAGAGGGGAGTTGCAGACTCGGGTATAGAGGGCAGCTTAATGATTCATCAATTAAGTGATTGGCAGCTGTTTCACAGGTGCCAGAAAGTGGACTGGAAAGAGATACTTGGCTATTTAAACCCTTTCTGGAAGCCTGGGGGGGAAGTGTGTTAAAGCACAAATGGAATCAGCATTTGTGGAAAAAAGCACGTGAAGCAGCAGCAAGGAGCTCCTGACACTGCAGAAAATCATTTTGTTGTTAAGTGGACACATGTGTCCTTTTGTTTGGATTTAAAAGTGAATCCACTTTCTTGGAATGGGACTATCAGGGAAGAAAGGAGGTCCCAGAAGAGCCTGAGCAGATCAGAGGGGTCTAGTGCCCATGATTACGAGACCGGAGTCAGTAGACTTCGAGTTAGTAGCTCCTTCCAGAGAATTGGAATCCAGGTGGATAAAGTAGAAACCCCAGCAAGACTGTGCTCACATGGGAAGGGCTAGCCCTTGGGAGTGTGGGGGGGGCAGGGAGGAAAGAGTAAACGGAGCAGGACACCCGCTCCATGTACAGGGTGGAAGAAGCAAAGAGCAAAAACCCAGTGCATGATACATCCAGTGAGAGTAAATCCGGATTCTGCTACTTGCGTCCTGAACCTAAATGGTAAGACCGAGGTGTGGCAGGGAAGAAAGGGAGGCGAATGACAGGCAGCCACGGCTCCCAGGTGACTGGGGAGACCAGACCGATTGCCTTTATTTTCAATGAAGCCATTACATGCCCTTTATAGGGAATGTATTGGGTATGACTGGTCAGCTGAATATGGATGTCTTTAACACAACATAGGCCTCAAAAACATCTTTAAGATTTTCAAAATATTCTTGAGGATTTAGAGAGCTTACTTCCCTATATGTTAATGGAAATTACTCCTCTAAATCTCCTGAATTACTTTGAAACATCTCAAATTTTATTTTAGAAATTTATCCATTAAAAAATGGACCAAGTTAAACAAATTCATAACTGTGTGAAAGGTAATACTGTAGTAGTAATACTTTGTCAGTTTTTTGGATTTAGAAAAGAAACATGGTTTCTTCTTTAATGTACCTTTAAGCAAGTCATTCATGGCAAACAAATATTCACTGTACTAATCAGCAAAGACAAGGGAAGAAATAAAATTGTGCCAACTAAAACAGAATTTTAAATATGTCACACAGATTACCTGATTTCTGGCAGTGATTTTGTAATCACTTTATGAAAAATAAGGATAATGCTTTAAAAAATCATATAACTCTCATACTTAACTATTTTTTATACTCACTAAGGAACGAGAGATTAGTTATGCTAATAAGCCTATAAAATGCTGTCAAGCAGCTGAAAACTCACGTAAATGTCTCCATAAAGGAAGCCTACAATCTATTAAGAGCCATATAAAACTCTTGCCAGAAAAATCAAGAGACAGAAGCAACAGAGATATATTTTTAAATTGCTATTTTCCAAAGAGGAAATTATCATCACCAAACAGCTGAACAGGTCTCATGGTTTCTGCATGGAATTCCAATCAAACAGCATCATACAGGAATTTTTGCATCCTCAATTATTTCTCTTTTCCCAGAGTTTAAGAAAAGATAAAATACTTAAACAAAAATGTTTACGCTATAATCTTGAGATGATTTTTGGATTGAGTAGTCCCATTGACTTCAGCAAGTCCATTTGTATAAATATTCATGGAAAAAAAAAATTGTAGAGCCCTAAGCATCAGCCATGAAGATTACTCTGGGATCTTAATTCCAAGTATCCCCGCAATGGATCTCCTCCAAATATTTCCTTCCTACCCCTTTCACCCTTCTCTTCCCACCTACCCAGCCTTTCACCAACTTGCAGCATAAAACAAAACCAATAACATTTGCCAGTATTCAATCAAAATGTTTGACTTGGAATTGCACACATGCACAGGAAATTAAATACCAAAGGCACTCCCATTCCCAAAGTCAATGCTGAAGATGATGACCCGTTTCTTCCCCCTCTGGCTGAACTACTACAAAATAGCTTGCTTCATAAAACTTGCCAGTGTACCACAATTATGTTGTAGTTCAGATTCTCATGGTGTGTAAAAACATTCACCACACTCAGTCTACATTCATGTGGTTTACTTTAAGGCACATGCTTGTAGATTGGGAACAGTGTGTGCAGATGTGCTCCAGTGTCAGAAGCTGTACCAGGTACCTGGTGTCAGTAACTTTGGGCAGGGAGAAGGGCATGTAGGATTCTGGGGAGACCATAAGAAAGTAGGTCTGGAAGGGACCTCAGAAGGTCTCCCTACTCAAGGCAGGACCATTCCTCATTAGATCATCCCAGCCAGGTGTCTGTCCAACCTGCTCCTGAAAGTTTCCTGGGCTGGAGATTCCATAAAGTCTCTTAGGCTATTTCAGTATTTGACCATTCTCAAAGTCAGAAAGTTCCTCCTAATCTCCAAATCAAATTATTTCATATTCAGATATTTATTTCTTTTCAGTTAAAACTAAAATTTTCTTCAGATGGTTTTCTGTAAAAAGAATTCACTTCCATTTAGTTGCAAATCCTATTTTCTCATTGAAAAATGATTTTGGCAGTTTTGTGTAAACCAGCCCAACTTAGAAACTTAATAACAACTCCCTGCACAAACACATAATATTCCAAATACTTAACTCATGCAGAAATGTCAACCCTAATTATTTGCTTTCCTAAACTTAAAATTGAAATTGTGTATTACACTATCAGTAAGATTACTGTGATATGTGTTTCCTTATCTTTTGGAAGCAGAAGAAATTTCCTTGTTAACATGTAGATTCTGTCACTGGAAACTCAATGCATGGTCTTTTGTTTAAACAAATTGTTCCATAAATTGGCATCTCCTTGTTTTTACAACTTGCATTGGGGGTATTGATTTCAAAAACTGAATTTTAAGCCCTTTTAAATAAAGTTTTCATTGAAGAAATTGCTACTGCATTCACACAACCCCAAGACTGAGACATTAATACACAAAGACAATGGAATACAAAGTACCTGTGTATATACATTTACTGTATAGGAAACTAAAGGTATAATAATAATAAAAAAAAGGTCCCTAGAATAGTTTGTTTAATTATATAAGAGATGATAATTAATTATCAAAAATATGAACCCAAAGCAGAACTGCATAATAATTACATAGGGACTGTATTCTAAAACGAAACCACAGTTTTCTTATAAAATGTATATTCACAGAAGCTCTACAATGGAAAGGGAAACACATTTGGAGTCCTTTTAAAGTTTTTACTGTTATACAGAACAGCAACATTCACCTCCACACTCCTACAGATTATACATGAGACACCTATTATGTTTAGATCCTTTTCTATCCATGTTACGATTCACTACATTGAACAACAGACTGGGGTCAGGAACTCTGGGTTGTGTTCCTGGTTTTGCTATTAACTTACTCCATAGTATAAGGCAAGTGCTTAACAGGTCTATGACTCACCTTCCCTATATGTAAAATGGAATAATTATTATTCATAAAGTTTTGGAAGCTATTAATTCAGTCAGTATATTCTAATGACTTTTTTTCAATTAAACTAAAATCAAATATTATGTTGAGAAGAAAAATAAAAATATCCAACCAAATCATCACAGCTTGCATGCATATATTTTGAAACAGCTGTAGGCTTAATATCAGCTCAAAATTTTAATTTACAAAAAGGCTTGAAACAATTAGCATGAGCCCAGAAAACTAATAATCTGCTGCCCCTCATCCCTCATTTTATCTTTTTTTCAAATAATAAAAATATTTAGAATTCATTTTTAGGTTCACTTTAGGTACAGTTACCAGTTTTTTGCTCATCAAATTATGGAGGAAAACTTTTGATCATCACCACTGGAATACTTCGTGTATCAGAAAGTTCTAACTATATACTGCAATTCATATTTTACTAAATATATCATTCGATATTATATAGATTTTATCATGCTAATTGAAAAAGATTACTTGTTCTGTACTTATTTTATTTCTGTGACAAGGTCAGAATCATAATGACCGAAATTGAGAATAAGCCTCATTTTGTTTGGAATTATGTGCATTTTAGTGGAATTGGATTTATTAGGATAATAAATCATATATGTGAGCAATGAAAACATATTGCACATAAATTCAATGCATTCAGAAAGAAATAACAGGATCTAAAAAGCTCTAGTATCTTGACACTATGCTAAACAGAAGACAGGATAAACAAGGCCACTGAGCATTCAAGACAGCCATGGGTTGAGCCTGGGTGCATCTTCAGGTTACTGCCAACTTTAGATAACAATGCATCAATGTCTGTTTAACATGGTACTCTACTTAAGCATACAGACAACCTGATTGCTCCCTATTTCAGCAGGTACAGTATAGTAGAAATTCAAATGACCCCCATATTTTCTTCATCTTGAGAGGAAGTAAAACACGTTTAAATAAATGCCTTATTTCAGGAGGGGCTTGAAAAGGCAGGTCTTAATAATTTAGAGCAGTGATGTTTAACTTCCGACCCCTGGAGTGGTATTGCCTGGATCATGGGGCTTCCCATGGGTCTGGGAATTTGGCAGTGGGGGAGCAGTAGCAGCAGTAGCTGCATTAGTTGCTCGCAGAGACACTTCAATCAAAGCTGCCACCACTCTCCTGCCTCCAGATTTCTGGACCATGGGGAGCCCTATCACAGTTGCACCTCTGCCATATCTGGCATACAGGGTTGCACCTGCAGACCAATCCCATATGCTGGACCTGGCCCACAGGTTGGTCCTGTGCCACTCATGTGACCCACGAGGCTGGAGAGATTGAACAACTCTGGAGGAAGAGAAATAAATAAATAAATAAATAAAAAGTCAGTGGGGGATGGGTTTTAACAATGAAGCTTCTCCTTTGGTCAAGGAGGGTTTTGTGTCCTGCAAGACATCCTGCAAATAAATATTTGCCGAACTTCATTTTACACCTGTGCATCCCCCATTAGAATACATCAGACTGCACATTACCAAAGAATTAAGCACATACTTGATAAGACCTAGAAGCTAATGTTGTTGCTGGGGGAGAAATCTGTGGTATACGATCATCTGCATGTATGTTAAATGCCATTAAATTTTATTCAAAACATAGACAACAGCCCTGGAAAAGAAGCAACCCCACAAAAAGCACACAGATGATCCTTTCTTTTAGGACCCTTAGCCTAAATGTCAGTGCCCAGCTTCCATGAATAAAGTTTACCTCAAGAATCAGCTACTTAGAAAAGTTAGAGGAAACAAAACTACATTGAGTACGAACCAGAATCCCCAAGAAATTCTGCAAAAGGAAAACAGCTGCCAAGGATTTCACTAGTCTTGCATGCTTAGAAAAGGAACTTTTACAAGTGTGCATAATGTGATCACTATCACAGTACTACTGCGGAAGGAACATCATTCTGTGTTAAATTCTTTAAGAGCACTTTTAAAATGCTTTTAGAGCATTTTTAAGGTGAATTTAGTAAGTGGTCACAAGGCAGGCATCGCTCCCTCCTCTCTGTAATGTTTCATATGCAGATTGGGCTTCCTAGATTCCTTAATGGAAAGATTATCCACTCCAAATCCTTTCCACACCCTTCATACTATGAGAACAAACCTGACCATTAACACTGGTACTGCTCCCAGAAGGAATGAGGAAGGCTTCCCTTTCCCTACTAAGGTTTTAATGAGGAAGGTGTCCCCTTTCTTACTAAACAGGGACTGGGAGCATTGCCATATTGGGTTACTCACTTGTTTTAAAGCGCCTGGACATCCTATCATAATATACAATGAATCATAATTCTAACTGGCCTTTTATTTATAATTCTCCTATGAGCAGAGAATTCTTTACAATTAGGAAAATACTATGAGAAACATAAATGCAGAAAAACAACATGACCAACTAAAACAATCTGACAGAAGAGAACAGATTCACTGTCAAAAAGGTCACAGTCCAGCTCCAGATGCCTAGAAGGGAATTCCCTTAGCTTAAAGCAATGGTTCACAATAGTTTTTAGACTCCAGGTTCCCCTCCATAACTTTTCCTAATTTACTGGCACCTCATTAAAAACATATATATATATTACAGTACTTAACTTCTCGCCAGGCAGGGACAAGGGAGCCCTTACCTCCTCACCCATTAGTAGTACCAAAAGATGAAATCCCAGCAAACTCAGGCAAAATGATAAACAAAGAAAATTCTGCAAAATTGACAACTCCCCTCCAATTGTGAATGCTCATTTGCTATACAAGAAGACAAAGCCTTCAATATTTCATGCAACACCAATGAAGATTACATTAATTTGGTGCTGCCGTCATGATGGTTTCACTAAAATAGAGAGAGACCATAATTTCTTCTAGCAGCAGCAATCTTTAAAGTGAGTTCCAAATCAAACACTGATTCTTTATAAACATATTCTTCTTTACTGAACCTGGCCCTAATTCTGGACATTTTGAAGGGATACTTTTACAATTAATTCCAAAAAATGGACAGATTTCTACACTCTACTTCTGCCCCCTATGGCCCTGATCCTGCTTTCACCGAAGGAACTGTTAAAAATTCCCTTTGACTTCACTGAGTGTTGAGTCAAGCCCTTAGGTGGAAAAGTAATTTCTCTTGACTACAAGCTTTGCTTCTGTACAGCTTTATTAGTGTCAGTTTGAAATGTAGCTGGCTTAGATTTTAGAATGACCTCCTAATGTGCTTCTTGTGCAAGGCAGTAAAGAAAGAATGCCCCATGGAGTTGCAGCAGCAATGAATTTGGCCGTGTGTGTTTTCAACCAAATGTTTCTTATAGTTTAAATCTGTGTAGTTTTGGCATTTCATTTAGTTAAGAAGTAGTTAAGGTCTTTAAATAGAGAAAGAGGCGTTACTTAATATCACTTAATCTATTGCAGATGCTCTTTTTGGTTTGGTAAAGAAAGAAAAAAAGAGCAAATCGCTAAATATCAGGCAACAGAGAACTACAAAAAGGGCATAAGAAAATAAGGGTAAGTGAAAAAGGACAGCAAAAGGAATAAAGGGTTGACGATGGTTAGGCAGCTAGTGAGCCATGATTGCCGCTTATGCCACCGTTCAGAATCATCTCATTACCTCATTTGTTGTGTCTACCCATTGTATCTCATCTTATTTTTGTGTTGTTAGCTGTCTGGTATAGGATTGTTTTTCCTGGCTGTTAGCATAGCACTAAGCAAAACAGGACTCCTGCTATAAAACTCATTATCAAGAGCTAATTAGCATAAGTAATACTATGAGTGAATTAGACCCATAAGGCAGCTGGTTGGGGTTTTTTTTCCATGTAGTGATACTTTAGTCCAAATACAAACACCTCCCTTACATATTTACTTTCTCATTTTTACTGTGAATGTATCAGTGCTGACAATGCTAAGTACACATTACTACTACATTTGCCATCACAAACTCTGAAAATTTGCCCTCACAAATTTTGGAAATTTTTAGAATTTGTCTGTGATGTTTAAATTAAACAGTTAAGTAATCATAACATGGTATTCTGGGCTTTAAGGCCAGGTACAGACATTACACTTTTACCTGTATAAGTGATCAGAAACTGGTCTACATCTGAAACAGAACAGATTTTTTGGCACACAGAGTGGTTTAACAATGGCAGAACCCAGGCTAAGATTTACCGCCTCCCCACCACCTACCAAGGGCAAACGTGTGTTTTTTTTGCTACCGATCTAAACTACGTTGCTTACAGATAACATTGTACCTTAGATCAATTCTGCATCAGGGTTTTTGAATGTTTGAACTTAGCCAAAGATGTCATAGAAAACTATCCCAAACAGTGGAAGCAAATATGTAACAAGGTTGCTTAAAAAAACTACAATAACTGTTCCTTACTCTCAGCAACCTTGTGTATGGCTTTCAGAAGACATGCATTTCCCACAGCCCCAAATATATACTGTTAAGCACTGGAAGCCATAATGCTCATTGTGTATGACAGGAACAATACATCTGCAGTTATTACAAACACATGCAACACATTTGTAGCTACTACAGCTTAAGGGGGCAATTCCTTCCCCACTACCTTGCAATAGTTGAACTTGGGCAACAAAACACTGCGTTACAAGAGCTCTTTCCTTGATCATAGCTTCAGAATGAGAATGGGCTGTATTTACTGCCTGTAAGATTTCTGTGTAAAAACTCCAAACTGGAAACTTAAAGGCATGAACAATGATGCAGTTTTAAGTTTTCCTAGCTGGCATCTGCATCAAAAATTGGGCAGGAAAGCCTGAGAACAAACTCTTTCACAAAGTTTGTGAGATGTACTTCCTGTTAGAGCCGGGCCAGAAATGGTGTGAAACTATATTCTCTTAGCAATAAACAGTGCCATGGGCCAGAAACAGGAAATTGAGAACTGTTTGAAAATGTTAATGTGTGAACTTGAACATGTAAAAAAACATTTTTTTCAAACAACAATAAGTCTGTTTCCTCAAACTATGGCCAAAAGTGGCTGGTTAGATTGTATTTTAACATCTGGCTTCCTTCTTTCTAGTTATTTTTACTGGTTGCTCAGAAGCGATTGCTGTAGGTGCTTCTGGAACAAGTGTATAATCAATTTTCACATGAGAAGAACCACAAGGAATATCCACACCCAGTTAGTCTTGTGTAACTGTATACAACCATAATTGGAAGTACCAGGATATGAAGAAAAGCCACTCATTAATTTGGTATAATAACTACAGTACAAAACTTGTCTTCAATTTATACATATGAAATGAACATTTCATAGAAACATAGAAAATGTGGGTTGGAAGGGACCTCAGGAGGTCATCTGGTCCCCTGGTTCACAATTAGGGCTCCATGACCCTCTAGGGGGCTGCAAAAAATTTCTCTGCGGTAGAGCTGCACACTGAGGGGAGGCAATGGTGGCTGGGCCATGGCAGTGGGATAGAGCTGCGTGTGAGGAGCTAGTGGCACGAGGAGGCGAGGACAGCATGTCCCCTTGCCTCAGGCCATTAGTCCTTGCACTACTGGCTGCACAGGTGGTGTGGGGTGCTGGCAGTGGTGACAATGAGTCACATCACCCTGCTCCACCCTCCTGTGCTGGGTCCCACCCTCTAGGCTGTGGAGGCAGCTCCTGCCCTTGCTGATCCAGCCAGGATGTAGCCCCATGCAGGCATACAAATCTGGGGGAGGTGGGGGGGGCAAGTTCCCCCACATTCCTCCCAACGTGTTGCCTATGTCCCCCACTGAACATACACATGTCTCACATGCCTTCCCCACTCCCGTACACCTCGCCTATTCCCCTCCTGCATACAGGATATGCAGAAAAGCAGTTTGTGGGCCATGAAGTTTTTATAGCATGCCAGGGGGAGGCCTCAGGAAGAAAGTGGTTGAGAACCCCATATCTAGTCCAACCTCCTGCTCAAAGCAGGACCATTCCCACCTAGATCATCCCAGCCAAGGCTTTGTCTATCCAGGTCTTAAAAACCTCCAGGGATGGAGATTCCACAGTCTCTCTGGGTAATCTGTTCTAGTATTTTATTACCCTCCTAGTCAGAGAGTTTTCCCTAGTATTTTACCTAAAATTCCCTTGGTATAACTTGAGACCATTGCTCCTTGTTCTGTTATCTGCCACCTTGAGAACAGTCTAGGTCTATTCTTTAGGTAGTTGAAGGCTGAATTATTAAATCCCTCCTCAGTCTTCTCTTCTCTAGACCAAATAAGCCCAGTTACCTCAGACTCTCCTTAGAGGTCATGTGTTTCAGCCTCCTAACTATTCTCACTGCTCCCTTTTGGAGTCTCTCCAATTTGTCCACATCCTTTCTGTTTTGTGGGGAGGCACAAAGCTGGACACAGGACTCCAAGTGTTGCCCCCCTAGTGCTGAATAGAGGGGAAGAATCACTTCCCTCAATCTGCTGGCAAACCTCATATTAATGCAGCCCAATATGCTGTTAGCTTTCTTTGAAACAAATGCACATTGCTGACTCATATTCAATTTATTGTCCACTGTAACCCCCAGGTACTTTTCTCCAGAGCTGCTCTTTAGTCAGCTAGGACCTTTGTATACACCACAAAACTGGCCTTTAAAGCTGCTTAAATACTCTTTTGCACTGCTCTAATGGCATTGCTGTTTGCACTCTCAGCAGTGTATTCCGCTTTAAACGACTGGTATATAGCAAGATAAAACACATCTGAGGTGTTTTAGTTTGCTACCTAAAAAAGTGCAACTGGGCATGCAGTGCTGGAAGCTGATGTGCTTGGGGGTTGATGGGCCCCATGCAGCTCAGGGGCTGTGGGACACGGCAGCAGCCTATGCAGGCAAGCTCCACTGAAGAAAAACAAAAAACCAAAAAAAATGAATGGTGAGCCTGATATATATTTTTTCTCCCTGGAGCCTGCCTGCTTGAGCTGTGTGGGGGCCCAGTGCTTCCCTCCATGGCTGTGGGGGGTGCCGCTGCTTCGTCCACGGCTGTGGTACCCCCAGGACCTCTCTGCACAGCTCAGGGACTGCTCAGCCCACTGGCAACTCACCCCCACCCCTGCCGTCAAAGAGGCAGGTAAGGATCAGGCCCCCACCCTTGTGTATACACCACAGGGGTTTAATTCAGTTCAATTTTTCTTAAATTGAAGCGGTGTTTCTAAAAACCCACAATTTCAATTTAGGGAGAACTAAACTGAATTAAACCCCTGTGGCATGTACAAGCAGCCTTAGCCCCAGGCTGTGCTGGGCCATGGGATTGTTCTGTCTGAAGTGCAGGATTTTGCACCTGTTCTTACTGAACCACATGATATTTCTTTTGGTCCAATCATTCAATTTGTCTTGGTCTCTCTGAATCCTAGTCCTACCCTCCGGTGTATCCACTACTCCCCTATTCTTGGTGTTGTCTGCAAACTTGCTGAGGGCACACTCCATCCCATCTTCCAGGTCATTGAATAAGATATTGAACAAAATTGGCACCAGGACTGACCCCTCAGGCACTCCACTTGATACTGGCTGACAACTAGACATTGAACCATTGATTACTACCCTTTGAGCCCAATAATTCAGCCAGTTTTATATCCACCTTCCATTCCATTCATCCAACACATACTTCCTTAACTTGTTTGCAAAAATGTTATGGGAGACTATGAAAGCCTTACCTATGAAATCAAGGTATATCACTTCCACTGCTCAGCCTGCACCCACAGAGCAAAGGCAACCATGTTAGTCAGGCTTGACTTGCCTGTAGTGAATTCCTGCTGAATGTTCCTAATTACAACCTTCTTCTCCAAGTGCTTAGAAATGAATTCCTTAAGGAGCTGCTCCATGATTTTTCCAGGAACTGAAGTGAGGCCCCAGTTCTTCATTCCCTTCTTAAAGATGGGCAGTATACTTGCCCCTTCCCAAACATCTGGTACCTCTCTAGATTTCTATAAGTTTTCAAAATAATGGCCAGTGGCTCTGCAATCGCATCAGCCAATTCCCTCAGCACCTTCAGGTGCGCTGTGTCTGGTCCATGGACTTGTACATGTCCAGCTTTTCTAAATAGTCCCCAACCTGTTTTTTCCCTCGCTTTTGGCTGTCACTTCATCCCCAAACTCTTCTGCCAAGTACAGTAGTCTGGGAGCTGACCTTGCCTGTGAAGATTGAGGGGAAAAAGGTATCGAGTACTTCAGCCTTTTCCACATCATTTATCACTAGGTTGCCTCCCCCATTCAGTAAGGGATCCACACATTCTAGGCTCTTCCTCTTGCTGCTGATATACTTGTAGGAACCCTTCTTGTTATTGTTCATGTCCCTTGCCAGCTGCAACTCTGTTGCATATTGGTCTGCCTCATTTTATCTCTGCATGCCCAAGCAATACTCTTATATTCCTCTCTAGAAAGTTGCCCTCATTTCTACTTCTTGTAAGCTTCTTTTGTGTGTTCAGGCTCACTGAAGAGTTCCTTGCTATGCCAAGATGATCTTCTGCCATACTTACTAGTCTTTTTGCACATCAGGATGGTTTGTTCCTGTGTCCTCATTAAGGTTTCTTTAAAATATAACCAGCTCTCCTGGACTCCTTTCCCCTTCAGTCTGGCTTCCAAGGGGAACCTGGCCATAAGCTCCCTGAGCAAGTTAAATTCTGTTTTTCTGAAGTCCAGGGTCCTTATTCTGCTGCTCTTCCTCCTTCCCTCAGGAAAGGAACTCAGTCATCTTGTGGCTGCTGCTGCCCAAGTTGCCATCCATTTCTACATTCCCCACCAATTCTTCCTGGCTTGTGAGCAGCAGATCAAGAAGAGCATAGCCCCTAGTTGGCCTCTCCAACATTTGCACCATAAGGTTTCCCCAACACTCTCCAAAAACTTCCTGTATTGCCTGTATTGCCCTCCCAACAGATGTTAATGTGATTGAAGTCCCCCATGAGAACCAGGGCTGTGACTAGGAAAGTTCTGCTAGCTGTTTGAAGAAAGCCTCATATTCTTGATCTGGTGGTCTATAGCACATACCTACCACATCACCCTTGTTGCTATCCCCTCTAACCCTAACCCAGAGTCTTTCAACAGGCCTATCTCCAGTTTCATACTGGAGCTTTGAGGAATCATACAGGTCTTTTACATAAAGTGCAACTACTCCTCCTCTTATCCCCGCCTGTCCTTCCTGAACAGTTTATACCCATCCATGACAATGGCCTAGTCATGCAGGCTAACTATCATTTGACAATAACAGTACATTTTTGATTGTCAATAATATCTTTGGCAAGGCTACTAATGACAAGTGCAATGACTTGTTGCTAGTATCATAACAGGTAACATGAAGGCATTTTACTCTACATAGTAACAATATAATCAGTATCAATACTGTAATATTTTACAGTGTCATTCTTTTTCAATAGAAATAGGTAGAAAAGAAAATGGTTGTTTAGTTATCTCATCTAATACTGTGGTGTCAAACTCTCTGGGCCCTCCAAGACAAATCTGGACTACAGGTTCTTTGTGAGCCAGATCTGGATTTACCTCTGGTGGTAGAATGAGAAGTGGCAATGACACCACCAGGGGTCAGCACAACCACTGCTTAACCTTCTGCTGTCAAAATACATTCCTAATGGATCTCTGTACCCTGGATGTTGGTGGTGGTCCTACTACTCGTAGACCCACTGCTCTAGGAGCTCCACAGGCCAGATGAAATGGCTCTGTATGTTTGCATGGCAAAGAAATACAAGCAAATCACCAGTGCTTACTATGGATAAGGGTATATGAATATAACAACTAATAGGATAGATTCTTAGGAAGATTTCTCTATTTGTTCTGTGTAAGAATGACAGAGGATCCTAAATGTAATGTGCTGGGTCATGGGAAGTTGGGCCTAGTTGTTAGGCCACCATAGAAGAGCCAGTGACAGGAAAAAAGTCCAAAATGCAGGACCAGTCCAGAGTTAGGAAACAGATAGCAAGTTACCAAGGACAGGGTCCAACCCATGAATTGAATCAAGGATCAGGAGTCAGAGCTAAAATTTCCAAATCCAAGGGAAAATCCAGAAGCTGTAGTCCAGAAACAGAGCAAGTAGGGTCAGAAAACCAGAAACACTAGATCGCAGAGGCTTGCCATAGCAGATATTCAGCAAGAACTGTTGGCTGACCGGGAGTCTTTTGGCACTGCTGAAACTAAATGGCTAGGGTGCTCTTCCAGCAGTCAGTCAGGAGGCCCAGACAGTGGCCAGATGGAATCATTAGGTGGGTTAGAGGTGCCAGACAAAGCCCCAGGCAGGTGTGGTCCACTAGGCAATTAGCTCAGGCTTCTAGAACCTCTGACACTAAGACAGTTTCATAAAATATGGGACACAAACTATTTTTGCACACGTCTGTTTAATGCAGTGGCTAGGGACAGAAATTACACATAGATTAGTATAAATGATTAGAAACTGGTTTGAATCTGTAGCATAGCAGACATTTAGTGCACATAAACTACTTTAAAAATGACCAAAACCAATTTAAGATAAACCTGCATGGATGTAGTATCAGACTTAACTGATTTAGGTGAAATCAATTTATCTGTCCCTGATCCTCTCCATATTCAAATTAACTCACAGTCCCCCAGAATTCTAGGATGCTTTGAAGGTTGAGTGGGCTAGCTTTGGCCCAAGCTGTCCGCTCCAGCAGTACAGGGAGGTATGCTCTAGTGCCCCACCTGGCTTCTGGCTTGGGCCATTGCAAGCATGTGGCTGCATTTCCGGAATCAAAAGTGAATGCCTGTTTACATGCTTATTGGTTCAATCTATGCAGCTTAGACTAACCTGTAAAGATTGAATCGATTCAGCCTCGGGCTTTTTTACTGTGTGTACTTAGCCACTGTATTTAACCAGGATGCTATAAGCAATTTTTTACAGAAGGAAGCAATATGCAGCTGTCATTATTTTTCCTCTTTGCACTAATACTATTGTTATTTCCAGACTCAGGCCCAAATTTTTAGTGGAAAATCTGAATTCATAAAATGAGCTGAAAAGGTGCACAGAACTAGCAATGGCAAATTTATCTGGACAAGTGTATTACCCACTCGCCCTTCCAGTTCAGGCTGGGCATAGCAGCCTGGCAGTGCTGCTGCTCCTTTCACTACCTCTCTGCTGACAGCCCCAGAGCTGGGGGGCAAGGCTTGGTAGAGAGATGGTTCAGCAGCTTCCTTGGAGGCTGCTGGAGTGCCCCTGCCTACTGACCAGGAGGAACAGCGCAGACAGACTAGATTCCCCCTTGACCCAACAGAACATCTGTTAGATCAGGGGGCTGGTCTTACTCATGAGACTTTATGTAAAGTGCCATGACTTACAGCCCCCTTGCCTCCCAAAACCCAACAGATATTTACCTGTTGGGTCATGGGGAGGGGGCTGGAGCTTGCCTTGGCCAGCAGGCGGAGCAGTTCCTCTCCCAAATGCTGCCCCCCACACCCCAGTTCCAGGGCTGTCAGTGGGGGAGGGTGGGGGAAGGGGAGAGAGCTGACAGCTGCTTTTAAATGGACAGAGCTGGGGGATGGGTGGAACAGAATTCCCTTTCCTCATGGGCTCCCCCAACCTATCCCAGCTGGGGTACTGGGGGGAGTGGGACTAGGCCCATGAGGTGAGGGGCCTCCATTTCACACCCCCCAACAGCTCTGGCTATTCAGAAAGTAGCCAGTACCTTTGTGCTGGCTGCTCTCTCCACTTCCCCCTCCCCTGACAGCCCTGGTGACAGGGATGGGCTAGTACTCCCAGCCCCATAAAGTTTCTCTAACAAACTGTTTCTTCCAACTTCAGGAAAACAAGCCTAAATGTTTGTTGTTACTTAAAAACCCAGAGTGTGAACTCCTATGGATTCTCTATTTCAAGACTGAATATAGCAAGATATCTACCTTGTGAATTTGTTATGTAACTTAATACAGCCTGAATTACAGATTGTATATTCTGTTGTATATCTGAAAGTTAGTTTGAGCCAGACTCCAATTCTGTCATTATCAGCAAGTTCATCTCCATCTTTTTTTCTAATTCTCGGAAGGAGGCTGGCACCTCAGATACCATTGATTTTATTAAAGGCAATAATTCTCTAATGTCTGCCTCATGACAGACATAGTGCTATCTTTCTCCTTCGTTCTTTGTTTATGAGTTGAACACTGGCCTAAGGGAGTCCACAATGGGTCCTGATGCTTCTCTCTGGTAGCTAGCAATTAAGCTCTTAATATCAGTGCTGAGTTTCTATATAAGCACCAGGATTTGGGGATCTCCAGACACTTGTTTTCTGAGGTTTCAGAAGCTCTTGGGTTTTCCAGGCCAATTAAATTGGCACATGTAAAGACTGCTGCAGTAGAGTTTTACTATGAAGCAGTTGTCTTGCTGGCATGATGTAATTGGAACCCCCCTCTCCCCCTCCCCCCAGCTGCTTTCCCCATCAGGTTGGATTTAGAACATTACAAAATAGAGAGGAGGAAAAAGAGAACTGTTGGAAAAAAGCCTATGAGAGTCCAAACCTGTCTTAGTGCTCTGTAGCCCTGCTGATACAAGATGGGAGGACTGAAAACAAGGGATAATAGCTCTGTTGCCCATCTTTTCTTATATAAAAAGAGAACCTAATTGCTGCATAACCAATTCAAGATTTTTTTTCAACTGTTTTAACTGAGAAAAATGTGTTAGCTAGTTTACTGGATAAAAATTATTTGCCCAGTTCTATTGATGATACCCATATCAGTTCTTCAGTTTATCAGAGGGGAAGTAATTGAACTAAAAAAGCTGGGTAGCAATGGGCCACCTTCCGTCACAACTTTACAAGGAAAATGTAAAGGAGTTTTGCCGCCTCCTTCACCAAGCATGGCTCCTTCCCAGAAGTGTTACCTTTAAAGTAGGGGTGGACAATTATTCGGGCCCAATGGCCACATAGAGAGTTTTCACGAGTTGTCAGCCAGTGCTCCTACAACAACTCACCAAAACTCCCTGCGTGGGATGGGCCCACAGGCAGGCAGGGAGCAGTGTTTAGGAGGGAGATGGGTGGGCAAGGCCAGGATCTGGGGGCAGGGTCACAGGGTGGCCACAACCTTGTAAGGGGGCATGCATGTGTGTGTGTAGAAGGAAGGGGAAGAGGGAGGGTTGCCTGGGTGCTGTCCTGGGAGCTGGCCAGGGTTGAGGGGAGGGAGGAGGGGGCAGGAAGTATGTGAAGCAGAGCCCACACAGGCAGTGCAGTCCACAGCTGCCCCCACGATGCTCCACACGGGGCTGAGCCAGGGCTTCTCCCACTGGGGGCAGCCCACACTGTGCTGTAGCCCATGCACATCAGCCCAGCCCCAACCCTGTCCCTGGCCCTAGCCACTGCATAAAGCTTCCGGTAGGGCTGCTCCTGGTGCAGCTGTAGCCACCTGGAACTGAAGCTAAAGCCCCATGCTCTGGGGCAGGAACTGCCCAGCTGAAGCTCCCAGCTGCCTTCCACTCACTTGGCCACCCATACCAGGTAGGCCAAGTGGGTGGAAGGGAACCTAGAGCTGGAAACAGTCCTGTGCACTGGGGCAGGAGCCACCCAGCTGAAGGTTCCTCCCAGCCATGAGCAGCACAGCAGGAGGAGGAGCTGGTAGAGGTGATGGGAGTGGAACAGCACCAGGCACCTGCAACCAGACCAGGAGCAGCCCCACCAGAAGATGTGCATGCTGGCTGGGGCTGGGGCTGTGGCTGGGCCAGCAAGCATGGGCTGCCCCAGGCTGGGCTTAGTCCCATGTGGAGTGCTGAGGGGGCAGCCATGGGCCAGTTTGAATCAATTGGTGGATGCATCCCACAGGCCGGATCCAATCAGTTGGTGAACCAGATCCAGCCTGTGGGCCATATTTTGCCCACCCCTGCTTTAAAGTCTTTTTGCTGGTTAATACAAAAATTACAAACAATCCCCTGCTTCAAAATACAGGTTATTTTGTCCTTTCTGAAAGCATCAGTCAATTACTCCAACTCCCTCTGAGTCTCCTTATTTCAGATTCCAAATACACATAAATGTATCTGTATATTAGACATGTACCTTGGGTTCGTAATAGCCCTTTCCAGAAGTCAAGACTACAAGGCTAATTGTCAAAGAGATTATAAACCTCATTTGCTCTCTCTGTTGAAAGAACCATGAAAATAACCATGGACATAGCATAGCCCCTCCTCAACGAGAAGATAATTCAACCATGCTGCTGGTCTGACACACATCAGTCAGCAATATAGGTTCTCCTAAACTTTGGTCAAGCCTCCCAAGAACACTTCTCTTCTTTTGCTGTCCAGGTTCTCCGTCACATTATTCTTGGAGGGGGGGGGGGGGGCCC
>NW_017729024.1:38626798-38629117 GCF_001723915.1 Gavialis gangeticus | reverse complement strand
TGGGGGGGACCAGTACCAATTCATATCTTCTTTTAAAAAAAAAAATACTTTAAAAGAGTTGATATACTTCACTGCAGGCAGCACTGACCGTCACTGAGGATACATCAACACTATGTTCCAAAGACACATCTAAGCTAACTTAAACTCAGCTAGTTCCAGTACCACTAGCAGTGTAGTCACAACTGTACAGGGTTCACTATAGGATGTAAAACCCTCTTGGGTCCCTGGATGAAGAGTCAGGTGGTTGGCTTGGGCCAAGTTTTGAACTGCTGTGGCTATATTTGTGCTGATATCCAAATTCAACTAATTTAAACCTAGATTGAGTACATTCACAAGCTGGACTGCAGCATAGACCTGGCCTCAGAGCCAATGAATACAGAATGAACGTTTAGACTAGATAAATATAATGGTTTGACAAAACAGGAATGGTCTTCAATGATCACCCAGCTTCCAATGCAATTAAGTAGCATTCACATTCATGAAATCAGAATCTGTTACACAACCTATTGTGCTTCTTGTGCATAATAATATCACTGCTTAAACACCTTAAAATATATATTAGATCCAATTAATTTCTGTTAAACAAGGAAATATTAGCAATGCAGGTGGTGGGTGGAGAGAGAACAAGAAGAAATGAAGAATTACCCCCAGGATTAGCTATCTATGAACATCAAAATATATATATTGGAGCATCAATGCTTTAAATACAGTGATTCTGATTATCTCAATGTTCAAATAAAAAAAGGAGAGACTGAGAATGATGCCACTTTTTGTGTTTATAGTTAAAATATACAATATGCTTTGGGTTATGAAGCAGAAATCCAAGCTGGGGTGAGGGTGAGGTGAAAGAGGGGAAATCTACCCCCCACCCAAAAACAAAACAAACAAACAAACAAAAATACAAGCCTCAAAACTCCATGGCCCACCTCCTTTGCTCCTAGTAATCAGTGAGGCACAGATAGAGCATCTGATTAAACCATTGGGTTTTTTTCACCAGAAATCTTCCAGCAGAGGGATAAAAAAAAGAAAAGTGATCTTAATTTCCTCTGGCCCTTCTGTACTGCTGCTTGCTCACATGTAACCCACCCTGACTTCATCTAGCTTGAGGTGCAATTTAGGATGACACACAGCAGTAGCAGCTTCAAAATCACAGGTGAGACTAATGAGATTGTTCTGCAGGGCTTACATTCCTTTTTACAGGTCTCCTTTTGATTTGGGTTGATTTGTTCCAGTCTTCAAGGCTGTTCCTCTTCTTCCCATATGCCTGGATGAATTTTCTGAAAACACGCTAACTGCACAGTTGACAGTCTCTTTTATGAACTCAGATACAATATAATCTCTATTAAGGGCCTCTCCTAGCCTGAATATCCCCTCCCATTATAGTTTTAATTTCTGCATTACATAAGTTGAAAGCTTGTCTTCTTGTGATACACACATTTACCTCATTCTTGAATTCTCCCTAAATGCTTATAACTATTTTCCCTTTCCCCCGGTATTTCTTAATGCCTTCCAGTGAAGTTAGCACTTTGCCATCTGCTGCCTTGATGACACCACAGCAGGGAAAGAGTAGTTTGGGTGATGTTTTCTGAACCGTGATGAAAGGCATGTCTGCATTCCCCTTCTTTGCTGTGCCACTTTAACACACTGCCTTCTTTCTCCTGATGTATTGCTGTTCGTCTTCATTCACTAACTCTGGTATCTTTCAGTCTAGACACTTGCATTTTAAGCTGTACTCATCTCATTGTCCTTCTTCCACTAATTCTACTCATTTCCATTTTCTTCTTGTCTCTAAGTAATATCTCATTTTTTCTTTACTTGCCACTGTTATTCAGTATTGTTTCTTCATATACTTTGCTCAGGATGACATTTTTTACTTCATATAATTGCTTATTAAAATTTTGACATTAAAAATATTTTTACTACCCATTTTACCCTTTAAACACTGCACTGAGAGTATTGAAGGAAAGAGGACTATGATGACACAGCAGCACGAGGGTGACAATAACTTCTGTGACACTGTACGAAGCATTTCTAAAGCAGCCTACATGGGGCGGGTAGTACAGAAAGTAACAATAGAAAGGCCAGGGGATTGACTTAAATGCAGATTCAGTACTTCCCTAATTCCATGAGGTGGTTAGAAGAAACTATAACTGTTAAGCTTGTCCTTTACCTAGAAAAGCAATTTGTGGCTGTCTGAAGTTGGGGGAGAGTAGAGACTTGACTTGGTTCCTTTTCACATTTCTTCTAAATACCACCTGACAACTCAGAATGTATGCAGGGCAATGGCTCTCACCATGGATTTACAGATTATAAAGAATC
>NW_017729024.1:38624920-38626572 GCF_001723915.1 Gavialis gangeticus | reverse complement strand
TAGGGGAAGTATGGTATCATGGTTGACCTTGCAAGCTATTGAACCTCAGCACAACACAGGAAACAGTGACTTTTGTCTGCAAAGAACATGAAGCAGGTATGAATATTTCTTTTAAGCTTTCTTCTCTGAACTTTTAAAAAACATTGGTACAAGGTAGGAAGTCAGATTAAGCAGCTAGTTTGGAATTCAGGGGACCTTGGTTCAATTCTCTGCTCCATCACTCACTTCCTGTGTGACCTGAGTTTGTTACTTGATTAGTTGGAGTAGGGTAGTTTTGAAAACCTAAATCCTAAGTTTCATTCCATTTTCACATTGTGTACTTTGGATAAAGTTAGTGGGATTTCATTTTTCAAAATGTCACTATTTTTAGTTCACTGCTAGCTCAGAAACAGTTAGGTCTATAAATTTTAAAACAGTCCTATTTGTAATGAGGTAAAGAAATCACATCCACTTTCAATGATTCCCTGATTGATCATTTTTAAATGCTATCAGAAGGCCAATCTATTAATATTGTGAGAACCTTAAGTCCTCTTAGTGGCTATTACAGTATATTGTCAGGGACATGATTAATAATTATTTTTATTAATCTCATACCTAGCATAGTGTTTGTAATGCATAGGATATCATGGGCCAATTCTAAACTCTCATGCTCAGTTAAATCAGGAGTACATTAGTCAGTGAGCAAGTTGAAAAAAACATTATGATTTCTTGCTTGCTTGCTTGCTTATTTCTTTTTGGGGGTGGGGTAAATAAAAGATTTCTTTAGCAGTTTAAATTTAATTTAAAAACTGACCCCTGCTTCAAGGAAAAGCAAAGGGGGGAGGGAGGGGGCAAGGAAGAGGGCAAGGGAACAATCTCCTGAAAAAACATCAATGGAATTTCCACTGACATTTTAAAAATGCAGAATAAATAAATACAACTGACCAATTTTGCTCAGTAGCATTAAAACACTGTACAAGTCAGATGTTGAAAATGTCATCAAGCAACTAAAAACTTTATGAACCTCTCTTGCATCCCAATGAATATTATAAATTGTTCTAGGGTAGGTGTCTTGAACTTTGTAAATATCACCAACACGTCAGTACAGTTACTAATGACAGACATTATCCTCAAGCACCCCGTGAACATTATAAAAATCACGGATGTGTTGGCAGCCTATCTAAGTGTTGTTCCCATAGACAAAAAGCTTCTTCATTATTATAAATGTTGCTGATAAACTAGTAGTAATTCTAAGCGCTTGCCGTCTCTGGAAAGTTTTCTCGAGTTATCTACACTCAAGTTAACTCCTCTCGAGTTAACAGTCACACTGAAAAACAACGTTTGGGCTGCACACAGCAGCTGTATCCTCAATACACTAATGCCAACATTGCCACTAGCAGATGGTTTTGTGTCCAAATTCTCTCTAAAGGGAGTACCCTGCCAGTGCCACTGTCACTTGCCCTGCAGTCTGCAGCAGCTCTGACCACTCCACCCACAGCATGGTCCCCCTACTGGGAAGAGGCTTGCGTTCCAGGATACCAGGACAGGGAGTGCTGCTCCTGTCAGGCTCACTCCCCCTTTGCTGCTCCAGTGGCAGGGTCAGGGGTGTGGTCAGAGGCCAGATGGCATGGCCCCCTTAGGCAAGGGGGCAGGGAGAGGGCTTATTTCCCCCC
>NW_017729024.1:38610836-38624750 GCF_001723915.1 Gavialis gangeticus | reverse complement strand
TTTTTCCCCCCCCCCCCCAGTGTCTGATTGAGAGGGCAGGAGGGGACTTGTCCCACAGCTTGCCTCACACAGGGAGAAATTGGTGGTAGCTGCCAGGGGTGGTAGATCCCACTGTGGTCCCCCAGGGGAAAGGGGGGGACAAACTCTCTCTTTTCTCCACCACCTAAGGGTCTATGCCAGCCAGCCTCTGGCCATGCCCCCGCCCCACCACTGCAGCAGTGAGGGAGCAGGGACCCTGATGGGGGCAGCACCCCCTGTTATAGTGTCCCAGAGCACAATCATCTTCCTGGAAGGGGGGGCTGCGCTTGGGGTGGGGGTGGGGAGAGGTGCCACAGACTGAGCAGGAAAGGCAATGGTGGTAGAAGGGTGTTTGGGGAGTTATGGACACCCATAGCAAACCCCAGTGCCACTGCTCCCTGCCCCTGCACTCTGCAGCGGCTCTGCCCTCTGCCCCCTTGCAGTGCAGTCAGCTCTCTGCTGCAGTGACAATGCATAGTGGGTGCATGTGCTGGTGCGCTCCCTGTCAGGCTGCACTTTCCGCTTAGGCAACAGGCAGGGGGGCAGGTGAGAGCATGGATGGGGAGTGGGAGTGCTGGATGAAGCAGCCTGGATGAAGTGGCACTCCTGGAAGTGAAGCAGAAGTTGAAGCCATGCTCCCACAGCTGCTCCCATGAACATGAAGCAGAAGCAGTGCTCCTGCAGCTGCTTCCAGGTGAGTGCGATCGGTTGCAGGGGACCCCTGCCAGTTAGCGTAATTGGTGTGGACCCCCCGCCAAAGTCATTGACTGATCGCTGGGGGGGCATGTGCCCCACCTGACTAAAGTGGCATCAGTTGCCCATGGCCTGCTGGGAAGAGGCTTGTGTTCCCCAGAAAACCATGTGAGGGCCCTACCCCCTCACTGCTCTAGTGGCAGGGGCATGGCCAGAGGCTGGTTGGCATGGCCTCTTAGGTGAGTGACAGGCCAGCAGCAGAGGCATGGCCAGATGCTGGCAAGCATGCCCCCTGAGGCAGAGGGGTCAGGGAGGGGGGTTATTCCCCCCTCCCTCTGGTGAGGGGGCAGGAGCGGGCTTATTCTGCCACTGACTCTGTGTAGGGAGCAAATCAGCTGTAGCAGTTGGGACTGGCAGACCCCTAGGGGCAGAGAGGGTGAGGGGGAAATAACCCCCCTTCCTGCTCCCTTTGTCTCAGAGGGCCATGCTGGCCAGCATCTGGCTGCAAGGGGGGAGTACCAGGCAGACCCTGGCTCAGTCCATGCTGGTGGAACAGGGAGTGGGGAATTAAACCTCCACCCTGGCCAGTCCACTCCAGGCTACTGTCAGGGCTGGCCACGCCCCCATCAGTGGAGCAGCCAGCAGAGAAATGCCCGAGAGGTCTGTCCTGGTGTAACAGGGGAGGGAATAGGTGGAATAAACATTTCCTTTGCTCCTTTCTGGGGCTAATGTCTGGCTAGGCCCCCACCCCTGCTCGTCCCTGCTCTGGCTAGGGAGTGGAGGGGGAGAGGGGCCACCCTGCTCCACTGGAGTAGAGAGCATAGCCCAGCCCAGAGAGCATGCCGGAATGCTGGTGGACTCTGGTTTAACTCGAACCAGGAAGGGGTCTGGGACAGAAGTTGCATAAACCAGTTTGAGACTAATCAGCCAAGTCTGATATTACATTCAACTAATTTTATCTCAAGTGGGTTTCAGCCATTTTGAAACTGGTTTATGTGCACTTAACTTGTGTTCTGTTACAGGTTTAAACCAGTTTCTGATCACTGAAACTGGTTTATGTGTAACCTCTGTCCCTAGTCTGAGAGGTGTAAAGCCTTCCCAGCTTTAGAAGGTTTCTAGCAGTGTTTGTTGCAGCTTGGACCATGAGCAATGCTATTAATTCAATGGCTAGAACCATCAGTGACCCTGCAAAGGGGTATCTAAAAGCTGTGAACCTTGAACTACATGAAATTCACAAGCTCCACCATTTGCTGATGATGTTTACAACAGCCATGGACTGTCATGTAGGACAGTTACTTGCAGAGCTTGTAATCTTCACAGAGCTGTGAAAATAATTAAAAATAAAACCATAAATGCAGAAATATTGTGCATATAAGCTATACTATGGGAGCTGTGATTTTCTAACAGCCATAAGACATGGAAGCCTACCCATAGGGCTTATAACCACAATGAATCCTATGATGCATAACTAACAGAAGTCAGTGGTAAAAATTGCCTTCCTACCCAGACTGTTTCCTACTAGAATTGTGCATCTGGTGCTTTGTGAACCATTACAACTGGGATATGCCTCCTAATCATCCAAACATAGACAGTTATTTATTTATTTATAAATTCTCTCACTCTGTGCACACCTTGCTACTGGAAGCTTAGATTTTTCATAGTAAGGGCCACACCTGAAAAGATTAAGTAGAAATTCAAATTAATAAAATTACAGAAAGTTTAGCCATGTCAAAGCAGGATACTTTAATCTACTCCATTCTTGTACCTGCTGTGATTACACTATGATGCAAAGAATTCCATGTCTGGAAAATGAGGAAGAACAAAATCATCAAAATGGATTATGGACCACCAGATGTTCATAAAAGCAACAAATTATTCACTTATGAGTTGGTCAAAAACATGATGTAATTTTTTTTTTTTTTGCTGGAAATTGCCAATCTGTCAAAACTGCAACTTTAAATTTCAGCAACGTTATATATTTAAATATAGACTGTTATATTAAAACCAAAATATTCCTCTTCTACAGTATGCAAGTAAAAACATTTTTGGTTTGACACAACTTAAGAATTAACAATTTATTTTGTCTTTTATTTTTATACACACACACACACACACACACACACACATATATATACTAACCACCATGTAATAAGCCTATTATTATTCAGATAAATGCCAATGGGCACAACTAGTTATAATACTTACTGTCAAACCAGTTACCATTTACAATGTTACTGATTATTTTTCATTGAAAATAAAAATTTGAAAAAGTTCCAATTTAAAAACAAAAGGAACTGAAGTGCCAGAATTTTCATGGAAAAAAAAAAAATCTCTCTTCTCTATGGCTTCATTGTCCATCATACTTAGAACAATATCACAGTTATTAAAAGTACCAATGACTGGGTAAAGAGAATTATAAGAATGAGAAACATGGCTACAACAGTGCTCCTACATGTTTGATAGCATAACACACACAATGACATGATTACTATGCAAAATTTGTTTAAAAATACTTTTTTCCCTAAAATTCATTCATAATACAGTTGTGCATATCCTTAAAAACATCAAAGCCAGTTCAATATAATGAAATGCCTCATACACAAGCAATGTTCTCAGCCAAAAATTTAAATATTGGCCCAGAAATTTGTTTTTCGTTTAAAAAAGGTACTCAGGCTTCAAGGAACTTCTCCACTACATATACTGGTAAATAAAGCACATGAATATATCTGAAGCATGTTTTGAATATATCTGAAAGGAAGTTGATGCAGATCTGAAAAGGCACCTGGCTGAAGTGGCTTAGTGAGCTGAGACGGGAAGGCATGGAAGAAGGCACTGAGACAAGAGCAAGAAAATAAAATAAATGGAACATGGATGTTAGTATCACTGCTCAGAGAGTGGGGAGATATAGGAATGTTGAGATGAGGTCAGAGAGGTAGTATGGGATACGAAGACAGGGACCAGGAGTTTAATGCAATGAAAAATGTCAAGAGTTGGGATAATCTTAGCATTACATATATAGAACAGTGCAATTAAAGTAAATACAGATCTTGAAACTCCAAAACCATATAGTAAATAGAGAAATACACACACCCACACAACACACCCTGCAACATCCATTGACTGGACTTTTAGTCATTCATGTCAATCAGGTGTCAGTTAATCTTCCAAGTATACTACTCAGATATTATAGAAGCGATGGATACAGGACTGTGTTTCATCTAGTCAGGGATGTATTTTAGTTATAAACACTATGGTATTATTGTAGATTACTTCAATTATAGATTTAAACAAATACTTTTTCTCAGGGCAGGACCAGATCATCAGAAGGAGCAGGAATGTTTTCTTTCACTTCTGTGTAGTGTACTCGCTATTCTTATTGCTTTTACCTTCTGCTGAAGCATCAGATATTAGCCAGAGGCAGAAACAAGATACCAATCTTAATGCCAGCATCAGTCCATGATTAGTGAACTAGTTTCCTTTGTTTTTATTAACGATCACACACATTCTGAATGAAGACATACAGGACAGATCCTCAGTGTGAGTAAGCAGACCTCTTGCTGCTGAACTGGGGGATTGCACTACATTTACAAAACTAAGGGCATGGCCCTCCATTTCTGTATGGATGTAATGAGAGCTGCTCAATAAACTTGAGCTCAACTTAACTCATAATTAGGTTATGATTAGTGAAACACTATTTCAAATAATTGCTTGAGAGAAGAGACTGAATACATGACACCAGATATAATCATAAGACAGGCCTAGCTTTTCATTTTGGGAGCTGCCATGTGTAAAGCAGGAAGGTGTCCCTCAGTAAATGCTAGCATTTAAGTAGACCTTCAGTGTCATTTTATTTGACCTTTTCTGCTGCAAAAAGGTATGGTAGTGACAGGAGCAATTTCATACAATTCAGTTCCGATCATCAGTTTGAAGGTGTAATTGCTGGAAGCAGCACAGGCATGAGACCCAACTGGGTTAAGAACAATCCAACCTTTATAATAATGCACCAAAATTCCTCACATGCTGCTTGATTTCTATCTGTATTAGTATGGTCACATAACAATGGGGCAATCCCATCAGCCTGCCAGATGGCATCTACACAAGAGCAGATTTTTTTTTTGCCTCATCTCCTCCTTCACATAGGATTTCTAGGCTAGGTCCAAATGTTACACCTGACATGCATTAAGCACACAGGAAGCTTTTTAAAGCCTTAACAGAAGAGGCATTCACAGCACTTAAAGCACTTTAAAAATTGCAGATCGTATCCAAGTTAACCCTTGATAGATGTGCTATCAGACTAAAGCTCTTTTCATTATAGTGTGTTTTTGAACATCTGTGCCACATCCATTAACTAACATCTCAGGGGCCCCACATAGGATGGAATGAGTGTCTCGGGCAGAGCTCATCTGTTCTGCTGATGCCGGGCTGGCCCTGCCCCCTCAGCTGTCACTGACCCGAACTCCTTTCCCGGAGTTGTAGTACCAGCTGTAGCACCTTTCCCCCAGTGGCACCTCAGATTCACTGTGCTGCTTTTTGCCACTCTGGGAACTCAGGTGTGGATGGGGGAAAGAGGGTGGAAAAGGACCCCCTACTGCAGGAGAGCCTGGCTGAGCCCCCACCAAGACCTACCCAGCAGGGAGTCTCCTTCCACCCTGCCGCCCAAATTCTCAGCACTGTGAAAAAAGGCACAGGAATTCATGCTGCTGTTGGCTGCAGCTGGCAGAAAGGCGCCTCCCTACCAGGATTCTGTCCACCTGCTGGGGTTGCCCCCCCGACCCCAAAAGGGGGCTCCTTTCCCCCAGCTGTAGCCAGCAGCAGCAACAGCATGAATTCCCTGCGCTGGTGATGGGGGAGAGAGAGTTTCCAGGTAAACTTTGTTTTCTAGTTAAACAAGGCGCTTGATCTAACTGCTGAGTTTTATCTACTTAAGCAAAACATCTATGTTAGTTACTTTTCATTAAAGAAAGAACATACCTTAAAGGCTCTCCTTCAAAGATGTGGGCAATAAACTGGTCTATGAACTGGCCTGTGAAATTTTTGCAAACTTCCCTGTTTGCTGTCTCTGTTAACTTGCTCCCTTGAGTCTTCTTTTATATTGTCCTGAGCCTGGACTGGCTCCACCCCCTTCCTTCAGCTTTCGTCAGACATGCAGCAATCACTGAGCTAGCAGCAGTCCCAGCTTCTCAACCTTTCAAACACACAGCCAATCAAACACTCACCATGACAAACACACAGACAGTCCGGACTTGCTTACCGTCTACAGGGATCTGGCGCTTGGCTCCTCTTCCTCTTCTTGCTCCCAAAAAAATGCTTGCAACTTCCCTGTTTGCTGCCCCTGTTCACTTCTTAAAGGCACGTTTCTAACACCAATCCTAAGACTGTAGTGACTGGTTCCTATGTATTCTTAATAGGATAAAGTATGGGTTATCTGAGTTCAGCTACACCTTAAAAGAAACACATGGAAAGCTATGCTTTTATGTTAGGCCAATGTCATACCACATCTGAAAATCCCAGTTGCATCTTTACAAAGCTGCTCTCAGAGGTGAGTGGTTGGAAGAATACACAGGAGACCAGATCTTAGGTCATTTGAACACATAAAACTCTACAGGGATTTATATCACTATTCCCTCTTCAAATAAAATCAGTAATCGCATGGATAAATATAACCTGCCGGGGAAGAGCCAGCCTAGTTTTTATCAAGGAAAATGCTGCCTCAGTTTGCTTGAGTTCTTTGAGGGTGTCAACAAACAGGTGGACAAGGGGGATCCTGTTGACATAATATATTTAAACATTCAATAAGCATTCAACAAGGTCTCCTATCAAAGGCTTTTAAAAAACAAACAAAAAACCCCCCTTTAGTGTTGCCACTGGAATGGAGGGAAGGGTCTTTTGTGGTATGAGAGCTTGTTAAAAGAGCGGAAACAAAGGGTAGGGCTAAACAGTCACATTTCAGGATGGAAAGAGGTAAAATGTGGGGTCCCACAGGGATCTGCATTAGGCCCTATGTTGTTCAATATGTTTATCAATGACTTCAAAAAGGGGTACACAGTGAAATCTCCAAGTTTGCAGATGATATCAAATCAAATTATTCTGAGTAATCAAGTTCTAAACTGATGGAAAACAGCTTCAAAAAGATCTCATTTAGCTTGATGAGTGGGCAAAAACCGGCAGATCAACTTCAGTGTTGACAAATGCAACACCTGGGGAAAAATAACCTCAACTATACATATATGATGCTGGTTCTGAACTAGCTCTTACAACTCAGGAAAGAGACCTTGGCATCATTGTAGATAGTTCTTTAATAACATCAAGTCAGTGTACAGCGGTGATCAAAAAAGATAATAAAATGTCAGGCATCATTACGAAGGCAACTGAAAACAAAAAAGGAGAGCACCATCATGCCACTATACAAATCCATGGTGTATCCACAGTTCTGGTTACTACATCTCAAAAATAATGTAGTAGAATTAGAACTGGTGTGAGAAGGGCAACCAAAATGATCAGGGGCATGGAGCATTTGCCGTACCAAGAAAACAGCACTGTTTTTCCCTCTTTCATTCTCCCCCATCCCAACATTTTCTCCATAGGGGCTTAAGCAGAAGACTTTCCATAGCATGTTGTCCACTCCAGTTCTATGGCATTCATGGTCCAGAATGAGTTGGTTTACATTTAAAAAGGTTTCCACTCAATACTGTTTGTTAGCAGAGGAAAGAATATGAGCCAACTTGCAATATTTAGGTAAATTTCCTCCTCTATCACTGTCAACTTAACTCCAGACTGAGAATCTTATAAGTATCTCTATGACAAACAGGAACACTTTTTGCATGTACTGACCAAAAGATGGGGTAACAGGGTTATTCTGAATCAAATCACATAGCTAGTGGTAAAAATGGGTTTTCTAAAACAAAGAACACGCATGAATTTTCTCTCAATTATAATGCTTGTCTAGTATAGTCTTCTCTGTCATTTGTAATAAAACCAGGCCAAAAGACCTTGGGATGTGAGCCAGACACTAGTTGTCGAAACTTTGATAGCATGTTTACTTCTATGTGATCTTTATTAAGCCCAGAGACAGTGAATATAGCTTCTGTTTGAAAGTGGTTGTGCGAAACAAAGATAAATGCTCTCTGCAGTTACAGTGAACTGTTTATATAACTTATATGCAGAAAAGGGTTCATCATTTTTTTCTCACATCCTTTTAGTTATATCAATATTATAGCTCAAGTTGAATGAGCCCTGAGGTGCTTGCAAGCATGGCTTCCACTAACGTATTCAGCCACACATTCAGACTCAGCATAGCTAAACAGAACCATCAGTAGACTAGAACACCAGAGACCTAGATTCTGTTTTTGGTAGTTCCACAAACAGGTCACATGAACCTAGACAATTCTATTCACTACTCTCTCTCCTATCATTTATCTTAGTTACGATACGGCAAGCTTTTTGAGCACGTCTACTTGGCTTCCCTCCTAACCCTAGGTCCACATCAACAAAAGAAGTCCCTCCATTCGCCCTTACATTATCACACAAGCAGTCAGCAATTAGATGGCCTTGAAGTCCTAAGGGGCTTGAAGCAAACCTGAGCATTGTCTTCTAGTTCAGTCTCTTTTGATACAGAGAATCTGAGGGGAGTCCTAGGTGGCATACTCAGCATCACTCTGAGCTACATACTCTGTCTAATTGCCCGTCTATGGTATACTGATATAGGAGAACATTGGACAGGGCTTATTTAATCATTGGCTAATTCAGAAGTGGGAAGCAAGCTGTACTAAGACATCCTATCACTGTTTCTTAATATGTGTTAACATGTGCCGAATACAATAAGGCCTAATCTCATTTGGAGTCCCCATGAAAGCTAAACCAAAATACAAAACTGAAACAGATTCCAAAAGCAAAAATCACAGAATGTGGATCACTGCATTTTGTTAAAACATGGCATTATGCTTTCAGCAATTTCATGTATCATCTATAGAAATTACTTAAAAAACAAGCTATGAGTAATTCTTGTCCATATATTATTCAGAAGCTATCCATCGCAACATCCAAACTCTGTCCTTCAATAGTCGCTTCCAATTTAACAGGAAACCTGGTTTAGTGCAGTCAGGTTAAGCCTGTGGACCTTGCTATCACATTGTGAAGAGTCAATTAAATGCTCTTGATGCATAAAATGTACAGAGCTGTCCATTGAGTTTTTTTCTTTCAGTCTTTTATTGGATTGCAAATATCATGAGAAAATATTCTCTCTGGAGTTATATGACCTTTTGGTTCCAGCCTGGTTAGAAATACACACATAATGGACTTTTCTGTCTTACTTCAGTACTTTCACTACTGTTCTTAGTAAAGAAATAATAATTTTAAATAATAGAGAAGAAAAAGTTAACTGCTGTTTTATAGACCTGAACTGAGAACTTAAAAAAAATTGCTTGCATCTCATCTCTAACCATATAGCAAGTGTTACTTGGACAGGTCTGTGGGACTTTGAAAATTAACAGGGACTCAGTGAGGAATATACACTTAAGCTCCATGAATATTACAGCTGTTAAATGTCCATGTCACACCTTTTAATTTTTGACATCACTGAATAATAAACAGCATTTTCCATTCTACAATAGCCCTTGATAGTTAAAATCCTTTGAGTTGCATTAATAAGTATGTTATCAAAATTTAAATAATATTGATGTGGGGGGACAGGGGGATAGAGAGGAAGACTGTGCCTATGGTGCTGCTGGAAATCCCTGCCTAAGGGGTTTCCAGCTCTGCAGGGAGGACCTTTTCTCCCACACAGCATTTCAAGCCAATGTGTGCAGCATGAGGGGGAGGGGACTTTTCCCCCCATGTGGCACTTCAAAGCTGTCACCCACAGCCCTTGCACATAAGGCTGCAACCAGGGGTCAGGGGGTCCAGGAATGGTGGGGGCAGGCAGTGTCCATATGGTGGGCTTGTGGGTCAGGGGGCTCCAGAGGCCATGTAGCAGCATCTGTGTGGGGGTGGGGAGGGATGGGGGAGGCAGGGGACTAGGGTCATGTGGGGAGGGGAGCGGTGCTGGCAGTTCACTTTCCCTCACTAGCTCAGGGCTGACAGCTGCAGAGCCTTGAGCTGTCAGAGGGAGGGGACTACTGTGACTGAGGCTGCAGCAGTAGAGTCCAGCTTGAAACCCAGTCTGCCCCTCTGGTGGGAATGGGAGCAGGGCAGGCTGGGATTGCGGAGGTCAGCATGGGGGCTGCAGTTGACTGGGGATGTGTACATGTGTTCGTTCAAATGCTTGGACTCTAGTCAATTCGAATACTTGTACACAGAGCATTTCAACTGGTGGATCATTTGTTGAGTGCCCAGACTAGCATTTAATAATATTAGTTAACCTCCCTGACTAGAAATCCAGGAAATTTGAAAGGCAGTTTAAATAAAACACCATGAAGAACCGTGCACACATTTTAAAGTACAATATTGAATAAACATTGGTGTATAAAGAGATTCTGTCTAGATTAAATTCTCTCACCCATCAGGATTTATCTAAAGTCCAGCCCATGGGGTGGATCGGGCTTGCAGCAGACTCCATTTCCCAGCAGCCTCTGCCTGTATCACTGCAGCTGTTTTCCATCAAGACCTCAGGAGTGGTGGGGCTGTGACAGTGCCAGGGCCAGGGTTTCCATGGAAACTGGGTCAAGCAGCACTGGTGGAGTGTGTGGCTGGGCAGGGAGCTGCTTCAGGGCCAGGGCTGGGATCTTGTGGCAGTGACAGTACGGGCTGGAGCTGGGGCAGGGCTGCAATCCCCTGCCAGCAGTGCTTGGGCTGGTGTCTATGCAAACCCTGGCCCAGCACTGTAATGGCCCTGCTGCTCTTGGGGTCTCCAAGGAAACTGGCCACAGCAATGCAGGTAGGGAAATGGAGTCTGGCTTCAGCTCGATCTGCCATTTTGCCACCTCTGAGCTAAAAGATATAAAATGAACATTTATTATAGAAGCTGCTGAGGTAAGGAAAAGAAGTCATGCTCACTCCTCTTATTTTGAATGGTACTACATACATTAGATACGTGGGGTCTTGTGGTACACTGGTCAAGTAATTCTTAATACAGCTCTAGAGATGTGAGTTTGAGTCCTGCTATGGACACATGTCAAAAGTTGGCCCACTGGACAGAGCTATAAATAGATACATTATCATAGAAGCCAGATCATGGTCCTGAATGACAAATGTTTAAAAAGGCAGCAGGATATCACATCAGCCATATTGATCCCTTACATACCACTGGCTATAGAAGCTGGTGTGCCTCAACCACGCTAGCCAAGTGGACTGCCAAACCTGGAAGGACCTTGTACTTTGGCTTGTACTCGGTACTAGTCATTTAAGTGGGAATATCAGAATCTAGCCTATACTTACTTGACACTTTTAATTAAAAAGATATATATTTACTATTGTTACTGTCTTCCCAATGAGCTCTTCCAAAGGGTTGACCAGTGATCCCCACTGTCCTCCACTGTGTGGGGGGCTCTTCATGAGCCTTCCGCTATCCCAGCCTGCCACCATGGCTGCCCAGCCTGCCCCAGCTCCAATCCTTTAAGGAAAAAAAAAATAAAAAAACCCCAGGCTTACTGGTTCCTGTCTGGTGAGGGGGCAATCCCCACTGCCCCATATCACATGGGGGGCTTTCCATGAGCCCCCCTGAAGCCCTGAGGCTGCTGCAGGAGCTGGTGAGTCTGGGTTTTTTTTCTTTTTTTTTCTTTTTTCCCCTTAAAGAGCCAGAGTAGAGTGGGGCAGCCATGCTTCAAAGAAACCTTGCTGAGTGTGCAGGAATGAACCATCCCAATGTACAAGAAGACAAGCAAGTATGGCAGAAAACTAACTTGGCTTAGCAGGAACTCTTCAGGGAGATAAAACACTAAAAGAAAGCTTACAAAAAGTGGGAACTAGGACAAACAACAAAGGAGGAGTGTAAGAGTATTGCTTGAGCATGCAGGGATGAAATGAGGAACACCAAAGTGCAATTGGAGCTACAGCTAGCAAGGAACATGAAGGGTAACAAGAAGGGTTTCTATAAGTATGTCAGCAACAAGATGAGGATCAGGGAAACTGCAGGTCCCTTACTAAATAGAGAAGGCAATCTAGTGACAGATGATGCGGAAAAGGCTGAAGTACTTACTTATTGCCCTTTTTACCTCAATTTTTATAGGAAACGTCAGCTCCCTGACTACTGTACCTGGCAGCACAGTCTGGGGAGAAGGTAAGCAGCCAACTGTGTCAAAAGAACAAGTTAGAAAAAACTGGATGTGTACAAATCCATGGGGCCAGACATGATGCACCTAAAGGTGCTAATGGGGCTGGCTGACGTGATTGCAGAGCTGCTGACCATTATCTTTTACAACTCATGGAGATCTGGAGAGGTCCCAGATGATTGGGAAAGGGCAAATATAATGCCCATCTTTGTCCAGGTTAGGGAAGGGTTAGGCAATTATTTGGGCTGGAGGGCCGCTTAACAAGTTTTGGTGAGCTGTTGAGGGCTGAGCACACAAGCACAAACACAAGCACATCGCTGCAGGGGTGGGAGATGGAGCCTGGCACAGATCTCTGCGGTGTCCTGTCCAGCCATCAGGGCTCTGTGTGCACACATATCTCTTCCTATCCCATGGCTTCTATCAGGAGCCCTGATGTTGGGGTTGGATGGGACATCATGGAGGCCTGTGGCCAGGCTCCATCCCCCGTGGGCAGGGGATGGATGAACTGCGCTTGAGCCTCAGCAGCTGTTGGGCAGAAACAACTGCACCCACCCACCCAGAACCATGCAGCGGCCAAAGCTGGAGCTGCCAGGGCCTGAGCTCGGCTCACCGAGTGCCTACCACATGGTGCTAGGTGGGTGGGGCCATTTCTACCCAGCATCTCTGGTAGCACCTGGGAGATGCAATCTAGCCCCGGAGGTTTTGGGCACTGCCCACCAGCAGAGGTTGGGGACCAAGAGGCTGGTCTGGATTTCCTAGGTGCCGCAGAGGATGCTGAGTGGAAGCAGCTATGCCCATGTGCCCGGTACCAGATGCCAGGCCCTGGGTGAGCTGCATGCAAGCCCCTACCTCTGCAGGTGGCCAGCACAGACAGTAGCTCCAGTTTCTACTGACACTACATGCATTGGCAGGGCTGCTTTTACAGAGCCACCCACACTTGCAGGCCCTCTGCAGGCCAGACTCCATCTCCCAGGCTGCCTCAAGGTGCCAAGCAGGCTGGCCTGCTTCTGCCCAGCATAACCCACATTACCAGTAGAAGCCAGAACTGGAGCCACTGCCAGTACTGCCCACCAGCAGAGGCCTGAGCGTGGCTTGCCCACAGCCTGCCCTTGGTGCTGCCTCCTTCCTGTGGGTCCGATAAAATCAATTGGCAAGCTGGATATGGACTGTGGCCTGTATTTTGCCCAACCCAGTTTAGGGGCTATTTAGAAAAGCTGGTTGAGTACAAGTCATGAGCAATATAGTGCCTTTCAACAGTTTTGCATCCTATTCTCATAGGAAAGCTAGCAGGCTGTGGAGTGGATGCCTACACAGTCAGGTGGCATCCACTCAACTGGCTTAGGGACCGCACCCAGAGAGTGGTGGTGGACAGGTGGACAGGTGGTGGACAGGTTTTTCTTGGCCTGGAAGGGGGTGGGCAATGGGGTCCTGCAGGGTTCAGTCCTTGGACCGGTGTTATTTACTATCTTCATCAGCAATTTGGACGAGGGTGTGGAGAGCACCTTCTCCAAGTTTGCAGATGATACCAAGTTATGGGGCAAAGTTAACACACTGGAGGGCAGGGAGCAGATACAAGCCAACCTGGACAGGTTGGATCAATGGGTGGAACAAAATAGGATGCAGTTCAACAATGATAAATGTTAGGTACTCTACCTAGGAAGGAGGAATCCCCAGCACACCTATAGGTTGGGGAATGACCTTCTCAGCAGTTCAGAGGCTGAGAAAGATCTTGGAGTCATAGTTGACTCCAAGATGAACATGAGCCAGCAGTGTAACGAGGCCATCAACAAAGCCAATTGCACTTTGTCATATATTAGCAGATGCATGACCAACAGATTGAGGGAAGTGATGCTCCCCCTCTATGTGGTATTGATCAGGCCACAGTTGGAGTGTAGCCCTATGGGGTCAGGCCAACTCTCAGGATCTCAATATTGCGCTATTAGAAAGGAGGGTGTGACACAATTGCACATATACAGAAACACAAATCAATTAGGTGTAT
>NW_017729024.1:38591664-38605836 GCF_001723915.1 Gavialis gangeticus | reverse complement strand
ATATACAACAGTAAGAATCAATACAAACTTAATAATGATACAATATAAAACAGTGGATATCCAAGACCAAAAACTTACTACCAAAATAAAAATGTTAAAGCTTATCCTAAGTCTGAGCTTGCTTATGCTTGTCTATAGGGAATAGAGAGGGAGAGAAAGAAAAGCCAGAAATAATTGGGAAGGGAAGGGAATGCATATCTATCATTCATATGAGGGACACGGAGAATCTGGAGAGGGTTCAGAGGAGGGCCACTAGCATGATTAGTGACCTCCGTGAAAGACCCTGCGAGGGGAGGTTGAGAGATCTGGATCTCTTTAGGCTTCGCAAGAGACATCTGAGGGAAGACCTTGTAGCCACCTATAAGTTTATCAAGGGAGGACAACAGGGAATTGGTGATGCGCCAATTTACCAGAGTGCTCCAGGAAGTAACTAGGAATAATGGGTGCAAACGAATGGAGAGTAGATTTAGGTTAGACATTAGGAAGACATTTTTTACAGTAAAGGTGGCCAGAATCTGGAATGGACTTCCAAGAGAGGTAGTACTATCACCTAACTTGGAGGTCTTCAAGAGGAGGCTTGATAGTCACCTGGCTGGGGTCATCTGACCTCGGCCCTCTTTCCTGTTAGGGGCAGGGGGTTGGACACGATGATCCACTGTGGTCCCTTCCAACTCTACAATCTATGAATCTAAGTCCATGGGGCCAGCTGCGGTGTGCCTGAGGGTGCTGAAGGAATTGGTAGATGTGATTGCAGAGCTGCTGGCCACTATCTTTGAAAACCCATGGAGATTGGGAGAGGTCCTGGATGACTGGAAAAGGGCAAATATAGTGCCCATCTTTAAGAAAGTGACAACGCTGGATCTGGGGAACTAGGGACCAGTCAGCCACACCTCAGGCTCTGGAAAAAATCATGAAACAGATCCTCAAGGAATCTATGTCTAAGGGCTTGGAGGAGAAGGTGATTAGGAACAGTCATCAGGGATTCACCAACAGCAAGTCTTGCCTAACCAACCTAATTGCCTTCTATGATGAAATGATTATGTTTATGCAGGGAGAGCAGTGTATGTGATATACCTTGACTTTAGCAAGGCTTTTGATACAACTCCCACAACATTCTTGCAAGCAAGTTAAGGAAGTATAGGTTGGATTATAAAGTATAAAAGGATTTTAAAGTGGATAAAAAACTGTCATGACTGTGGGGCTCAGAGGGTAGAAGGAAATTGTTCAATGTCTGATTGGTAGCTGGTATCAAGTGGAGTGTCCCAGGTGTTGGTTCTGGCACTGGTTTTGTTCAATATCTTCATCAATGATCTGGAAGATGGGATGGAGAGCATCCTCAGCAAATTTTCAGATGACATAAAGCTGGGGGGAATAATAGATACGCTAGAGGGTAGGGCTAGGATTCAGAAAAGCCTAGACAAATTGGAGGATTGGACCAAAAGAAATCTCATGAGGTTCAATAAGGACAAATGCCAAGTCCTGCACTTAGGATGGAACAATCCCATGCACCAACACAGGCTGAAGGCTGACTGGCTAAACAGCAGCTCTGTATAAAAGGACCTGGGAGTTACAGTGGACAAATTGAATATGAGCCAACAGTATGCCCTTATTGCCAAGAAGACTATCGGTATACTGAGCTCTATTAGTATCAGTGTTGTCAGCAGATTGAGGGAAGTGCTTATTTTCCTCTAGTTAGCACTGGTGAGGCCACATCTGGAGTACTGTGTCCAGGTTTGGGCCCCCCACTATAGAAAGGATGTGGAAAAATTGGAGAGAATCCAGTGTAAGTTAATGAAAATGGTTAGGAGGCTGGGGCACATGACTTCTGGAGAAAACAAGAATGAGAGGGGATTCAATATAGCCTTCAACTAAGCGAAGGGTGGTTCCAAAAAGGATTGATCTAGATTAGGGATGGGCAAAGTCCAGCCTGTGGGCTATATCTGGTTACCCATGGGCTCCATTTCCCAGCTACCCGTGCCTCCATGGCTTGGGCCAGTTTCTATGGAGACCCCAGCCACACCTGCATGGGAAAGCTCAGGCTGGGGTTGCCATTGAGACCAGCTGCAGCTGTACTGGCAGTGTGCACAGCAAAGCAGAGCAGGGGGCTGCTCCAGACCTACTGGGATCTTGCAATGGGGGCAGTTTGCTCCAGAGCCAGAGCAAAGTCATGAACTGTAGCTTGGAAGCTCTGCCCAGAGCGTGCAGGCTACAGATCACGGCTTTGCCGACTTCAGAGGAAACTGCCCCCATCCGAAGTTCCAAGTGGCTCCGGAGCAGCCCCCGGTGCTACTCTGCCAAGTGCAGCTGAGGCTGGTCTCCATAGCAATTCCAGCCTGAGCTTTCCTGCATAGGTGTGGCTGGGTCTCCATGGAGACCGGACCAAGCCATGTGGGCAGGGGCTGCTGGGAAATGGAATTCGAAGGCCAATTGGCCATTTTGCCCATCCCTGTTCTCAGTGGTGGCAGGTGACAGAACAAGGAGCAACAGTCTCAAGTTGCAGTAAGGAAAGTTAGGTTAGATATTAAGAAAAACAAACACTTTCACTAGGAGGGTAGTGAAGCACTGGAATGGGTTACCGAGAGAGGTTGAAGAATCTCCACCCATGAAGGTTTTTAAAATGCAACTAGACAAAATCTTGGCTGGAATGATCTAGTTGGGAGTGGTCCTGCTTTGAGCAGGGGATTAGACTAGATGACATCCTGAGGTTCCTTCTAGTCTTAATTTTCTATGACTCTTTAACAACATGTTTCACATCATGAAGCACATTTCAGCTGAGTTGTTTCCATTGAGTCTTAATTACCAAATGGAACATAATACTAGGGTTTTTTGGGTTCTATAAGGAAATGAAAATCTTACCAAAGACATTTGTTTATGTAACTAATATTTTTATTTTGCGTACATGTCAGGCATATCCCACTTTTCTGAAATGTAAAAAATGTCTGAAAAAAATGGATTTTCTTTCTTTAGGGGTCATTGAAAAACATTTCAAGAATTGATTTTATGAAGATTCAATTCTGGCAAAAACAAACAAAGAAACGAAAAACAACCCTACTACACTCAATCCTTTGTTTCTTTGTACAGGTATTTTCAATGAACTTTGCACAGCAGCTACAATGGGATAATCCCACAAACTGCAGTTAAAACACCGCGCTGATGATGACCATAATGGATGCAGAAAGTTGCAAAAACATAGACATCTGAACAAAACAATCAAAATAAAATACTCTGTGCAAATCAGCTGCTACTTATGGCTTATAACTATCATATTTTTACTGTAAAGAGAAGCACACATCTCATGTTAGCTCAGATGACCTTTACCCTTTTTCAACAACCTGCTTTTCTTTCCTACATTTTTAAAAACATATATGTGAATGGCTTCTTAATTGGACAAATAAGCTGAAATTCAGTATGGGATCTGAGCAATTCTTTTTCCACAGACCCTTGTTCAGGTTTTGAGCTGTTCAGCATCCACACCCAGACTGGAATTCAGACTTGATCTCATTACCGAGTCCTAGATTTTGCAAGCTAAAAAGCTTTTACCCCAATCCTTCTATCTCACCAAAGCCACCCACCCTGCACACTATATTTGTTATAACCACTAGAAGGTGTGACCTTTTTCACTCAGCTCAAGCTTATTTATTACACTTACAAATCATTGATGAGGCTTATGGCAGGAGGGCGGGGGGGGGGCAGAAATCACAGAACAGCATATTTAAGTGCAGCTCCAAACAAAAGCTAAGAGCATGTGTAGATGAAACAGGGCCCCTAAATTGAAGTGGTCAGTTTTTAAAAACACCAATTCAATTTAGGGCCCTTTAAACACCCATGTTGTAGACACACCCTGCTGACTTACTTGCCTCTCTGGTGGGAAGGGGAGGGCAAGCTGCTGGTGGGTGGAGAGATCCCTGGGCTGCAGGATGGTCGGGGGGTGGGAAGGTTTGGTGCTTCTCTCTGCAGCAGTGGTGGTTCCCCTCCAGGTGGCACCCACCCACTGGCACCCAGCCTGGGCAGTCCCGGGGGGTACTGCAGCTGCAGAGGGAAGCACTGGGCCCCCACGCAGCTCAGGCAGGCAGGCTCCAGGGGATGAAAAAAAAAAAAAGATCTTGGGGAGAGCCTGCCTTCCCTGGCTGCTGCCAGGCAGCCTGAATGGACTTCCTGCAGAGGCCCTGAGCTGCACGGAGCCCGGTGCTTCACTCCACAACTGTAGGGAAGCAAACAAACTCCTCAGAGGTGTTTTAGTTGGCTCTGCCCCAAGTCATTTGAGGTGCATTACACCACTGAATTTGCTACAGCAGCTGGAATTAAAGTTCAATACACCTTTAAAAAAAGGATGGCATTGACTTCAGTACAAGATTCAAAATATATTTATGTTTAAATCACAAAAGCCATATGCGGCTGTTGAACCAGCTATTTTTTCTGGTTTGAACATAATCAAGTGCTGAATTTTTTCAGAAGAATAGGTGAAAACAGGTAAAGAATCATGATTATGGAGTTGGAATTTCATACTCCCATCACAAGGAAGAGGGCTTAAGCTAAAGATTTCAGTGTGAATGAATGCACTCAAAGAAAAATGGCACAGAACCTGCCCTGACTCATATAGCACACACAAATTTAAACAGAGAGAATAGAGTGCAAGTGAGAGAATACTATGCAAGGCTTCCCTTTCTGCACTGTTTTCTTTCTAGCTCATAGAAGCAACATCCTTTAGGATGGATATTCCTTTTACCAAGTATACCTCCATTGACTTCAATGGTATTGCTCTTCATGTAGTTTGAGTGTAAAGAAAATTAGGCTTTCAATTTGTAAAATGTGACCAACACCAAAATAATTCTGCAAAACCATAGAGAACCTGGGATAAAAGGAGCTAAGCAAATGACATTATCATATCATTAAGAGTAGAGTCCTAATTGTTCTATATTGTGACCAGAGTTTTCAATTACTGTTATCCATGGGTGAACAAAATGTATATTTGAAGGCAAGAGACTAAAAATAGATCCAGGGGATCTCTGAAATATCCTAACAGTGAATTATCAGAGGTTAATGGAACAAAACAGAGAAAGGCAGAGGCAGATCTATGTAGGAAAGTAGCAAACAGTTTATTGTTAGTTGAGAATCAGGAAATTAAGGCTGAGTGCCAATTTTGTCCTGAATTACATCTTATAAAAGCCATTGGCTTCAATAAGGTTATATGGGTTATTAGTCAGGACAGAATGCAGTTCAAAATACTATGGCCATATCAAGAAAAAAATCCCTAAAAAAGAGAGTATAATACCCCAAGCAGTAGCTCAGAGGAAAATAAAGAGAATTATTTTAGTCTGTCAAGAGTAGCTAGCATACACAGAATAAATGGTGACACAAATAAGAAGCAATTGTACATTAGCTGGATTGTCTTCAGGACACAGAACTATGTGTACTACAGTAATTGTAGAAGACTCTGGGTAGAAACACATGGTGCCTTTCTTTGCTTTTGAGCAACAACAGAAATTTTTACAGCAGCACAAAGGTAAAGCAAATGGATGTCTATACTGTTTGTCACCCTACAAATGCTCAAAATTTGTGGTGGCAACAAAGGTTGTAATAGATTACTCTGCTCTACTGTAGTGTAGGGGTTTTCAACCGGGGGTACTCATACCCAGGGGGTACTTCTGCCAGCATGTCTGCCGTTGCACTGCCAGCGCTTCTGCCACTGCTGTGCTACCGATACATTCACCAATCAGTCATAGGGGATCCCCCCATCACCGACTGGTTGCTGGTGGACCCCCCCCACTTGTCGACTAACTGGCTGGAGGACCCCCACTGCTCGTCTGGCCATTGGGGGTACACTGTCCCCAAAAGGTCAAAAACTGTTGTTGTAGTGGATGTCTGTTTGCTGGGGGTGGGAGAGCACAGACAGCCAGAGCTGCCTGTACACCCCAGTTGTCCTAGGCAGGTGCTCTGCAGGCTTGGGGGGCCCAATCCTGTGTATCCCAGGAAAACCTTGAGTAAGACTTGAGTCTTCAAGTTCCTGGAATGTCTGCTTGGCTTTCCCCATGTAAAGACATACCTTAGGAAATCTCAAGGTGTGTTTCAGTGACTGTGGAAAACTGGTGTTTCCCCACTCAAGGAGACACCCCTGGGATCACCTGGGCAAGCCTTACTAAGTGGAGAATGCCTGGTACTTTCATGCTAGGACCCATCTTGTGGGGAAGCACAGGTTAGCGTGGGTCTTGGCAAGGAGGCATGGGACAACACAGGAAGTGGGGAATCCTTGGCTCTCACACCGGGACTCACACTGACCCTCCACATGTAGTATGGGTGAGCTGGATGGGTCCCAGAGTGAGGGCACAGGGAGCCAGGAATTCTTCAGCTCTGTGCTTCCCAGGGGCACATCTCAAGGCAGCAAAAGTCCAGACTTCAGTTTGGCAATGTCTGTTTCTAGACTCACAGCTTACTCCACTCACCTATGCAGTTCTATTATGCCTTGTTTATTAGAGAGATTCTGTATTTCCACTAGAGTAAAAGAATTGAAATTTTACCAGCTGACAAATAGTAATCAGGAGACAAAAATTAGACAGAATCCCTGTAATTTTTATTGCGCCATCATTAAGCAGTTCAGTCTATTTTTTAGCAGTTCTACAATTAGGATATTTGCGGTGCTTTTAAGTCACAAAGGAGTATTTCCACTCTCTGGGTAAAGAGCATTGTTTAAGTATAAAGGCAGACAAGGTTCTTTGGGTAAGCGTGATATCCTTTATTAGACCAGCAGAAACCTTGATGTACAAACAGGGTTTTTTGTAGATCAAAGATTAAGATAGTAGTGCAATACTATTGGCCTCAAAAGAAACACTGGATAAGGCTACTTTTGAAGTCTATGTTCTTGACAGTGACTTCTATCATCTCATAAATAAAAGGCAGGCTGCATTTTTTTGCTAGACAATGTCAACCACAGAGCAAAAGAGAAATGTTTGTGGAAAACAAGTAGCCAGCCATATTTATGACAGTTCAAAAGTCATCCTGCTGGGGGGATCCACACCTTTCCTATTGTAAGTAGATACATGGTATGGAGTTTTTGGGAGGGAGTGGGGAAACGGAGGAAAGAGGGGGATCCGGCAAATCACTCTTCAGTGAAGTCATCATTATTTATCATCTCAGACATACAATTGGCTTTTAAAGTCATCAGCCCCCAAACTGTGCACAACACTCTTGGCAATGTAAAATCACGTTCCCTTGGGCAAAGAAGGTATAGGAATGTTACCACTCTGATTTATGTCTACAGTTATTAAATGTCAACTGAGCAAATTTGTACGATTTGTGTACTTTACCACTTTTGTGTACTTTCCCTACATGAAAAACTGCCTTATACTAAAAAACAAGGTTAGTAATATTTTTCAAAAGTAGCAAATAGTAAGCAATACATAAAATCAAAGCCTCCACCATTTCCCTCCCTACAGGAGCAAGAAACAGTTACCAGCTGTTGTTTGAAAGGGTTCTAAACCTGTTTATTTTCTCCTCTCATCAGGAATTTGTAGAAGTGAACTTCATCAACCACTTAGAATGAAATCTTCTAAGACACACTACATAAATTACTGTATAGTTTCTCAAATATCTTCTGGCAAGCATAGGTATACAGGACATTGGGATGCACAAAAGCAAGACTGATTGTATATGCTTGCCTGTACAAGGAAGAAACTACATTTATATGTTAAACAACTGGACATAATTTAGACACTAAGACTTTATACACAACAAAGAGGAAAGGAAGAAAAGTTTCTTCCTGGTTAAACTCAGACCATTAAACAGGAGATGTCAAGGAAGTGTTAGAAGAGTACAATCTGAGTATTGGAAGAAACACCTGCCAAATTCAAGGCTTCCTGATCTGAGAAAATATCAGCAGGTAGTCACTGGAGGAGAGATTGCTTTCTACTAGCTGCATCCAAGGCCAGATGGTACTACATTAAACTGAGAACATGCCATCTCCTCAGTAAGAAAGAAAACAAGTCTGCTTTTTTCTGAAAGAAAGTAAGTGGCCTCAAGAAGAGGTAATTACAAAATGACCACTTTAGGACTGCACTTGCTTACCTACGCCAAATTTAAAGGAACACCCATGAAAGCAATGCTGGGGAAAAAGAGTTCCTGTCAGAGAATACTGTGCAATGAGGAGCTAACACAGCTGGAGACATCAAGTCTAGTGGAAGGGTTTGCCTCTATGTTGTGAATAAAACCAATATATACAGGAAATGTACATTTTGCACATGCATAGGCTGGAGCGTAGTAAAGTTTTCTGCCCATCCTCTTTGGAAGGCTATCCCTGCAGAAAGAAATACCACCCCATGCAGATCTCAATGAAGATGAGAGGAGCAGAAGCAAAATAACCCCCTTGGATGGTTCTGAAGTTGTTAACTTCATAGAATCTAGAGAGGAGAGAAGCTGCCATTTGGCAGCCTTCTCCTCAAGCTTGGAAGACTTGGATTGCAAAAAAACAAATAGAAAATGTCATCCAGAGCCAGGGCAGTCCTAAGGGAATGCAATGCAACTTCAATTTCCTTGGTTTCTAATGATTAAGGCCAGATTATAATATATTCAGAGCACCATCAAAGCTTAAGCTTTTGCAGAAATTTTGCATTGACATTTTATAAAAACAAGGTTATTTAATTCTGATTACGCTGCATCTGCCCTTCGCATGGTGTTCTGGTGCATTTTCAGAGCAAGTCCTCATCAGTCCAATTCCTTCCACTATTACTGGGTGTAAAGTATAAGAATTACTGTCTGCACAGACTGAGACATGGATGACTAGCTGCGTTACATATCATGCATTATACTCTGAGAAAAATCAATCTATAATTGTAAAATACTGTCAGATTAAATTAATAATGTACAATTAAATTTCTGTTCTTTTAGCTTTGCCTTTAAGTCTTTATAACTCCATGATAGCATTTTGATTTTAAAGCAACAAACCTCCCCTGCTACCATTAGCAATATTTTTCACAGTTTTCACAATCCTTATACTAGAGAAAGACACTTTAATTTTTAACACATTACAGTAGCTGAGCTCATTGCTTCAGACTTTTGCAGGTTGCTTAACTTGGTATTATTTTGCTAATGCTGCATTCTGTATTCAAATCAGGAGTGTGTGTTCTTCACAATAAAACAGAACTGCATAGATCAAAAGCTCCATAAAACTGGACATAGCCATAACTAGCAAATTGTCAGAGAAGATGGATCAACTTGAATTGAAGCAGCCTTGTTTTCAAAATAAAGGAGAAAGTGATAAAAATAAATACAGATAAAAGGGAAAAGGTAAAATATTAGTTGTCAGGAACTCTTTCTTCAAATTTATAACAGATGGAGAAAACTCAAAGCCTGCTATATATTTTTTTGTTTAAATTGTCACATACACAGTGCTCAGGTCTAACTGGTATAGTTGATTCACATAGCCTACTTTCCACTCACATTTAGGGATAATTTATAGTTTCAAGCATTTGAGGAAGGAAACATCAACAGTAGAGCAGGGAAGCATTTTATCCAGAGCAATCAATGCTGCCAGGTCTGCCCCAGACCACAATGACCATTGGGGTCTTTGCTACAGACAGTACATTCATCACTAACAGCCATCAGTCTTGGGACACTAAAGAGATTGCGCCTTTGTTCGGTTACTGGATACTACCACAGCTTCTTGAGTGGCTAAGGAGTCCAATGTACAACAAGCAGATCCTCTGGCCAGTTGCACATACAAACTCAGTTGAGCTTGCATTGGCAACAGTACTGTCTTGTCTTGCATGCCTCTGACACCTCTTCTCTATCTCATCATTGACCCTTTTCATCTCAAAGTGATATAGGCCTTACTTTATGGTGGCTTTCAACTTACAGCAACCTGAAGCAATTGATTTCTCATGTTTACCATTGATCTGCAGCTCACAAAGGTTTTTTTGCAGACATCAACAAAATGGAGTTTGGGCCATCCAAGCAGATGTTTGTTAGTAGCCAGCTCACCATAGAGTATGTCCTTGGGGATTTGGCCACTTGCACGATTCACATGTCCTAACCAATGGAGGCATCTCTGTCTCAAGAGTACAGACATACTGGGCTATGTCAACAGTTAAATGGGAGATTTTGTCATGCTATGTTATCCCCAGGATATAGCAGAGGTGTTGAAGATGGAAACTGTTCAGTTTTCTTTTTCCCTTGGCATAAGGAGTCCATGTTTCACTGCCATACAATAGAGACCTAAGTATGTAAGCACTGTAGACAGACATCTTTGTTGATAGACTGAGCACTCCATTTTTCAAAAAACTGTTTTCAAATTTAGCTATGAAATTGCTTGCCTTTTCAATATGAGTGTTAATTTTAGCTTCCAAGACAAGATTTTGCCAGATGGTAGAGCCCAAGTAAGTGAATTTTTTCAACCACTTTCAGGCTTTCATCATTTATTCTTATAGGGTCAACAGCTTGTTGACCCACGACTACTGTCTTCTTTAAGTTAATGGTCATACTGAAATCATCACAAGCATGAGCAAAGGGATCCATGAGACTTTGAAGTCCTGCTTCTGAATGACTAACAATTGGTACAAGAACTTCTCAGGTCTTATGGGAAATTATTTAACCTTGCTCAAAAAGAAAATAAAAACCCAAGAAGACATAGTAGGTTACACCTTTTCTATCTTTCATTTCCCAACATGCGCATCTACTGGCATGTGACATTAAGCAGGGCTGAAAAGCCCTTCCTTGTTATTAAGAAAATTGTCTTCAAGTTTCAGTTAGTGCAGCTGGAAGCACTAGTTTCTCCATACCCATTGTTAGTGCTCTCTGACTCTAATAATCAGGGTCTGGCTGCCTCCAGAGCAGGTTTATTGAGGAGGAAGGGAAGGTCTTTTAAGATCCTCTACCTCATCAAACACTAGTGAAAGGCAAGATCTGCAGTTGTCATTATTTACATCAGGAAGGATTCTGCCCCTTAGTGTTTTAAGGACACAGAAGATATAGCTCATACAATTAGTTTTCAAGTGTATTAGACCTGGGCCACAAACAGGCATTCAGTTTTGGGAGCATAAATTTCCAAGAAATTACCACTGCTGGAAATATTTCCACAAGAGCTAGCAGTCAAATGTTCAGCCAACAACAACCACTTCTCTTTGTGCCTTTCCAGGCAGTCTGCGGTTTGAAGAAAAGGTGGGGAGAAGTGATGGCTGCTCCCTTTCGCTCCCCTGCATTGCACTGGTCTGTGAGGGGAAGGGAGAAGAGGCACTCTATTTCCCAAACCAGGTAGTCCCCAGTCTGGGGAAGAGGCACAGAGCATTGCCCCACTGCAATTTTCACCTGCTCTTCTGGATCAGACCAGAAGGGGAACATACAAACCATTCATTCTTGAAAGAATTTTTCTTGCAAGGTAGATCTTCTAGGTTAACACCTGAAAGATTTTTCTCCTGGATGGGGCATATTTGCCTTGGGAGAGAGTGAATGAACATTTGTAATTTCTACCAGGACCCTGGTAGAAATGTAACACCTGCACATGGCCTTGGTCCTCTCCCCAGTAAATAGGTACAACTTTGCATTACCAGGAAGTCTCATATGTATACACTGATTAAAAATTACATCATTTAGAATAAAGATTCAAACATCAAAGGTCTATAATTAAAAATTAGATAATTGTGAATGTTGGATGATTAAGTCAATTTGTTCCAATCTGAACATTTCCAACTTCTGGTTCAGAACACAAAAATTAGCATGTACCGTAACAAGAAACTCAAATAAGTAAATGGGTCTGGAAAGTGACTATATGGATCTTCAACAGTGCAAGAGCATTTTCACTGTATTAAAAACAAATGCCACTCCTGAGCTTTGGGGACAGAGAATCATGTTTAAAGTATACATGAATTATTGAAACGCACTTTGAAGAGAATGGAAAGCAAAACATTACAAATCAAATGATTGAGGGAATATATTAAGTTGTCAGTGTATTTATTGCTTATTATTGCTTTATTTCCTTTCCACTTAAGGAAAAAAAAATCAAAACCAACTGTGGCAAGACAAGACGCTCACCTGGAGTTCTTGAATGGATACCTATAATTTAGGATTTCTATCGTCTCCCATCTCCCCACAAAAGCCTTACCCACTAAGTGACAATCATTATTTCTTACAGCCCAATGAATCTTGCATTATTTGTTACAAAATGACACACATTCATTAAAAGAGATTGAGAATGTACCCACCCAGAAGAGCCAATAACTTAGGGTGCATATAGCCATCTACTCCACCCAGTCTACATTCACTTGATTTTAAGCTGTGTCAATGTAGAATAGGAGCAGCCTGTGCAGCTGCTCCCGGAAGACACACAGGGAACTCTGTGCAACTCAGGGTGGGGAGAGAGGCAGGCAGCATTAGAAGAGGGCTAGTGGGTCAGAGGTAGGGGAGCTGTGCATCCGGGAGTGGGAGGTGTGGGGAGGGGCTAAATATAGCCTGGACAGAGTTGAAGAGGTAGGAAGAACACAACAGAGCCCTAGAGCTGGAGTGAGTGGCTGGGTTTCCCCAGCACCAGGGCTGTGCTTCAAATACATACAGGCATTCTATAGATTGGGTTATCCTGTTCCTGATGTAAGTTAGTTTGCCTCCTCAAGTGAACTAATATGTGGGAAGTCAGAGGAAAAACAAAGGCAATGTTGGACCCCAGCTAAATCAATTGGGGCATCTGACATCTGAAGCTCAGGAAAAGGCAAATCTCTTAAATGATTACTTTTCATCAGTCTCCCACCTGTCCAAAGGACTCACCCTGTCAGATAGGATCCAATGCATCCAAGGGGCAGGAGATGGGCTCACAATTGGCATGGATCAAGTAAGGAAACACCTCAAGATGCTCGACATCCACAAGTCCATGGGTCCAGATGAAATTTACCCGCGAGTCTTGAAGGAGCTGGCGGACATCATAGCACGCCCTATGGCAAAGATATTTGAGAACTTGTGGCAATCAGGAGAGGTACCAGAGAACTGGAAAAGAGCCAACATAGTCCCAATCTTCAAGAAAGGAAGGAAGTCCCAGGGAATTACAGACCAGCCAGTCTAACATCCATCTCTGGAAAGATCCTGGAGAAAATTGTTAAAGGTTCCATCAGCAGCAGGCTAACAGAAAGCAACTTTCTGAATGCCAGCCAACATGGCTTTGTTGCTGAAAGGTCCTGCCTGACCAACCTCTTCTAATTCTATGACCAGGTGACATATTGCCTGGACAATGGAGATGAGGTTGATGTCATATATCTGGATTTCAAGAAAGCCTTTGACTTCATCTCCCATGATGTCCTCATGGCTAAGCTGGAGAACTGCAGCTTCATCCATCTCTGATGGCTGGGGAACTGATGGCTGGGGAACTGGCACCAGAGTCAGACCAAAAGAGTATTATGTGATGGGAGGAAATCAAGGTGACCAGTAGTGTCCCTCAGTGCTCTGTAGTCGGGCCAATATCCTTCAACATTTTTATAAATGATCTGGATTTGGGCTTCAGATGTGGACTGGCAAAATTCACAGACAACATTAAACTATGGGGGAAGGAGGTCACACTAGAGGATAGGCTGGGGATACAGGCTGACCTGGACAGGTTCTCAAGGTGAGCACACCATAACCCGATGGCATTTACCATAGAGAAGTGCGGGGTGCTCCACCTTGGGAGGCAAAACCAGCATCATACTTATAGGCTCAGTAGTGCTATGCTTGCTAGCACAATGAATGAAAGAGACTTGGGGGTCTTGACTGACCATAAGATGAACATGAGCCACCAATGCCATGCTGTAGTTGGCAAACCAACCCAAAATCTGGCATGCATGCACTGATGCATCTCAAACAAAACCATGGACATCCTCCTCCTACTCTACTTGGCCTTGGTGAGGCTGTAGCTGGAGTACTGAGTCCAGTGTTGGACCCCTCACTTCAGGAGGGATGTGGATAAGCTTGAGAGAATCCAAAGGAGAGCCACCTGCATAATCAAAAGCCAAGAGAACAAGCTTTATGAGGAGAGGCTGAGGGACATGGGATTCTTCAGCCTGGACAAGCGATGGCTCAGTGGGGACTTAGTGGCAGCCTATTACTATATAAGGGGGGTGCACCAGGATCTGGGACAACAGTTGTTCACCAGGGGTCCCCAAGGGATGACTAGGTCTAATGGCCACAAGCTTCTGGAAGGCTGATTTAGACTGGACATAAGGAAAAACT
>NW_017729024.1:38573166-38591653 GCF_001723915.1 Gavialis gangeticus | reverse complement strand
AATTAGAGCAGCTCTCAGAGCCACTCTAATTAAAGCACCCTCCCTTCCCCCCTACTCTCAGACCACATGTATAAATGCCTCATGGCTCTAGGGACTCCTAATAGCTAAGACACTTTCTTTGTGATGGTAAATCCTGTTAGAAGGGATGACTGAAAGCCACTTCCATGTAGTGATTCCCGGTAATGTCTCTGATGGCCAAGAGCTTCTGAATTAGCCAAAACACCCAAGTGCACAAAGATGAAGTTACAGACACTGTTCTTGTCAAACAAAAGAAGAATCCCCTTAGAAAAGGACATAGAATCCAGCTCTTCAACACACTGGAAAATGTGCACTAATTGCTAGGGTATAGCAAAAAGTGGAAGCACTGCAGAACAGTAAAACAACTTTTGCAAAGTTCCCCATTCTTTCAGTGCATGTTAAACATGATCTGAGAAAGTATACTGGATCAACCATCATGGGAGATCTTGTTTCTGTGTCATAAGGTGAGCTTTGGTGGGTTCTAGGGTCAACTACATCAAAACCAAGCTGCTGCTGGGCATTCCTAGAACTTTTTAAGCATCTAAAAAATTAAGTGGAAAAAAAAAAGTGTCTATGGAGTTTTGGTGCCACCAGAGTGAAGGCTGCTAAGGTTTGGACGTAGGCACCTAAAAGCAATCTAAACCTCATTTTAGGATTACCTAAATCCATTTTTCTCCCAAATTCACAGACAAGTTCTTGCTTGAACCTAAAATGTTGTATATTTGTTCAGGACACAAGCCATTTCATACAACACCATCACTTGATATCTGGCTTGTGATAAGCATGATCGTCTCAAAGATTTATACCACCCTTTTCCATATGTTACCTCAGAAAAAAAGAACATGCATACACTACTTAAAACTAACCCATCTTTTCATATAAGCTTGAGTTAACTTGTCTGGTTTTCAAAACTCTGTTCATCAGTAAGGGACTCCCATTATCACCAATGCTTTTCTTGGTTGCTTAACCATTAGGAATTAGAGCTCAGCTTCTCCTCATCATAAGGTCTTTGCCATTTCCCAGGATAACCAGCTAAGTACAGCATTTCTGAAACAAAACAGAATCTGTTTTTGTCTCCAAACCCACATTACTTTTTCTTAATAAAAATTCCAGGATGCATAGATACCTGCCTTCCAGTTCTTTTGGAAGAGGTGAAGTTATCAAAAATTCTTACTAGTTGCTTGCTTGTTTACCCATATTTCAGCAGGAAACAACTTCGGCATCAATCCTGGAGCACTTAATGCTGTTTCCATGAACTTCACCTGTAAAAGAGTTTAAGTTGCACATAAGTTCAGCATACTAACAGAATACTCATTGTTAATGCAGAGATATTAGATCACATCAGAGATATTAAGATATAATGTAGAAATACAAGATCTCTTAGCTAGCTATTTTAAAGATAGTATCAGAAGTCTGGAGTTAGAAATGAGGTGTCAAGTTACATTATGCTTTAATATTTTTTAGGGACTATTTGGAAGTTGTTCCAGTTGGGAAGCCAGGGGGCCTTTCTTCCTAAAAAAAAGATGAGTATAAAACTTTAAATGTTTCATGAGCAATATAATGTAAAAAAGCAGGATATCAGAGCTTTTGCTGGAGAATAAAAATAAGCTAGCATGGAGGGAGGGTTGTCTCTGAAATCTCAGTTTTCCAAATTCAAATTCCAAGAACACCAACACATGATGGAATTTCCCAAGTGCAAATGAATCAAACCCCTACACCTGCTTTGCAATCAAACCTGGTGAACCAAATGTTGAAGTATTCACAAAGGTTGGCTTTCACTTGCTTTTAATTTTCTTGTGCATAATGAAGTCAGTAATAACTCTAATGAAACTGGAAGAAATGGTTTGCACAGAGTAATCCAAGTCAGAACAGAAATGGGAAAGGTCATAATACAGGTCAGTGAATAAGAAGACTGGTCAACCAATGTGCAGTAATAAACACAATTATCATGAATCTGTTGCTCTGCTTATGCACCTAGGGGAAGAACCAATTACGCAGCAGAGCAAAAGAAGCACAATTTTCAGCAAAACTGGAAAATAGTATCAATTCCTGCAGTTTTATTTTTTTAAATGCAGCCTGGTGGGGTGGGTTTTTTTGGCTCATGTGACTTTTAATAATGAAAAAAAAGGCCGATATAGAGCATTAATGACCTCCCCAGGCTCATCCTTGCTTAATCTTATATACAACTATAGGTAATTTATACATTTGATTTTAAAAAAATGTGAAAGAGAGAAATTAACTGCTCCCTGTAATTCTACTACATTTTTATGTAAATAAGCAACAACACTGAGCACCCATGATCATCTGTCATGGGCCTATTGTGCTAGGCACTGTAAATAGAAGAGGACAAGCTAGTTCCTGTTCCAGGGATTTATATTATGTAGGTGGGATCATGTTCTACAGTCAAAGATAAAAGCCTAAATTTTATCTTCAGTTATCATCATAGTAAATCAACTCATTCTGTGAATGCATTTGCAAGGCAGAGTTCACTTGCACTCCTTATACTGCTGGTCTCAGGAACTCTATGTCATTTCCCTTCCATTCCCCCCATCAGCACCTTCATGTTAAAATCTTCCTGCTTCTTCATGTTTTAAATAGAAAAAAAAAAAAAAGAAAATGAAAGGGCAGTGATATACCCATTCTATTTGAGTAAACCAAAGCTTAACACACAAAGACAGACTCTACCACCGGAGAAAAACTACTGACCACCCAGGCAAGTTGTATTAGAAAGAAAGGTAGCAGGAAAAATGGCTGCTGCTCTAACAGCCTTTGAAATAGGAAAGAGTGATGAAAGCTGCTAAGAAATGGCTGATATAGCAAAAGGGAAACAAAAGGAAATTTGAGTGAGGGTGCAACCAGCACTGCTGGAAGAAGGCAGAAAAATGGCAATGGCAAGTGTGACGGGCTGGCTGGCAGTGACAGCCCAGGGACTTTGAAGGGGTAAAAGATGATTGGAGGACTTGGGATTCCCTTTCCTCACCAGTCAGGCCCCAGAGACTCACCCTCCATGTCCCCCGATTGGCCCCTTGGGTCACCAGGATGGGGATAAAAGGGGCAGCACGGCTGACTCAGAGAAGACCAGTGAGGGACCATAAGGAAGGAGATTCAAAGAGTTGGCAAAGAGCTGAGTCAGAGGGGCGGAAGCAGTTGCCCCAGAACAGCCTGAAGGAGTGGGACCTGCAGGCAGCAGTGGGACCCTCAGCAGCGCAGTGCAGCGTGCAGCCAGCAGGAGAGGCTCCCCTCTGGGCTCCAGCATCCCCTACGAGAGGCTGCAGCCAGCAGGAGAGGTTCCCCAGCTCCAGCAAGGATATGAGCAGCGACCTGAGAGGTTCCCAGCCCTGCTTCCAGCTCCTCCAATAAGAGGCCAGGAAGCTTGATGTGAGACCAGGGCTCCTGGAAGGTCAAGACCCCTAGCAGCTGGGCACAGTATCAGCACTGGTGGATATGTGGTAGAGTTTCTTCCTACCGTGTGGGAGATCAGAGTTGAAGTCCCAGCTGGGGTGAGTGAAGTAACAGGGAAAACTTCTTCTTGCAGTGGAAAGGGGCCATATTCCTTGACATTTTGTATTTTGTGCCTTTCATATTTCACCACCCAGTATTGTTTGTTCTGCTGTTTGTGTTTTACATTTTGGTTAACCCTGTTTTTTGTGAATTGGATGAATATGTCTATGATTGTAAGTGTGTAACCTTTGTTGAATCCTGCCTCCTCAGGGCATTGTAGTGTCCCCTAGTGTCCTGGTTCATACTGGTTATGTTCCCAGTATTGTTCTCTCATTAAAAGGTATATGGTTAAGTCCCCATTGGTGGTCTGGCTCTGTTCTATAGGGGGAAGAGAGTCCCTACACCTCCCACAGCACTTGTGTACCTGCTTTGATCCCTTCAATTGGAGAGGGGGTACATCTTGGAGTACCGCCTAGGTTACACAAGGAGAGCTAGTAATTTTTAAAGAAACTGAAAAAATAAGTTAATACCTAAAGAAAAATAGGGGGTGGGGGGGAAGTATTTTAGGCTCAATAATGTAGAAGAACATTTTTTTTTTTTTTTTTAAATAATGAAACAGCTATCTTATACACTGGAAAAAAGCTTCAGATCTTGAGAATAGTTTTCAATAATCATTTATAAGAAAAATGGTGTGTATACACACACACTACTGATAACTTGGACATTTGTTTTAATAGAGTATCATAAACATTTGTCAAAAGATGGAAGATCAATGTTAATGGCTTGCTACTTTTAAATCACCCTTTTCTGTTGTCACATAATGCCATGTTGTATGTCTACAATCTTTGTATCTTTTGTTGAATGCACTTCAAAATACACTTAATGAAACTGTAAGAGCACAAGGCAGAGCAGAGTAGCACCTTTTAACTAATTCAGTTAGTCTAATCTGTGTTCTGCCTCCTGCCTCACTTTTATCAAGCATTTCATACTATCATGTGCAAGACAACAGTATTCATCTAGGAGAATTACCATGAAAGCTTTGTTTTAAAATGCAGGTCAGAAACTAAGGTAAGAGAGACCTGTTTGAAAGATCTTTTCTAAAAACATGTAGAACTATTTTCCTAAAAACAACCCCTGCCCAAAACTTAAAAAAATTACTCTTGGAAGATTTTGATGCTCCTGTTCAGAACATCAACATTTTTGTTTTCCATAAACATGGTGCCTCTTATCAAATATTGTTTAATTTTTTTTTTTTTTTGGCAGAAATGTGTTTCAGTTAAATACAAGTTGATATGCATTCCAATAGAAGTTTCAGAAGCCTGTCTCCAACTTTTAAACAAACCTCCCCCCAAAACTTCAGAGTGTTTAGTAACACCACATTTTAAAAAGCAGTTCAATTTTAATAATCCGAGAGAGGCAAATAAAAAATCTGAAAAGTGCTAAAAGGGTTCAACAGACACTTTAGTGATACAAGGTGGCAAATTTCATCCTAGGGATAAAAATGCATCAGCCAGAGAACATCAATTTTATTATATCTATATCAATGACTGGTGTTACCCTAAGCCTTGATTCTGTTCCCAGCTACTTCATCAAAATCATTTAATGTTTATAGCTCATTAAATAATTGTAGAATAAATTAGTAGTAACTGGGAATTATTGGACTGTGATTTAAATCAGGGCATTTTACAAAGCATGAGTAGTTTATAATGTCATCCACCCCCCCAAAGATACCTGTAGCCCTTTTGATTGCTTCGTTTTACAATATATTGATCTTGTTGATGAAATATTAAACAGTTTGATATAGAAGAGAGTTTAAGGTTAAATAGGACTCAAGAGAGGTGAAAAATAAGAAGAAACATCTATGAGCATGAGCTTGTTTTGAAAGGCACAACAAAACACTTGCGGAAACCAGTAAATGAGTATCTGCAACCCACAAAGCCAACTCCCACTGGAGTCCAAAGATTCAAAATGCTTCAAGACTCTCATGCATAGGAGCTAAAGAGTATGTGTCTGTCACTCATCAGACTAAAACAATTACAACTTTTTTTTTAATTGAGTGTCTTCACAGGGTTTATGCAGGTTTTCCTTAAACAAATTTAGATTATCTTACTTTCTATATACAGTACTTAAGAAAAAGAAAAAAAGAAACCACTCTGGGTTACACTAAGTTGTAGCCTAGAGTGGTTTCTTTCTGGGCCAGAGGTCTGCTGCTTCCCTTCCATACCTCTCCAACACACCAGATTTCTTCTCCACTCCCCTGCCCACCCTGCTTATTTGTGGTTGCCTGTGCTGCCTGTCCCCAGGGAGCAGGAGGGGAAGGGTTAACCAGAGTGCACTGCTGCTGCTCTCTGGGTAAGCTCAGCCCAGAGAAGAACAGCAGCCTGGCAAAGACAGGTAGGTAGGTCGGTCAATCCTTCCCTGCTTGCACCCCTGAGACAGACAGTGCAGGCAGCAACAAGTAAGCTGGGGGGAGGGCAGGAGAGAACCCCCCTCGGGACAGGGGGAAACCAGGGGAGCAACCTGGAATGGGAGGGGAATGGTTCTTCCCTTTCAGTCCTCCAGGGCCCTGCTGGACTGAAGCATGACTGCTCCAAACTCAAGCTAGCAATAACACTAAACAGTTGTGCGGATCACAGTGTAACATGTAGCAAGGCCCTCAAATACTTGAAAAAAAATTTCCAATATGTTATCAGCTCCTGAACTATGTATTGTGCAACTGGGTAAGTTTATACCAACTGAGATTCTCCATTACATTTTATTCTTTCTGATTTTCCTTTTATAATTTTTGTTCCCCCCTACACACTTTAAATCTCTCCCTTCCTGGTTCTCAACCACTTCTTCAGTTATTCTCCTACTCATCCATAGCCTATTCCTAACTTCTCCAACCTTGGAAGTGTTTATTTCTCCTTGCTCCCATTCTTCTCTTCATTCTTTTCCCTTCCCTTTCCCAGTACCCCCACTTCCCCTCCCCACACTTCTTAACACCACCTCTACCAATTTTTCTTTAATTTTTTTTCTTCCTTTCTTGTTGTGACTTTTCTTTATCATTCTCAACCAGGCTCATCTGCCGTAATCAGTCCTCCTGTCTTCTCTCATTCCCTTGCAAGTAAAATCAGTACACTCCACATCCAGTTGTTAACACCTGCAGGCTTCCTTTTTCCCAGCCAAACATGGCTCTCACTTCCATGATACTGGTGATTATGCAGTGAAAGGAGAGCAATCCTGTGCTAAACTCTTCTCTCACTAGGCCTAGGCAGAGTTAACAGATCATTTAACCTGCTTTCCTACATCTTGTTCAGCAAGAAAGCGGAATTGCTGTCCCTGTTTTTCTCTGACAGTCCTGAGGATCTGCAAAAAGGGGGAGCCGGAGTTGGTGTGAGTCAGTCTGCTCCCCAGTGATACTCAGGAGGCAACCATAGAGGGCTTGGAGAAGAGGCGCCAGGATAGATGGGAGGGAATGCTGGTCACTATTAAATAACTTAGTTTCAGTGTAGCATTTCTTGGTCTGGATGTTGTGACTGAACCAAGGGTACAAGTTAGGGCATAACTGTTAAAACGGCTCATGTGAAAGACAAAATTCAGTGTCACAGGCATGGAAATCGAGCCAAGTTCTTAGCTCTGTAGGCAATTTGTTCTGCTTGCTATGGGAGCACATGCCAATAGTTTGGTATGATTATAAGGAAACCTTTTCTTCCTCTGCACGAGCTATGCCTGGTCTGTGGTTAAGCAGAAGGGTTGAAGTTATGCATTTAGATACTCTAGTCTTCATGACACAGAGTAAAGAAACTACAAGTAAGTGCACTCCATGCAAACAGGATTTTGGGAAGGTTCTGGATGGTCTGTGAGTGAGACAAAGGAATCCTGGGGACTTGTGGTACATAGGAGTACTTGGAGAAGAGCCACTGGGACCCTCAAAGTTTAGGCTTTGAAATGAGAGAAATGGGTACTCATTCACTCAAACAGTTTTCTTAGAGTTCCAGATGGGATGCTGCCAAAAGTGTCTTATGAAAAGGAGAGATGTAAGAGTTCTTTAGGATACCCCTGTGGACAAATCCAATCTTCTTTAACATTAAAGGTGAGGTTAATCTTCAGCAGTAAGACATTTTCAGTGGTGTCCTGCTTTACATAGGTGTAGGTATACAATATGAGTTTATATGCAGATTGTCCAAAGCTGAAGCAACCTCTCAGGCCATCACACATGTGTTCTTTTTATGTATTTATTTTAAAATAAAAGACACTGCATGGTGTTACAAAGTCAAATATATGGAAGAGAAAATATGTTCTTCATTCTTGCCTTATTTCAAAATCTCCATTTAAAGCATTGACTCATACCGTGTATTTGATATTACACCAACTAATCCCTTAACCATGAATTTTAAAGTTTGAATGGTTCTATTCTAATAAGACAAATGCTATAATCCTGTCTCTGACAGGCGGAAAATGCAATTGCAGTATTTATCCATACACAAGTACCTACCATTTATTCATTTTGTTTTCAATTTTCCTAACTAGGTAAGTACATAGAATAAATTTTTATTTTCATGTATATCTCAGTAGTCAAACAACAACTAAACAGACAAAAAATAGAGCTCAATAGAGGTGATCATCAATAAATTATGCAGCAATACAGCACACATTATTAAAAAATGAGCATTTGCCAACATAGTTCCCACACAGATCTAATCTAGATACCACCTTTTTTCCCTTGACTAAGAATAAAAAATAGAATGTTATAGCAGCCTGGTTTCTGTTGGGTAAATGTTGACTTTTAAATAGCAGCCCTCCTGCATCACTGTAATTTTATAGCTGATTTCATTGGTAGTTAACTAGTTCCAGCCAGGAAGGGACTTATTTTGAACTGTTTTTTTTTTCCTGTTGTCATTTTGATTCTCCCTTCACTATGCCCTTTCAACTCCTGTAAACATACACACCGCAACCCTCCGCACTTTCCTAGTTCCCTGCATAAACTTTTTCAAAATGCCTCTTGACATGGTAAATTTGAAATGCCCTACAGTATGGATGGTCCCTTATGGCATTTCTCAACCTGTGAGCCATAACCCAAAAGTGGGTCACAAGAATATATGAAAAGGTTGCAAACTAACTTTAAAAGTGGATTTTTCTTTAAAGGAGAAAAACATGGGAAACCATGGGCATTTATACACATACATTTCTCTGCTCCAACTTGCCGGAGATCCGGTGCATTGGAGCAGACTTGATTAATTGAGTCTGCTCTGCATATGAGCTGACACACCTGGCGCTATGTTGCATACATTCGTATACGGGGTGAAATGCATGCTAACACTGAGAAAATGGCAGTGGTGCATTTTTTAACTAAAACGTGTTCTAGTTCAAAAGTGTGCTGCCGTCATTTCCCCATTTATACAAATGCACGCACCATAGCACTGGGCACTTTTAAAAGCATGTGTACAAATTCCCTATGGGTTTTCCCTTGCAGCCTGGCAGAGTTCCAGCCTGCAAGGTGCTGCTTAGAGCTTGGTGTCCCTCATGCCACCTCCACCCCCCACACACACATACACACCAGGCTTCCCCACCCCCCACACATATATGGGCTGGGGCCTGGTGGGGGTAGTGGGTTGAGACTGAGGGGCATTGCATTGGGACTGGCCATTGATGCTTGCAAATGTGTCCTGATACAAAAAAGGTTGAGAATCACTGTCTTATGCAAGAGTCCCTAACTCGCATGCCAGCCCACTCACAGGAAACAGGGGGCAAGTTGCAGGCATACTATTGAAGCAGAGGTTTTTGTGTGTGGAAGAATGAATTTTACCTATTATCTTCTCAGAAAACAACCCACAAACACAAACCACCATCAGTAGCTGATGCCATTACTGGTACCTTACATCCTGCTCTGTGCCTTCATAATAGGGATGAGAAGTAGTAGTAAGATACTGAAGTCAGAATGACAAAGTACAACCACTGTGTAATTTCCTATTACTACCCCCAGATCAGGGATCATCAATTTGACCAGTCATTCAAATTTCAGCATCCTTTGTGTGTTCCACTCCAGACCTCATTGCCTCTGCATGCATTAACAGTATGTTGGTCACTAAATTTTCTAACCAAACACATTCAAGATTGTCCTGCAGAAAGTTTAATGCATGTCTCATTGTCTGTTATTTCAGAATCCCCTGCTGACTGAAACTCAGTGATTGAACAAATGTAAATTAACAAACGCATTACTTGAATTTTCATTCATCTAATGATGCTACTTACTATTAAACAATCAGCTTAAAACCATATTTTCCTGAAATCTATATTAAACCCAGAACTGAGTCAAATGCACACAAGCTTCACATTCAATAAGTATACAAGTGATTCAGTCTGAAACACTTGTGAAAGAAAATAACCTGTGATTCCATTTTGAAAAATCAACCTCCCACTACTTTGATCCTAAATAAGCTGAGCAAAATGTATAATTCTGTATAGTCACTAACTATGAGATAGAGAGATCTGTAATTTACATTTCTATTTCCAAGCAAGCAAAAGTATTCATTTGTCTGTTCACATTTTGATTACTTCACTTAGTTTTGAAAATCAACTTTCTAAAAATACAGTATTGGGTTTCCACTTGGATACAAAGCCATTTCAAAACCCCAGCTGCCTGCAGTTGTTGACTTCACTCACCATAGAAAGAATAAAAAAAGGCAGATAATTTTCCAATGTATTATTCCTTCAGTCTCCATTAATTTTTCTGCTGTATCTTGCAATTGCACCAATTGCATGAGTTCATTTCACAAGCTATTACTTCAGCCACCAAACAACCTAATCATAGTGAATACGAAGATTCTAGGCAACACTTTGCAAACTCTCAAAGGCTTGCATTCCTAATACATTGGTCAGAAAAAGTAGAAAAATACATCATTATTATTTACATTATAGGGGGTGCTTCTACATGTGCAGTTAAGGCACAGCAATAAGCTCCAGTGTTTACTATGCTGGAATTTATTGCTCTCAGGTGCACCATTTGAACATGTACCCAGGACCACAGCACATTCATCTGGGTAAGAGGAGCCTGGGACTGCTCCTGGCCAGCTCAACATGCTGCTGAGGGGCTGGCTGGGGCACAGTGATACTTCAGTGTAGGGCTAGGGGGCCACAGCCAGCCCTGTACCACAGCCAGACATATCAGCATATACATGTGAATTACTATGTACTAATAAACTGTGCAGCAGGGTAGTACTTGTAAATACAATACTACCCTGCTGCCGAGTGTATTAGTTTCCTATCACCTAATAGGGCCACATGTGCAGATGCTGAGATGTTTACTGTGGAGCTCCACAGTAAATATCTTGTGTGATACGCCCACTATCATCCAAAGGCCTCAGCTAGCGTCAGGCATTCATTATACTGGATGCTTATGTAAATTCAGTAAGACACAATCACTACCTAAAAAGTTTACAATCTAAGCAGGGAGACAAACATAGGACCAGAAGGGGTTTTCTGAACCATCAAATCTAGTCCCCTGCATGCGTAAGCAATCATTTACCCAAGGAATCCCCAAATCACAACTTCTCACATTCATACAAAAATATGGGACACTATACACAAACTTCCAAGAATACCCTGTAACATGACATACATGAAAAACCAGAGGTGGTGCTGGTGCTAAGGTGTACAGTTGACAGTTCAGAGGTTCAAGGTTATAGCAGAAGCTCCCATGGTGTGGCCATGTCAAATTCCAATGAATCTCCAAATTCTGCTAGATACCTTGTCACAAGGAAGAGGACACAAGAAGGAATCATAAAATTCTAGGAAAAAGGCCATGTCCCACAGCGCAGATAAAGGCAACCCCCCAAAAAACCCACACATACCAATCTAACATAGGAAAAAAAGTTCCTCTTGCCCCCACATTTAGCAAATAGTATGACCCCAAGGAGAAGACTAAGACCCTTAAACTCACCCTTGTCAAAACTCCAGCCTTAGCTGTAGCCAGCACTCCTCAATGCTTCAGAGGAAGATGGCCCTCTCCTTTTCCCCACAGAAGCCAGTATCATTCACAAGGACAGGGAAATTCCTTCCTGGCTCCAATGGATGACCACCAGAAGGTCTGAAGCATGGAATTATGAGACACCGTTCATACTACGATAAAGTTATTTCTGTAAAACAACTTTGGGATCGTCAACACATGGTTCTATGTGTCACACACAAATAACTAAGTCATAATTGCTTGTCTAGGCATACAATTTCTCCTGTAACCTATTTCAGTCTTTGCCCCCTCCACTTGGTTGGACAATCATTTCAAAACTTCACTTCTATGTTCACTAGAAATCTTCTAGTTTCCATTCTGAATTTACCTGCAGCCATTTTATAGCCTTTTGCTTTTGGGCCAGTATTTTTTTTCAGCCTAATGAAGCACATCACCCATTTCATACACATGTATCTGAACTACACACAGCCCTTCCTCCCTTGTATACATTCAATAACATTGTGTTTTGTTCTCTTTACTGACAGGAAAGATTATGATAGGAGATGAACTCATTCCCCTTTAATCTAAATTGCACACACTTCCTTGGTAACAAGTTTTAACCCAGGCTTTCAAAGGTGAAATCATCCTTCAAGTTGTGTACTTTTTCTATGAAATCTTCAGCTAACATTTCAAAGGCCAAGAACATCATCAGGGTACTTTTCTCAATATCAGCCTTGATACAGATATATCATACCATATGAAGATGAAAAGTTCCCTCACCAATAATTACAACTATGACTTAAGAGGCAAACTGTATTAACTGTTAGCAGTTCCATCATCGCCACTACCTTTACTACGAGCAAACATGTTCAGCCTGGTTGCTTCATACGTGATGACGAGCAATGAAATCCCTTCATGAGCGGATGGAAATCACCCAAACGTTCCTCCACATCATTGGTCAGTGTGAGAATGTCAATGTGCTCATTCCTCAAGAGAAGAGTTTAGGCAGTGACTAGGAGTGCTACAGTTGATCCACTGCTGACTGAAGTGTGGTGTAGAGTTACCCAAGTTAGCTTTCATTAACTCAGGGGGGGATAAGTTTTCATAAGGTTTCATAAACAGCAGCCTTATGAAAATGTATGTCTCTTTGACTTAGTCCTTAAGGTGTGACACTATCCTCCCTTATACTTGACTTCATACTAACACAGCTTTCATTAAGATATCGCAGGTCTGCATATGGCAGCATGTTGCTCCATGAAGGCTTATTTATGTTGCTGAGAAGCAAAGTAGAGCAGCTAACAAGCAGCTCTGTGCTACCAGAGTTAGACTTCTAGTTCCCGTGGTAGCTAGCCCACTGAAACTTAGCTTGGGTAATTCTACACTATGCTGTAGTCTACAATGTAGACATATCCTTCGTTCTAAGATTACATTCAGAAAAGGGATGAGTGCTGCACAGCTGCTGGCAAGATGACATAAAACATCAGTAAAGATACCAGGTAGTCACTCACCCAGCTAAGACTTCTTCTCTCCACCTTGAGGAGTTAGATGGCAGGTAAGCTAGCTCAAGTATCCTCATTATTTTCCTTTCTCTTTTTCTTAAACGAGCAGCATTGGTCCCTTTATTTTTAAAATTCAACCAAGACCACATATCTATATAATACAATGCTATTCATATCTTGGAAGGAAAACAATTAATAGATATCAATGTTTCTATATGCAGGTGGGGAATGGAGAAAAGTAAGGGATTTTGATAAAGTTTTCTTTTTGTTTGGGGTAGAAGAGTGCATATCTGCATAGCTAAAAGTAGCAACTTCCTATTTGTTTTGTCAAAACAATTATTTACATATTTGGAGGGAAAGGAGAGCTTCTGAGGTAGCTGTTTTAATTAATAGTGTAAACTTCCTTGTGTCATCTGGATTACACTGAACATGAAGTGATTTGCAAGTCTGCAAATGAAAAGTTTGTGTGGCTGTTGTTGTAATTAGCTCATTTCCAAAGTGGATATCAGAAGCAAAAACTAATGTATGCAGTCAAGGCAGAATTATCTCTATTCTTCAGATCATTTGATAATTCAGACATTACCCACATGGAATGTCGCATCTGCTGTACACGAGAAACAATTTCAATTACTTTCTTTATAAACATTTCTCTGGTTGACAGGAGAGGTTAAAGGATTGCTTAGCTCCTGAGGGAGTAAAACAAGACCACATACATGAAAAGGGTATGAGTTTTTTTCTTGCACAATAACAGATGGAACTTTATTGGAGATTGTTTTGGTTTTGCCATGGTTCTAAAAAGCTACCTCAGTTAACCTATTGGATATGGATTGATTGTTTAGTTATCATGATAAGGACTTGAAGTGATAGGGGTGGAGGTGTCCCTTTTTCTTTGTACTATCTTTGAGTTCAAAGGAGAGATGCTGGTTTAAACCCTAGACTCTAGACCTGGACTTATTTGTGCAGGTAGAGGAAAAAAAATGTATAACTGACATGTCCAGCATAGGAAGAATAATCATAGAAATGACCAAGCAGATTTGGGCTAGTCTGGCATCCTGTCACAAGCAACGATCAGTACCAGACATAGGCAGCTGGTAGAGGGGGTACCAGGGGCCTTGTGCCCCCCGTGGCAGGGCCGTTCCCCGCTGTTGCCAGTGGCTTGTGCGGGTGATCACCAGCCCCGTCCCTGCTGCCACCACTACTGGTGGCTTCTGCGGGTGCTTGCCATCCCCATCCTCAGTTCCAATGCCACCGCCGGCTTCTGCGGGTGCCCCCCCCCCCCCCAGACTCGGGAGGCACCAGTCACCCATGGTACCAGATATTTCAGATAAAGGTACAAGCAACACTGCTTTTGTTAATTATAGGAAAAGATTCTCCTGTCTAGTAGATAAAGGCTAACTTACCTGCAGCCTTGCAGGCTTTGCAGCATGAGGATTACTATCCCTTTCAAAATGTGTTTTGTTTAAAAAGTATTTACTGTTAAAACTCCATGTATTCTTGTTATCCACACAGAAGCTAAAACCTTCTTTAAATCTTCCTTAGACCTCATCCTTAACCACTTCTGGCAATATGATACTAGTTTTGAGTATGCCATCAAATAATGTCCCTTTGTTTTTGCATTCAGACAGGGAGAGAAAAATGCCTACTATTTCGGTGCCATTTATTATTTTGTATACATTTTGCATGTCCTCTTTTATTTATCTCTTCTCTAAAAGAAAAAGTCCTAATCTTTTCAATCTGCCTTCATAAGAGGACTGCTCCTGTCATTAATCGTTCTTTCTTTTCCCCTGTCTCAATCGTCCTCTAATTTTGCTATATTCTTTCTGAGAACAAGTGACTAGAACTGAATTCAGTATTCCAAGCAAGGGTATCACATTGATTTATAGAGTGGCAATATAATATTTTTTCAGTTCTATCTGTATGTCCTTTCTGTATGCTGAACAGTGAACTAGGAAAACAAAGATAAAAGCAGTTAACTCAATGATATGGTACAGGAACTCAGGCAGGTGAACCAGGTCACAAGAAAAACCAAGGGATAAAGTGTCCAATAGACACTGTGGGCCAGATTTTAAAAATTATTTGGTCATCTAGAGGTGCAGGTAGGTGACTCATCAGATTTTCAAAAGCATCTATCTATATCACTAGATGATCAAACACCTTTGAAAATCTGGCACTCAGTATGTAACTGAACAAACTTAGTTCTGTTGAGTTTCACAATGAAAAATAAATGAAAAAATTTAAAGGCACAAATGTCTTTAAAACCAGATTAATCTAATCTTATCTCACAAATACTAAAATCCATTAATCATAGTAGCATGGTAATCTCATTGACTCACTATAGGACAGAGTCAAGGCTTTAGGAGTTTCCTTGTACCTCAACATGTATGACGCTTTCATATTTATTTTTATTCTTTTACCATTAAATTACTTATTTGTATGCTTAACCTTAATTCCACTTCAACAGTTTTATTTTATCTGGGACCCACATAAACCAAAATTTTGCTTTTCAAGTACACAATCAAAATAAGAAAGGTGAAGCCTTCAATTAGGAAGTGATATGCTTCTGAAGATTAATTGAGATACTGAACTGCATACAACTGCAAAAACAGAATGTCCTAATGATGCTAAAGATGTGAGATTAATTGCTCCCTCATATTCATTTTTAATGAAGAGTAACAATTGAGTTGACAGGCTAATTATTACAGCATTCCAGGTCCCTGCTATATAATAACAGCCAGAATGTACTAGTCAATCACAATGCCACCCTTACATGGCTTTTGTTCTCAAAAACTCCAGTATTCTTTTGTTTTGTTATTTAAACGAGAATGACTGCAGAAATTTTCAGACTAAGAGCATTATGTCAAATGAACCTTGAATTAGATTTCAAATGACATCCGTGCAAGTTTAGAGGTGATTGACCAAACAAAAACTATGTCCAATTCATAGAAATGGCTACCTGTAAAATTTGGAGCCAGATTCACATTGCCATGTTTTTTGAAGTCCAAGAGTATTTGAATTCAGGATTTTCCTTCAAGTAATTTAAAGAAAGACCCCCAATTTGTCTAGTGATGGTGTTGGAAGGGTCAATATCTTGGAGAACTGTCATTACAGCGGGGTGTTTTTCCTGTTATGAATCCACCATCCCAAAGAAAGGAAACTTGGTCCAAATGAGTTCTCAGAGCAAATACATTGTATAAGACATTTATTTAGAGCATAAATTATGACAGCATGTCATTTAGTATCTTATGTTATAGCATGCAACAGGTATAGGTTCAGCGAGACAGAGCACTCAAATCTATTTGGTTCAGATACCTCTGTTTCACCCTGACACTGGCCCTATTATATAACTACTACTGGACCTGTTATGTAACTAGACACGCATGCGCACATCTTTTGTCATAGTCATTGTACTTTTCTGCCTAGCAACATTAACTTAGCAACATTTTACCAATATAGAACAACTACTCTCAGCTAGCGTAAGCAGTGAATAAATACGCCTTCCCAGTATACTGGTAATTTTCCATTAGTTACTTTTCTGAGGCACCTCACCCTGGTGCTACAGGAGCATTAATTGGATGTGGCTGCCCAGGACTTGTGAGCCTTTGACAGTCCTATTACTGGCTCAGAGGTACTTGACTTGTGTCAATGGCATGACCAAATAGATCAACAGGGGCTGATCATTTATAAAGGTTTCCTTTGTTTTTCTAGGTATTTTCAATAAGTTTATTAACAATGTTAGTAAAATAAGATAAGAAGGTTTGGGTTTATTTTTTGGTATTTTCTTACCACTGCTATCTCTTGCGCTGTAGGAGGTTAAAAGTAACAACAAACAAATACACAAACAAGTCTTCCCCCTCCCAATCCTGCCCGCACAAACAGCACATACTTTGACAAGACTAATCCTGCCTTCATTAAAGCAAATCGCGAGCTTCTTGTCATCAATGGAAGTAAGTATCGAGCCACATAACATATTCTTCTCATTTATATCATCTTTTTATTCTGTGTCTGTCATGATCTTAATTTGATATTCATTCTTAATGAAACAGATGGAGGTGTGTAAAAGTTTTCTGTCTGAAACATTAAAGCCCATCCTTTTTTCCTTGGTTTAACACAAAAAAAGGGATTTTTTCGGTGCAAATAATTTTGGGGGTGGGGGGCGGTGTACATACATGCCTACATGTCACAACTTAAAAAAAAAACACTTTTTACTCTGGCCTCTGGCTCATGAGTTATGAAAAAAAGTGCATATCATAGCCAAGAAGGGATTTCAAGGGCAGAGGCTAAACTCCCTTTCTGTGCCAAGTTTTCAAGGTCTGACTTAAAATTCATTTGTCCAGCTGTGCTTGTACAGAAAACAGGAATGTCAGAAAAAAACAAAACCAGAAAACCTATAAAAAAATCCACATATTAGTGGAAATGATGGAGTCAACCAGATGTTATTTTACCGCACTGCTGGTGTGGAAGCTTTGAGAAAAGTGAACAACATTCTTTTCCAATTTATCTTGGTAGACATTTTGTCAAAAAGTGGTTGTTCTTGGTCAAGGACACCTGTGATCAGTAAAAATGTGAAGTGCTGTAGTAGAGTAGGAAATAAAACTGGACAGCAAGAATGTTATGAGCACTGCCAACAAAGCCATCACCAAATCTTTTTCCAGATTGTAAAATGAGCAGCAAAAGATAGCAACAAAAGATAGAAGCTGATATTCAAATAAAATCAGTAGTAGAAATGGAGAGGAAAGGTAAAGTCACTATTCTTCAGCAGTATCAATTCTGCTTCTTCTTAATATGGACATTTCTAGCATGCAGGACAATGTAGCTGGTGCATACTAAGTCATTACTAATGCTAATGTTATGCTTATGGAAACCTATAGATGAGAGAACACCAGTGACTAATGGACTGTTTATAAGTTGTCACAGAGCCACTGTCCCAGGTACTGCCAAACCATATGTACTGGGCACACTCCAAAAATTACTGAGGTCTTTCCATTATTTTCAATGAATAGCAGATCAGAACTTCAATGAACCTATTGGTACTAGTTTAAAGCAGTTTTAGGGCAGATTTAAGTAAGCACCAATAGAAAAGTCTTACTAACTACCTGTCCTATGGCTACCACTCTGGATCTGCCCTTAGCTGGTACATGTGTGCCTAATATGCTGTTTTACTAACACAGCTCAAAACTTTTAGCACTACTGTTTTCAAGGTGACTAATTGTCATAAAATACTTTCTTTTTTTGGATCAGGTTTGCTAATTAGAATGTTTTCCTTGAAGATTTTCCTTATCCCTGTAGCCTCCAACATTGTCTTTTATCTTCCTGTTAAAAGCAAATTTGAGAAAGGGGTTTACTACCTCAGCTATTTTTGGTCAGTTTATTAATGGTCTTAGCCGTAGTGGTTTTTTTGTTCCGCTCATGCTTAAACAATATTTTTATTGTCTGTAAATTATCACAAATAATAATCTTCACAGTGAGAGTGGCCAAAATCTGGAATGGGCTCTCAAAGGAAATGATGCTCTCCCCTACCCTGGGGGTCTTCAAGAGGAGGTTGGATGGGTATCTGGCTGGGGTCATCTGAACCCAGCACACTTTCCTGTCTATGCAGGGGGTC
>NW_017729024.1:38565258-38568166 GCF_001723915.1 Gavialis gangeticus | reverse complement strand
AATCTTCACAGTGAGAGTGGCCAAAATCTGGAATGGGCTCTCAAAGGAAATGATGCTCTCCCCTACCCTGGGGGTCTTCAAGAGGAGGTTGGATGGGTATCTGGCTGGGGTCATCTGAACCCAGCACACTTTCCTGTCTATGCAGGGGGTCAGACTCGATGATGTATTGAGGTCCCTTCTGAGCTTAACATCTATGAATCTATGAATACCATTAAAATATGTATATATTCCTCTTTTTCTTCTTTTTCATGGCACAAGCCTTAAATTACTGAGTCCTATTGTTTGTTTTGTTTTTAGTATTTGTTTTAGAAATGGAAAACAGGGATTTTAATCAGATCCCTGGCCTCTGAGCAATCTCTTATGAAATTGGCTGTTTTTTATTCCCCACATTATTCTCTCTTTAAAGAAACCATAATCTCACCTTTTGTTACTTAACACCTTAAGTTGACAATCATGTCAGTCATTATACGGCTGGCTGGCAGTAAATTAAAGGGTATTAAAAAGCTCAATTGCATCAGCTCATTTGTGCAGTTCCTTCACATTGATTTACTGATACGTTACCCAGTGAAAAGGAAACATAGTTCCCAAAGTTATTTCCTTCCTCTTGTAGTTAATCCTTCTGGGCTTAATCCATTCTATGCTTCAAAAAAAGAGACAGTACATATTACCATACTTTGTGAACAAAGGCTTTTGACCATTATCATATTCATCTAAAGATAGCTTGCTGGTATCCAACTCTTACTTGTCTTACTCACTGCCTTCTTATTTTTGCTGCTATGTAGTGCCTGGTTCCATTTGGCGTGACTTTCAGAGGTGCTGTGCATCCTCAGCTCTCAGTAAAGTCTATGGGAATGGCAGGCTCTCTGCATCTTTGGGGAGGAAAATAAAAGTCAGTCTGATTGCCATACACTCACTCTCTTCTAACAGCTACCCATATGGCAAATGGTGCAAAAATACTCAAGGACAGAGGTCATATCTTACAAACGCTGTGCAGGTGTCCTGTACACAAGAAGTGAGTGTAGTTAATGAAAGTGGACTGTAGAATTCTTGTATAACTTTGAAAAATATTTCTTGTCAGCATAAAAAAGTTCTTTTTTTTAATGAGTGTATGCTGTGTCCTTTCATACAGATATTTAGACAACCATACAAATTGCTTATCTTGCACCTACCTGTTATATTTTGAGGGTTCTTTTCACCACCTTAATAAATCCCTGCTTCCCTCTGCTTCAAAGCAGGGAGAATAGATGACTTTGCTCAATGGAGTTTCCACTGATTCATTCCAGTGGTGTTTAACTTCCCTCCTTGTGAAATAGCCAATGTGTTCTATATTCTCAGGACATGCAATGATCTGAAGTGATCTGCTAGAGCTCTAGGCAAACTGCAGACTCTTGTGTCATTCCAGGTGCATCTACACTTTCATTAATGCATCATAGTTACTGTGCATTAAGTTTAGCTCTTGGATAACCAAGTCCTAAACCAATGAACAGTAACTGGTGCTATTGTGCAGTAGTGTTTACAGATGCTAAGTGCACAGTAGCCTAATACTACTGTGCAGTAATGTATTAGAATGGGTTTTGCCTGGCACGCTACTGTGCAGTGTTATTAGGCACTACGCAGTTAGCATCTCATGTAGACACTCCATGTCTGCAGAGCAGTTATGGTGAACTATTGCAATGTTAAAAAGTGCTTTTCACAAGGATTTTCTTCCTTAGCTTCTGTTAATCTCTGTGTGCATGTGCTGCATCTGCTTATATAGTTTCTTTCTCCTTTAGACTACTAGATTACTTTCCCATTTAAACCCAAACAATTCCTCTGAACTGTATCCAAAGGTTCAGGCAGCCCCACTGGAAAAAAACCAAACATATTTGTTCCCAAAACTCATATTGGTAATACTGATAGTATAGCACTGTTTGGAATCCACATCATAACTACAAAAATTGCCTTTGTTGCATTGTATGAGTGAGTGAGAAAGATTTCAGTTGGTCTCAAATAGGAAGGATGATCTTTTATACGCAGTTTCACTGCATTAGAAATGGAACCTTTTAAATGATCATAAACATAATGGAAAACAGATCTTTGCTTAACATCTGTTAAAGAAATACAGACGCTGATATTTTGGCACCACAGGCCTATTTGACCTGTACTTTAAACCGATAACTGCATGAGCAGAAGACTAATGTGGCTAAGGCTTTAAAAGTGACAGCACTATACATGAAACTCAGAAGATGAGAAAGATATGAAAGGCATCATCAAAACAGAGGGATGCTTGAAACAGAATGTTAAATTATTAGGGGCAAAGGGCAAAATTCAAATACTAATGTTATCTACTGAGTTATATGAACTACATTGATTCATGTTCTCAAATAGAAAGGGATTTGGTAACATCTGACAGCGTGTAGACAGACACAAAAGTATTCTCAGAGCCAGTTCCTAGCAGAAAGGGTAACAGTAAGCAGTCACTCCAGATCTCTGATTCAAGAAGAGTGGGTGCAGCATTCCTTATGAAAACTAAACGAGAGGCTGCCTCAATATAAATACTTGTGTGACCAGTAGTGGAATACTGTCAACCTGTATTTGCAGGTTGGTTGTGACATGGCAGTCTGTGAAATGATATTAACTTATTTGCAACATGTCATTACTTTGCATGCTTAATGATGTTTTCACATATAATAGTGTACATTTCTCTGAGATTACACTGAAAGCCTTAGTTGCTACCTCTGAGCAATGGGCACACATAGCTGACTCTTGGCACTGAGCCTGCAGGACCAGCACAGGGAGAGATCCCAGATGTGGAAGGGGACATCCTCAGGCTGGGGGATACCTATGCCTGAACTGCCAAGGTGGAGGAATGTAGAATGCACCCACAGCAAGTTTGCAATGACACCAAGCTGTGGGGAGTAGTAGATAC
>NW_017729024.1:38558759-38560258 GCF_001723915.1 Gavialis gangeticus | reverse complement strand
ATACCTATGCCTGAACTGCCAAGGTGGAGGAATGTAGAATGCACCCACAGCAAGTTTGCAATGACACCAAGCTGTGGGGAGTAGTAGATACACTGGAGGGTAGAGCTAGGATTTAGAGACCCAGAAATATTGGGGGATTGGACCAAAAGAAGTCTCATAAGCTTCAATAAATCAAGTGCCAAGTCCTGCACTTAGGATGGAAAAATCCCATGCACCAGTACAGGCTGGGGGCTGACTGGCTAGGCAGTGGCTCTACAGAAAAGGACCTGGGGGATACAGTGAACAATAAACTGAATATGAGTCAGCAGTGTGCCCGTGTTGCCAAGAAGGCTACTGGCATACTAGGCTGCATCAGTGGGAGTGTTGCCAGCAGATCAAGGGAAGTGATTGTTCCCCTCTATTCAGCCCTGGTGAGGCCACATCTAGACTACTGTGTGCTCCTGACTACAGGAAAGACATGGACAAATTGGAGAAGGTACAGTGGAAGGCAACAAAAATGATTAGGGGGCTAGGACACATGACTTTGAGGAGGGGGTGGAGGAACTGGGCGTATTATTCTAGAGAAGAGAAGACTGAGGCGGGATTTAATAGCAGCTTTCAACTGCTATTAAATTCAACCTAAAAGGGGGTACAGTGTACAGTGTAGAACAGTGGAGCTACACTGTTCTCAGTGGTGACAGATGACAGAACAAGGAGCAATGGACTCAAGTTGCAGCAAGGGAAGGTTAGGTTAGATATTATGAAAAGCTTTCTTACTAGGAGGGTAGTAAAACACTGGAATAGGTTACCCAGAGGGTTGTGAAATCTCCATCTTTGGAGGTTTTTAAGACATGGCTAGATAAAGATTTGGCTGGGATGATCTAGTTAGGGCTGGTCTTGCTTTGAGCAGGGGGTTGGAGTAGATGACCTCCTGACGTATCTTCCAACCCTAATTTCTATGATGCTATGAGCAGGTCTTGAAATGACCACTTGCTGTTTTAAGGAGGTAACCTGTGCCTCTGCAGAGTCCCAGTGCCAGGAGAGGGAGTTTATGGACAGCATCCTGGACTGCTTTGTGGCCATTTATGACACTCCTGATTGGCATCAGCACTGCCTACCACAGAGAGCCCATAGGCCCCTTGCTCTGGGTTGGTGGGAGAAACTGCTGCTAAGTAGGCCTGTGTGAAGTAGCTAGTATTCGTGTTGGATTCGGATTTGGTCAATCTGGGGGACAGTGATTCAACTCAGTGATTCGAATCTCTGTCCTGAATCGATTCAGTCAAATCTGATTCAGAGATTCAGCAGCAGCCAATCTCTGAATCAGCCAGCCTCCATCCCCTGCCTGCTCTCCCAGCCCAGCAATGGCTGCCCTGCCTGCCCGCCTGCCCTGGTTTCTGGTACTTTGAAAAAAAAAAGCCCCAAATCACTGGGTGCTGCCGGGTGGGGGGGTGATCCCCACTGCCCCACACTGCCCCATGCTGTTTGGGGGGTCTTCGTGAGCCCCCTGACCCCCCTGCTCC
>NW_017729024.1:38556622-38557976 GCF_001723915.1 Gavialis gangeticus | reverse complement strand
AAAAAAAAACCCTGAGAAAACCCCCTGGACTCACTATTCCTGCCCACAGGGGGGTGATCCCTGCTGCCCCATGCCATTTGGGGGGCTCTGCATGAGCCACCTGAAGCCCCAAGGCTACTGCAGGAGTGGTGAGTCCTGGGGGTTTCTGGGGTTTTTTTTCTTAAAGGTCTGGAGCTGGCTCAGGCGGGGCACCCATGGAGGGGCTGGGGGAGTGGGAGGAGGGTCGGAGGCCTTGTGGCAGAGCCTCCCCCATGTAGCATGGGACATTGGGGGGCAGTGTGGATTGTGCCCCCCCACCTGGCAGGACCTGGCAGTCCTATGTTTTAAAGCACCAGGAGCTGGGGCAGGTGGGGCAGCCATGGGGGCGTTGGGGGAACGGATGGAGGTCAAGGGGTCTGAGGGAGCAGGCAGGAGATGAGGCCTGCCAGGGGTCCCCCTATGGTCTCCTCCCTCCTCCTCCAGCCCCGCCTCCTGCACCCCTAGTACTTACCAACTCCGAGTCCAGCTGCAGCTTCCTGCTGCAGCCACCAGGGACTATCCAAATAATCAAAGCTCTCTGAATGTTTTCCAAAGATTCAGAGAGCTTTGAATTAATTCAGACCTTTTAATAGGTCCCCTGATTTGATTCAGATTGAGAGATTCAGCCACTGAATCTGGCCAAATCTCATCTGAATTGAATCACGACCCAAAGCTTTGCACAGGACTACTGCTAAGCTCCTCAAACCATGCTGTGCTGTGCTGTGATCTGGGGAATCTTCCCAGGGGTGACAGGAATGGGATCCTGCAAGAGGGACCTCTGGATGCCAAGCAGGGGGCAATGGTCCTCACTGCCCCCTGATTGGGAGCTAGAAGAATGGAAGGCAAATCTGGGACAGGAGGAATGGCACGTGGGAGCCAGTGAACTGTCCCCCAGGGAAGCAGAAAAACCACTCGTGGGGCCCTCTTCACTAAGCAATGGTGGGTGAGGGGAGCGGGACCAGGGTGTCTAGGGTCTGAGGCCATGACCATCTGTGACACTGCTCTCCTCCTTGAGCCAATCCACCCCCCAACAACCCTGGCAATCACACTCTGTATGCATCCCATCCAGTGGTTCTAGGACACTCCCAGTAGGGCACAGGAGAGATCAGAACAATGGCAGGAGGAGGGGAGGGGAAAGAGATCACAGCCCACCAATCTGCTGGGCCAGGTTGTCACTGGAATAGTGGCTGGCATCGAAGCTTGCCTGCCCCAACATGTCTACCTGCCAGGTGGGAGAGTTGGGAGGGTCAGGTGTTTCCACACCCCGTGCCTCCTTTTGAGGCCTAGGTCCCACTGTGGGGGAGTGCCCTAGACATAGTGGGGATGGGCAGAGGGG
>NW_017729024.1:38549931-38551622 GCF_001723915.1 Gavialis gangeticus | reverse complement strand
GTTTCCACACCCCGTGCCTCCTTTTGAGGCCTAGGTCCCACTGTGGGGGAGTGCCCTAGACATAGTGGGGATGGGCAACCACTGGGCTTGGTCTTGCCTCATGAGGTGATCCCCAGGTATGGTCAAGAATGCTGACAATCCACCAACATGCCATAAGGTTGCCTAAGGAGCACTCTGCAGTCATGCACCACTTGCTCGGGCAGTAGTGGAAGTGCTTCTTTTGCCAGTCCATCTACCCTGTCTAGGGCTTTATGAGCCAGGGCAGGAAGGGTAATTGCCAATTACAAAACTAGGGTCTCCAGGAGCATAGTGTCTGCTCTCCACCATCTATGTAGGGGGGAGTTGCAGAAAACATAGGCATTGTGGGTGTTGCCCACCCAGTCAGTGAAGATTTGGGTGAAGCAGCCCTGGTGGTTGAAAACACTCTGAAGGATGATGGAGAAGTAGCCTTTGTAGTTGATGAATGTCTAAGTGCTGTGTGGTGGGTAGAGGATGGGGATGTGGGTGCCATCCACAGCCCCTATACAGTTTGGAAAGCTCATGTGGCAGAACCTGTCAATACTTCCTTTGGGTTGATGAGTCTGATGAAGTGGATGACCAGACACACCTCCCAGATGGCCCCTCTGGCCGTGGATGACTTGCACATGCCTAACAGGTTAGTGACATAGTGGGTACTGCTAAGGATGGCCAGCTTCTGAGGATGGCCCCTTCAGAGTAAGTGGTGACCACATGCTGATGCCTTGACACGTGATATGGAGGACTACCTGGGTGATGATATCCATGTAGGTGACCCGGTGCATACTAGTAACATGGGCCCAGAACCAGCACTTGATGGTCTGGAGGTGGTATCAGAGCACCCCAGTGTCCATGGTGTCCTGGGTGGCCTCATCTTTGTCAGCCACTTGGAAGTCATTGGCCCAGTCCAAGATGGTTGGTGGGTGCAGGGTGCAGTAGAGGGTTCTGCACAGGTTGGTTGGCTGCTGGCTTGTGGGGCAGAAAACCATGTCCCATGGTGAGCAGCTGCTGAATCATGTTCAAATGGCTGTGTGAGATGTCCTGCAACCTCCTTCAAGAGTCATGCACGATGACAAGCAGGACGTGCTTCAACTGCTTTGTTTGCATGCTTGGGCATGGGTAGTAGGGTGCTATGGAGTGGGCAGGCTAGGATACAGAGGCACATGCAATTCATGAGGGAGGGCACTTGCTCTGGAGCTCTTCTCAAAGAGGCATGGGGAGGGTCCATAGTGACATGGCAGGGGCTTGGGGGCATGCTTGCCTGTGCCCAGGAGCCAATCAGGAGTATCCTAGGTGCTTGGATGCACCTGACAGGTCTCCAGGAGCCTGAAGAGCCCACAGGACATGTTGGGAGCCATGCAGAAGTGCCTCCTGCCTGCAGGCCTTGGCTAGTGCAGGCTGCCTGTGCACCCTCCCCTACCCCCACTCCCACCAAAGGTGATTCTATATACTGTTTGCTCCTGATCTAAACTAGGTCACATACAGAAAACCATATAACTTAGATTGATTTTTCCCTCAGCTTTTTGAACATCTGTACATGGCCCTAGTATGCTAACAGTTCATTGCCTCTTGTCAGTACCTGCCTCATTTTCTTCTCAGAAATACTAGAGCTATTTTTTGTGTCTGTTACTCTTTGAGTCTGTGAGTTTTCGCCAGCTGAGGGAAAAATCAATCTA
>NW_017729024.1:38520660-38544931 GCF_001723915.1 Gavialis gangeticus | reverse complement strand
CCTCCTGCCTGCAGGCCTTGGCTAGTGCAGGCTGCCTGTGCACCCTCCCCTACCCCCACTCCCACCAAAGGTGATTCTATATACTGTTTGCTCCTGATCTAAACTAGGTCACATACAGAAAACCATATAACTTAGATTGATTTTTCCCTCAGCTTTTTGAACATCTGTACATGGCCCTAGTATGCTAACAGTTCATTGCCTCTTGTCAGTACCTGCCTCATTTTCTTCTCAGAAATACTAGAGCTATTTTTTGTGTCTGTTACTCTTTGAGTCTGTGAGTTTTCGCCAGCTGCTCCAAAGGAGCACATAATGTCCATTTTCCTTCAAATGAATCACTATAAAACAATATGATTAGGCTAAATAAGCTTACCCAATCATAGATAACTCCTTGTTAGTTTTGTGACTAATGACAAGCAACCCATTTTTAAATGTGAAGGATATGTTGGTTGTCTGAACATTTGCTATAAAAATTGTTCAGTCATCCTAACTAACCACTCTTGTCATACACTTCTGCTTTGATAAATTTTAAATTCTACTATAGTTGCTCTTTTCTGAACATTTTTATTTTTTAAAAAAAGTGATTTAGGAAAAAATGTTGAATGCCATACACATTAAAGGAGAATTGGCTTTGTTCTTAACTTCTAGAGCACTAGCAGGCAAAAAATAATTTGCCTTGGTACTGAAAAATCTAGTGAGGGAAAAATTTGCACTTAACAGGGGAGAGTGCAGTGGGAAGCATATTATAGTTTATTAACTTTAAAATCTAACTCAAGTCTGTAACTGAACTGTACGAGATGGCAGGGATAACATTTCATATTTGGCTCCTGTTTAAGCTGGGTAAATAATATTAATGAATAATTTATTTCAACCATGTAATTTCAACATAGCTTACAAAGTTAAGTTAGATGTCATTTAATACTAAATGCAATTTTGCAGTATATGGAAGAAGGGATTTTTACTCCAATCTGCAGAAATTCTCACTTTGAAATGTTAAATTTATGTCAACACTCAGAGTTAATATTAACACATCTGGAACTATATATCAAACAACTTAAGTCACGTAGAGTTTTTTCTCCCTCCACAATTTACAAAATTCTGCTTTGTTAGGAATGTAGGGATGATAAGTATAGGACAAAAATTGAAGCCTAATGCAGGACTTCTAGTACTAGGAATAGAAGTTACACATAGACCAGTTTAAGTGATCAGAAACTGGTTTAAACCTGTAACAGAACAGAAGTTCAGTGCACATAAACCACTTTCAAAATGACCAAAACCAGTTTAAGATAAATCTGATTGGTTGTAGTATCAGACTTAACTGATTTAGGTCAAACCAGTTTATGGAACTTCTGTCCCAGATCCTTCCCTAGTTCAAGTTAACCCACAGTCCTCCAGCATCCCAGGATGCTTTGCAGCCCTAAGCTGCAAAGAGGGGTGAGACTGTCTTACCCCTCTATTTCTTAGCCTGCTTCCTCCCTACATCTATCAGCCTATAGGGACTGGGACAGGAGGCAGGGGAACAAACCCCCAAGCTCCTCTAGCCATGGTCTACAAATAACATGGGGGAAGGGAAAGCCCTGGTGGTGGGAGCTTTTTTACCTTTGTCAGCCCGGTTCTCAGCTGTTGATTTATCAGCTGCTGCCACAGGAGGGAGGGAGAAGTCCTCCCAGCCAGGTGCCTCCCCATGCAGTCCAGCATGGGGGCACCAGGGAGGCCCCACCTTGGGGTGCTTCCCCTCACTCAGGGTCCCCCAGCCCCAGGGAGCTGAGGGGAATTCCTCCCTTCCCAAACCCAAGAGCTGCTTGCCTCAGCCCCTGCAAGTCTCAGGTTTCTTCAGGGAGTGGAGTGAGATTCTCCTGCTCCTCTGCAGCCAGTTTTGCCTCAGCTGCTGCAAGTCTGAGGCAAAACTAGTGCAGCGGAGTGACATTTCCATCTGCTTTCTGAGCTCTTCATGAGGCTTCCAGGGCTAAGGCAAACAGCTCTGGGGTTCGGAGGGGGAAGAATTCCCCTCAGTTACCTGGGGCTGCTCCAGGCTGGGGGACCCTGGGCTGAGGTGGGGGGAAGCTCCCCAAGGCAGGGGCTCCCCAGAGCCCCCATGCTGGGCTATATGGGCAGGCACCTGGCCCCAAGGACTCCTTCCTCTCTCCTATGGCAGCGGCTGAAGCAATTAGCCCCCCACCCCCAACGAGAGGTCAACTGCAATCAGATCACCATAAAAAAATCTTACCTAAGAAGTTTCAAAGTTTTACTCCTTATATTGTTTCTTAAGATTTATTCTTGTGTAGGAGAGAAATATTTTCTTGAAATTGGAGAGCCTAGTGAATTATCATGATCAGCATCAACTTAACCATCTATGCAACATCAATCTGTTCACACAAGAAATGGCAAATGGTATCCATCCTTTAAAAATTGCTGAGTTTAATACTAAGTAGAAAGTTTTAGGAACATTTCATGTTTGTAAAGAGTTAGATCTAAACTAAGAAAGTGGAAAAAAATTCTGGCAAAACAACCTCTAGGAGCTTTGCACATACAATCTCTTTCATATTCAGACTCATACACAAAACTGGATTTGTGTGGTTACTATGTCCTGCCCCAAATTAATCTACTTTGTGCTGTTTTAAGCTGTGCTATCCAATAAATAAATCTATGCTACCTTCATGAATTAATACAGCAGAGGCTACTGTTTAAGGAACCGGACCAAAACCCAGAAGAACTCCAGTTTCAATTTCTGGCAGATTTCCTTTGTGACCTGGAATATTAAATGTAATCTTTGTCTCCTGGTTACCCTAAGTTTAAAATGAGGATGATGATAATTAAAATCTATGAAGTAAAAGTAAAGTAAAAAAGTTAAGACCCAGGGAAAGGGTTTGGAAATAGAAAAACTCCTGACCCAGATCCAAAATGAACCATTCATTTTGAATTCTTTGCTCTCTAAGTACCCCAAATGATACTCTTTATCTCTCCTTTTAAAATTAATCCATTAGTGGTATAAAACAACTTAAATATCCCGTGGCATAGAAAAAGTAATACAAATGTCCCTTCCCCTCAAAAAGGATGCCTTAATGCTTGTTATTGAATCAATTTCTTTCTCTGTCCCAATGAATATTTTAAGTGCAAGAGCTCCAACAGGAGAGATTGAGAGGTCTAGAGAGACCCATCCCCAAGAATTCTCATTCTTATGAGCACACGCCCAGAGGAGGGAGTTATTAGTTCAAATTCCTGCTCAAAATTGGGCAGAAAGAGGTTTCTTACTCTGGTCTCCCATCTCCCAAAAGAGTTCTCCCTGCTTTTGTGAATGCATCCTTTGTTTTCTGTAACCCAAAACAAAAAGCTTCTGGACTTTTTTTTAAACAAGAACAAAAAACACCTTGTTTAACCTAACAAAACTAACTACTCAGCCAATCTCTTATCTTAGACTGATCAACACATTTTTTTTTCCTGTTCAGATGGGTGAATTACTGATTGTTCTATCTCCACTGGCCTGTTTGCTATATGACAATAATGGGTTTAATCCACAAGGCTGTTTTTTGGGTGTTTTTTTTTAAACATGACAATGGAGGGTCATTGGTGCTGAAGCAATGGACTTCATCTCTTACTGAACCTATTAAAGTGGTTTTGAATGGCAGGGACCAAAATCCCAGCTGCTGAAAGAAAGAAAAGATAATATGGTAGATGAACTGTTGCCTTCTCTGACAGTGGGAAAGGTTGATGAGGAGCTCAGGCATTGACTGGGGATGTTTGAAGCAGCTACACTTCCTCGTATGATCATCATACAAGGGGAGAAATGCTTTGAAGTAAGGTCGGCTTGAGTTTAGCATGTTTGGTATTTCATACTCTTTTCTTTTTCCTTTTATGTTCCTGTTTATTTCTACTATTAACCTAAAGAGTTCAGGCACTCTATTCACCAGAGATCTCAGAACCCTGAAAAGAAGAATAGAAGGTAATGAACCCATTTGGATCACATAGATAGATAAACATGGTGGATATACAGGGCGCAGTAACCCTGGGATGAGTCTCAAAGTGGGAGAACGTTATTACAACCCAGGGGAGATAAAGACATGAGGCCTGACTCAGGAGGGGAGGCATTCATAAAGATAACAAAAAGGAAAAGAGGCATAACTTAATTCTGCACTGGCAAGGCCTCATCTGGATTACTGTGTCCAGTTTTGGGACCCCCACTATAGAAAGGGTGTGGACAAGTTGGACAGAGTCCAGCAGAGAGCAACAAAAATGGTTAGGAACCTGGGGCACTTGACTTATGAAGAGAGGCTGAGGGAACTGGGCTTATGTAGTTTGTAAAAGAGAAGACTGAGGGCACTTTTGCATGTTCTCTAGGGATAGGGGGGAAGGAGGGTTCCAAGAGCAGCTCTAATTAAAGTGCCACAGTGTCTCATGTATTAGTGTTCCTGTGCTTAAAAATGGTGGGGGTTCTTAAACTAAAGATCATTCACTGAGCTTTAGTTCAAGTGCCCTTGGCACTATTTTTAAATGTGGGAATGCTGATACACAAGGTGTGTGGGGGGGTTGCTGGAGGGTGACAATTACCACGCTCCAGTAGACTTGATTAATCATGTCGGCTTTGACGTGCTGAAATTACAGTGCATCAGAGCAGCTTCCATGCTCATGCACCCTGAGTGGGGATTTGATAGCAATCTTTAACTACCTGAAGGGTGGTTATGAAGAAGATGGAGCTAAACTGTTCTCAGTGGTGACAGATGACACAACAAGGAACAATGATCTCGAGTTGCAGCAAAGGAGGTTTAGGTTGGATTTTAGGAAAAACTTTCTCACTAGAAGGGTGGTGAAGCACTGGAACAGGTTACTTGGACAGGTAGTTGAATCTCAATCCTTGGAGATTTTTAAAGCCTGGATCAAGAAAGCCCTGGCTGGAATTATCTAGTTGGGGATGGTCCTCCTATAAGCAGGGAATAGGATTAGATGACCTCCTGAGGTCCCTTCCAGCCCTACTTTCCATTATCATATGATCCTAAAAGTAATGTACAAACCGATCCTAAAAATAATGTACAAATGGACATATGGCTTATGCAAAACTCTGTATATAAAATGTACACTGCTTAATGTTGCAAAGAAACTGAATTTGTGGCTAAATGTCTATAATTCCGTTTTGCTATTTTTCATATATTGTGCCATTTAATTTATGTATAAGCATTGGAAATACAAACCCAGTTATACAATATAAGTTTTCATGGAAACTACTATTCACATTAATACAGTCTGTATGAAATTCTGCACAGTATGTTAAAATCAGTTTATTTTTATAAAAAGCTCTGCTGTTCACACCTAACCATCTGCCATAGATTTCACATAAAGCATACACTTCATACATTATCTAATTTAAATTATTAGGTTCTGTTCTCAGAGACCAATGGTGTTTCATGTTTTAACCTATTTTACTCTGTTGAAGATACAGAATAAAGAGCCATGCATTTGAATCAGTAAAGGTCACAAAAAGTCAATATAGGAAAGATACATCTGATTTGTTTTAAGTCTGTTTGTTTCTTTTATGTTGTCTGCTCCCTCATTAATATACTTACTGACCATACCGTCCCCCCAAAACACAAGTAAGTGCATAGCTTTACTGTTATCTTTTCTTAATAAAAATAGTAATAAATCATTATTTGTTTTTCAACTTTTATGTTTTATGTAGACAAGTCTCATCTTTAGCTGTAAAACAGAAAGCAAAGTTCACCAGACATTAGCTCCCATACTGTTTTTCATATGCACCACAGGTCTCATTATCTATTCAGGTTTTTATGCAGGTGCCTATCATGGAGGGATCCAAGGAAACCTTGATAAGCGTCCGTAATAATTGAGACATTATTTTGCAAGGTAGAAGTGTAACACTTGTATGTGCCCTAACATGAACTCTCATTATTTTTCAAGGAAAATATGGCAATTTAACGCATGGCTCAAAATCACAGTTTACAGCTGCAGTCAGTCATGAGTACTTTGTTTTAAGCACTATATCTTGTACTTTTGATCTTCTTTTGATTTACTGAGATAGGCTGAGAAGAGGAAGGGAAATGACTGGAGTAAAAAAAGGAATATTCTGTATAAGAGGAAGAAGTAGGTTCTAAATCAACATCTTAAAAACTTTTTTGTATAAGAAAGAGTGAAATCTTCCATTCAACACCATCTTCATATTGAAAAAGGGGCAGTCATTCTACCTATCTTAGGTCCAATTGCTCTATAGCTACCTATGTTCAAACATCATGGAATAATTACCCTTAAGTGACAAAAAACATTGATATCAATAGGACTCAGAATGTAACCTAAGCTATAGGACTGATCAAGGGGGAGCTTCTGGGGTGCAGTCACACCCTCCTTTCATTCCTGCTCTACCCAAAGTTTAAAACCAACTGCTTGATAGTTACAACAGAATTTCTGTTCAGACAGCAGTCAGAGAATTACTTAACTTCATGGTTCATTATAATTAATAGGGCTGGGCAAAGCTTTGGTTGCTGATTCAATTCAGTGGAGATTCAGCCTGATTTGGCAGCCGAATCTCTGAATCCAAATTGAATCAGGAGACTCTTTAATCTCTCTGAATCAAATTGGAAACCTCCGAATGGTTTTAGTGAGATTTGGAAAGATTTGATGATGTGGACATAGACACAGTTTAAATGTTTTTTCTACATACCTCAAGGTACCAGGTGGCTCATGAATGCTGAGATGGTGGGGCAGATGGAGCGTACCACAGGAGTGTGCGGGGGGAGGGTGTTTCCCGACATGTTTGGCAGCCAACCCAGAAGTGGACTGGAAATGCTTCTTCCAGTCCACTTTTGGGTTTACTGGGGAGCATGCTGGGGGGCTCCCAAGCACCACCCCAACTCAGTGACTGGTGCCTCCTGGGTCTGGGGGGGGGGTGCACCTGGGGACTCCTTTGGCAATCGCTGAGCCAGAGGGACATGGGGGGGGGTGCTGTGTGCTGTCAATCGAGAACCCGAAAGTGGACCAGAAGTACTTCTGGGTTCGCTGCCTAGCACATGTCCCCCTCTGCCCTGAGGTCCTGTGGGACACTCTATCCACCCCACCATTGCAGCATTTGTGAGCCACACCTGGTACCTCGAGGTATGTAGAAAAAACATTTAAAGCTGTGTCTATGGCCGAATCACTGGTTCTCTGAATTAGCATAAAATTTTCAGATTCTGATTCGGCTGAATCAAACTGGGACAGTGATCCAAATCAATTAATTGAATCATTATCCCTGATTTGGGCTGAATCTGAATCCAAATCGAATATGGCTTATTTTGTACACCCCTAATAATTAACCTGCTTCTTCTAAACTCTTTATTCCTAAGATGTTCATGACTCCTCTCCTTTTCTAATGAACTTGATAGTCCACTAATCAAACTATCCTCTCCTACAATTCGCCAACTGGTTAGAGAGTCGCACCCAGAGGGTGGTAGTGGATGGGTCCTTCTCGACCTGGATGGACGTGGGAAGTGGGGTCCCACAGGGCTCGGTCCTTGGGCCTGCACTGTTCAATATCTTCATCAGTGATTTGGACGAGGGGGTGCAAAGCACCCTGTTCAAGTTTGCTGATGACACTAAGATGTGGGGGGATGTGGGCACAATAGAGGGGAGCAACAGGCTACAGTTGGACCTAGACAGGTTACAAGGATGGGCGGAGGAGAATAGGATGGGGTTTAACACAGACAAGTGTAAGGTGATGCACCTGGGGAGGAACAATCGGCACCACACATACAGGCTGGGGAACTCCCCTCTTGTCAGCATGGAGGTGGAAAAGGATCTGGGAGTCATTATTGACTCCAAGATGAACATGAGTCGGCAGTGTGGGGAGGCGGCTAGGAAGGCCAACTGCACCTTGTCGTGCATCCACAGATGCATCTCGAGCAGGTCCAAGGAGGTGATCCTCCCCCTCTATGCGGCACTGGTCAGGCCGCAGCTGGAGTACTGCGTCCAGTTCTGGGCGCCGCACTTTAAGAGGGATGTGGACAGCATCGAGAGGGTCCAGAGGAGGGCCACTCGTATGATCAAGGGACAGCAGGGTAGGTCCTATGAGGAAAGGTTGCGGGACCTGAACCTGTTCAGCCTTCAAAAGAGAAGGCTGAGGGGGGATCTTGTGGCCTGTTATAAACTGGTTAGGGGGGATCAGCAGGCGCTGGGGGAGTCCCTGTTCCCCTGAGCGCCGCGAGGAGTGACCAGGAACAATGACCACAAGCTGGCGGAGGGAAGGTTTAAGTTGGACATCAGGAGGCGCTACTTCACGGTCAGGGCGGCTAGAGTCTGGAACCAGCTTCCAAGTGAGGTGGTACAGGCTCCCACCTGGGGGTTTTTAAGAGGAGGTTGGACGACCACCTTACTGGGATCATTTGACCCCAGTGCTCTTCCTGCCATGGCAGGGGGTCGGACTAGATGATCTGCTCAGGTCCCTTCCGACCCTTGAAACTATGAAACTATGAAACAATTCTGCTGTCTCTTAGCTATTTCTGATTATGTCGCTCTTATTTCTTAGCCCTGGAGACCGTTTTTAACTCTAGCTAAAAACATTAATTCAGGTGTGGAAGTCTTAACTCAGATGAAGATCAACTCAGGTGTAGAAATAAAGTGAAGCATTGCAATATCAACAAGTTGAAAAAGGCTAGACATTGTTTTAAGAATCTGACAGAGACATACATTTAAATTCTAATGAAAACAATTCCAAAGAAGTAGCATCTTTTGATTTTTATTAACTAGTTTGTTGTGACTTTTAAATATAACATATGATATAGGAAATCAATGCACATTCCAATACAATAATATATAGTTTTGCTTCAATCTTAAACTGAATAATATAGCCCTAGGCCTTCTAGTTTCTTTTTACCTGGAGAAAGACATGTATTGCATTATATGTTATGATGTACCATACTATATGTACCCCTCTTTCCAAATCCTAGATCTGCCCATGCCTATGCTTCTCTTGTCAGGCTCCTGATTACCATGCACACTAAAATACATGGAACTGAACATGTAAAGTAAACTTTAAGTTTATTTATTGCCTCCATGTATATGGAGTTTTGATCGTCTACAACATCCCATAGAATTAAGGTTGCATTATCAGTTGTGGGAAACAGTAAGGGTCTATGAGGCCGTATTAGATTCAGATTTGGATTTGGCCCAAATCTGGGACAGTGATTTGATTCATTGATCTGGATCACTGTCTCTGATTTGGTTCAGCCAAATCCAAATCAGAAGATTCAGTGCTAATTTAGAGAATCAGCAATTTGGCCATCAACAGAACTTTAAATGTTTTTTCTACATACCTCAAGGTACCAGGCATGGCTCATGAATGCTGCAATAGTGGGGCAGATGAAGTGTCCCACAGGAGCATGGGGGAGGCCCCCTGTATGCTCAGCAGCGAACTGGAAGTGGACCAGGAGTACCCTAACCCCACCATGCCCTCCGATGTCAGTGATCAGCCATGGGGGGATCCCAGGTGCCCCCCTAGACGCAGGAGGCACTAGTCACAAAGCTGGGAGGGCACAGGGGGGGCCCCCTGCATACTCCCTGGAGGTCCTGAAAGTGGACCGGAAATGCTTCTGGTTCACTTCAGGGTCTGCTGCTGACTGCACGGGGGACCACCCCCCATGCTCCTGTGGGACGCTACATTCACCCCACCGTCTCAGCATTCACAAGCTGCCTGGTACCTTGAGGTATGTAGAAAAAATATTTAAAGCTGTGTCTATGTCTGAATTGTCAAATATTTCTGAGTCTCTCTGAATCAATTCAGAAGGTTCTGATTTGATTCAGATTGATGAAAGGGTCTCCTGATTCAATTCAGATTTGGAGATGTGGCCACTGAATTGGGCCAAATTTCCACTGAATCAAATCAAGAACTGAAGCTTTGTACAGCCTTAGGAAACAGCATCATGCATAGGCCATATACTCATGGCCTCATGAGTACCATTGGGCTCAGGGCTCAAAAGAATCTATACATTTATCCAGTGCATGCTTGTCTGAACTTAATATAAACAACACTTAATAGGTACACAGCACTATCATTTTTAGTAGCAGCCCCTTGACAGATGCTTCCCCTTCACCATTTCTGTAAAGTTAACAGAATACTATCAAGTTATGAATCAGACAGTAGGGTTGAAAGATGTCATGCACTTAGATAGTATTTCCTTTAGCCAATATGCAGATAACTGGAATTTGGTGAAATAAAAATACACTTTAGAAGTTTGGGAAAAAAATGGGGGGGAAAAATGTACAGCCATCACAAGCTGATTTTATTCATTAGACTTAGCTAGGGTTTTGGTGGAACATGGAGGAAGTGGTGGTTGTCCTTAAAAACTTGTCAGTTGTGCTAAATAAAATGAATAAGGGGTTTGTGCCCTTGAGCATTAAAAGTCTGCCAAAGCACTAATCACTAGAAAATCTGCTCTGGCCTTATCTATTGAAGCTTCAGAAGTCTGTTCTGGGGTTTCCCCAGGTGCACTGTGTGGGGTGTCAATTGGAGCCCCCCATCTCAGTGGGGCTCCAATCCACCTGGCCCTCCCACCCAGTGCTGTCTGGGAAGCTCCCAACATGAGCTCCTTCTGTGCTCTTCCCCTGCTCCCATTCTGAAAACAGTGCCAGAAGCAATGGTGAGCTGTGACAGCCAAGACCTGCTCCCAGCAAGCTCAGACAGAAGTTACTGAGGGTGCTCTGCTTTGGAGCATCTTCATCTGAATTCTCATGTAATGAGGATTCACATTTTCAAGGGATCAGGACCTTTTAAAGTGCTCTGTGGCCATGCACTTGTGTTTGGTCATGGCTATAGTGCTTTTGTGGCATGTTTTAAATTGCTACATTTTCCTTGCAAAATAATGAGAGGGCATGTTAGGGCAAATACAAGTGTTTTATTTCTACTTTGCAAAATGATGTTTCAGTTATTAAGGATGCTTATCAAGGTTTCCTTGGATCCCTCCATGATGGGTACCTACTTAAAAACCTGAATAGATAATTAATTAGACCTGTGAGGTCTGTTGCATATGAAAAATAGTATGAGAGCTGATGTCTGGTGATCAGACAAAAATTGTCACTTCTCTCTGTGTCTTTGTTCACACTCACAGTAAATGCAACTGGAGACATGGTGGGTAATTGGTCATGATGACTATGACTTCAGGGGACAGAGGTATGCTTGAATGGGTGTCATGAAGTTTGAGTTTTGCAGAACTAGATGTTCTGGGAGGCATGAAAAATAATAGGAAAACTTCTTTTTGTGTTTAAAAGGTTTTTGTTTTTCCTTGATCACTGTAATAATTTCTTACTAGGAATTCCTCACCGTGAATTAATATATTACAGATTCTCTGAACAATCTTGTTCCATAATGTGAGATGTCATGGTTTACAAGCCTTTGTCAGATATTATACTTAGCCTCAGTTAATGCTTTGCAATCCCATAACACCTCTTAGCAGTGGGTTTCTAAGGATGTTAGGAATGGAAATAAAGCAAATAAGCTTCACAGAACTTCTGTGAATAAGGCTAAGTACAGATGTTCAGGAAACTGGAGGCAGAAGTGCTCTAATTATAGCATTTTAGGTTAGGTCAAGAAAGAATCAAATACATATGTGCAGTTCTTGGGGGGAAGGGATGGGAGGGAATGGAGGGAAGGGGCTGGAAGGGGGCTCAGAATCTGCCTGCACAGGTTGTGACCAGAAGCCTGGGGGCACTCCCAAATGCCTCCCAGGAGGAGTGTGGGAGAGCAGCCGAGCAGCCAGCCGCTCCTCAGTGACCAGCAGGGCATACTTTTTCATGATACAATCTAACTGTATATATGTGCACACACATGCTCAAAAGGTTAAGTAATGAGTTGCTCCAGTAAAAAATATCACAAAGAAAAAAATCCTCACTTCTCATATATTTCCTGGGTTATCACAGCTACAACACTCTAGTTCCAGAGCAATCTGAGAAAGCCAGTAGACCTTGTGCTTGTTCAGAGTTTATCTTTAAAAGCAAAGACATTTTCAGAAACCTGAAGTGGCCCATTCATTTCAATATGATGTTCTCAGATGAATGAGACCACATGGTGATGAATAAAGCTGAAAAAATAACTCTGAAAGGTGTGAAATACTCCATTCATCAAAGTAAATGTTCTCACATCCCCTTCTTGGTGCCTAAAAGTGCATTAAAAAAGAGTTTGTGAAATAACTGAGCATTCCACCATAGAAGGACAGGGACTTCCCGAAATGCCAGATTACATTTGTGTCAGGGGGAAGGACACCCACAGGTGGAAAGAGGCCCTCACAAATAAAAATCTGCACAGATTATGGGATGGAGGGTGGTGGCTCAAATCTCTCTAGAATGACAAGAGCCATTATTCCAGATAATGCTGAGGAAAAAGAACAGGGCTCAGATGTCCCAAAGAGGCAGGACTTCTCCTTTGCCCACTTCAAATTCATTCTTGTCAACTCATAATTTTGTTACAGCTCAAGTTATTCTGGTTTTCTTTTTTCCTCTGTGCCTAGCTCACAATGAAGTATTTGAAGTTGACTGTATACTTATAGTCTATCTGTACATAGAGGTGAGGCTGCCCTTCAATTAAACTGAAGTGTTGCCAAAAAAGAAAATGTCTTCCGTGCTATGGATCAAAAGAGACTGTACAATATATTCTTAGGACATTGACTGTGAAGAGCAGTGAAGGCCCTTTGAAAAAAGATGGATTTAGAAGAGTGAGAGGAAGCTGGGCATAGGGCATTGAAGTGGAGGTAGAAGCTGCAAAGCAGTGGGAGTAAGAGATGGAAAGGGTGGAATGGCAGTTCCACCTCTTGGGGCAGTGGAAGGGAATGGACATCTCCTTTCACAGAAAGTGAAGGCTGTGATGGCAGCCCTTGGAAAAGGACTATGAATTGCAGGAGTTTGGAACCTCAGGAAGAGCACCTATAATAAGTCAAGAAGCTCTTCCATGCCTGTGATTTTCCACTGTGGACACCTAGGTAGAACTCAGTGCAACAACCATAAATGTGAATACAGGTGAAAAACTTCCATTTTGACTTTCTTCTTGGCACCTAGCCAGATGAGAAAAACCTTGAGAAAACAGAGAACAAGAAGAAGGGGAGAGGAAGTGTAGGAGAACTGCTGCTGGGATATTAGGCAGAGGACAAGTCCAGGAATAATTAAACTAATTGATTTAGGTATTTGAACAATTAATTAATATATTTAAAAACATTTGTTTTGTTTCTCAGATAGTTTAGCTATGTATATGCTTGATGGAAGTTAGTCAAAGAAATTAGAATAATTTAAAACATTGTGCATAATTAATAATTTTTAAAAATATTTAAGGATGGTAAATAATTTATCAGGTTAAGTTATTGAAACCTCTGCTTGGATTAGTATTTTTCTGCATGAGCAGAAAAAAAGGCCCATCAGACAAATCAGCCCATCAGACTCTGCTGCCGTGGGCATCATGCTTCCAGCACCCAGACAATTTAACTTGCAGCTACCTCAGAAATCTCTGTAACACTCCGTAATACTGCCATAGCACAAGACTGGCTGGATGTACTTCAATATCCCCTTGAGTTGGCTAACCTCTGAATGCACAGTGATACTCGTTTGGCTTGTAAACATTTGTTTTACACTTACTAAGAGGCATATCCTTTTTATTTTGCTTCTGCAAAGATGTAGCTCCTCCCATGTAGATGAGGCCAATGTCATATGGTAGACACTGTCTTGGGCACATTTAAAGCCATGGTTTGATACCCAGCCTGGTACAAAAACATTTTTGGAATTTAAAGAAAAGTTGATACGTGAGGGACTATATTTCAGGAAGTTCTGGCTCGCAATTTCTCCAAGTTTGGAACACTAACACTATGCTTAGCCACAAGCATAAATGTGTGAAATTTCTTGTACTTGACACTGGGAAAAAAAGCCTTAATAGCAGCAGAGAAAGTGCTCCACTGTAATGTCACACTGACTTATGGAAACTCAAACACCTGTTTAAGTCTAAGAATTATTTAGATTAATTCTGCATGTGGTAAGAGACACATTTCATGGCAAATACATTTTTGGATGAAAAGGACCTCAGGACAATTAACTTCAGAAAATAGTGACACATCCAGCATAGCCCAGGATCATAGTACATACATAGAGGAAGATGGCTATGTGCCTCCTGTTTTATGAAAAAGAAAAAAGAAAAGAAATAAAACAGTCAAGGACTGGAAACTGGAGTCATCTGAGAAGGGTAGGATGTGGTGCCATGGTACTGATTTCCACTGTGCCACCCAATGGATGAGAGCCAATCTGAAGGAGTAAAATAAGATGAAACCTGTAAGAGGCTGTATAGAATTGCCATCTTATAGAAGCATGGAATAAGTTGCATTTGATAAAAGAGTCAATTAGCATTCTTATTGTAGTGAAATACTACAAAAGCTCAGATACCCACCAGTGGTACCTGGTGGAAAATGCCAACTTTATGAGCTACACATGTGAAATATCCATGTACTTTCACACTCTTGCTTTGCTAAAATCAGTGAGGCGCAGTCAGGTACCTAGCAATACTTTCAGCATCATTGCTTGCTGAGCTAAGTTTATCCTCACCAAATTCACGTCCATGGAAAAAAAAAAGTGTTTCATAACTGCAATGTCAATGAGGGAAGGGGAAGAGAGAAATGCTGCACCATGGAAAGAGAAACACAAACTACTGATTCTGCAACAGACAGTAAGGAAATACATAATTTAAGGAAATTAGGAAGAGAGGATTCTGTGTACACGTTAGGAGTTCAGTCTGAATCATTTATTTTTCAGCAACAGCAAAACAGGCTTGACATTTTTAAATAATACATTGTAGCTGAGATGAAGGGCCTTTCAAATATGCTCCATTGCACACTAGGCTGAACAGCCTGCGACAAACTGAGTCAATAGAACTCCCGACAAGGGAATCAATGCGATTCGCAGTGTTCCTGGTAGAAATGTCATTCAAAATTGATGACAGGATTTCTGACCAAGTGCTATTTCAGGGTAGCCTTTATCATTCTCTTTCTGCCACTACAAGTTATGACTTTTGACCTCTCTCAGAGGCATCACAAATTCCAACTGAAGACTGAACTAATCACATTCCAATGCATGGAAATTAGCTTAATAAAAATGTAGGGAAAAAATATAATAGGTACTTATGAAAGCTCTCTGTAAAATAAAGTACCATGAGCTAACAATTAGAATCTTACTATCTCGGCTGCTAGAGAAACACACAAGATAATAGCTCTTTTTCTAACTCTTTTCTTCACCACAGATGGAAGAATCTTTAAAGTTTATGTTCTAAATTACTTTGGAACCTTTATAAAAATAATCACAGATGCTACAAACACCATTTAGAATACAGTATTATTAAATCCATTGGTTTTTTGTTGGAAAATCACTCAGACTGCTGTAATCTGGGTTTTTATTTTTCATGAAAAGAGTACTTTACCTCCACCAGAGTGAATATTTTACAGAAGGAAAATTTAAGCTACCTATAGTCTAAAGTAGAAGTTATGGGAAACTTTTCAAGTTCTATGACAATTTTTATGATTTCTAATGTCACCACTATGAATTGAGTTGAACCTAAGATTTTTCAGTTTTTCTTTTTCTTTTCTTTTTCTTTTTTTTTAAATGCAGGCAAAAGCTGTTGAAGACAGAAATATAGAGTAGCCAGTGGGTTTTGACAGGCACCTACAAATATTAAGAGATTCATGTTTATGCTCTTGTTTTGTTCATTTTAAACCAGGGACCTGAACTTTAGTTTTCCCACACTCCTGATCAAGGGATATTGGTTTATGTGGGACTGACTTTTTCCAAAAACTGTCAAGGTATTTGGTTGGTCTTGATGAAAACTAGGAAACGATTTTGAAAATGTTACATTTTTCTTGGGATAGATAATTGTTTCACTACCCTTCCCTAATCAGAACCCCCATCCTACTGCACAACTATTACTTGCTTGTATTAGGTTCTTCTACATCCACTAAACAAGTGAAATTTGAGGATATATATTTGAGGTTCTGTATTGGAGAAGCACATGCTGTCACACTGAACATGTACTGCTTCCATCCAGTCTGTTATACAAAACTGTGAGTACCTGCCTCCTCTATACCTCCTAAATTTAGGCCTTTGACAATCAAAAATACTGTATGTGGTATAGGATTACTAGGGAGAACTATACTCATGGAAGGTAAATGGGTGCATTCAGGGAGAAGGCAGGAATGGAATCATTTGGATATTGCCATGTGAAAGCAGGTAGAAAACCCAATGCTTTGTACCATACAGACTACTGTAGAGCCCATTTAAGTTAATAGAAAGGTTTCCATCAACTTCAAGAGGCTTTTGATCAGGCCTATAATTTGTAAATAGTTCAGAATGTCATTGCCAAATGTACATATATTCAATATTATTACACATGATCTAAATCCCATTAAATATCCAACACTGTGAAAGAAATTCCAGTTGGTTTCATATTCCAAAATCAATATTTCATTCTAAAGCACAACTCAGATTGCTAAGTGACAAAATAATGATCTAGCACAGCATTTACAAAACAAGCACTAAAAGGCAGAAAATGAATAGTTAAAATCATCAAGTCTCACACTGTCATGTAACACATGCATGTTGGGCCATATTGTACCATCTGTTTTTAAGCAGAAGTTTAAGTTAGCGTGGAGAGCACCTTAGAAACAGATGGTACAATATGGCCTGCTATTCTTTTCTGGTATAAAGAAATGCATATTTCCTCACAGTCCAACATCCTTATCTGTGACCCTCTTCCCCCCCTTATCATTTTTTTTTATGCTTTATCTATTATTTTGGCATATCTAAATATTTTCTTTTAAGGTGTGTTTGATGAGAAATGATACTGGTACTGAATACAATGTTTATTTGCTGGTAGATTTAACTGTAATTTCTCTGGGCTATTGAATGCTTACTATTGGTTAAAAGGAAGAATATATTTTAAAGATAAAACCAGGAAGGTTTGGAGGTAGACAATGACAATATTGTCATGCTTTGGTGTTTTCTGTTTCTCTGAACAGGAGAGCTGATAAAAAAATAGAATTTCCAAGTAATAAATATAGGGGGGAATGAAGGTGCTTGTGGAGTTTTTCTCCTTTTGACCTGTACTGATGCCATACAGGGAAAAAAATTAAGTCACTACAAGACAGAACTGAGATAGTCTAGAACATCTAATTCCCTGCCACATTTGAATTTATTTTAAGTGTAAGCTTAACTTAAGCTTTCCTATATTTGTAACTCTTAAATTAGATCTGAGATAATTACAGCAGTATTTGGCAGAACCAGGTTATAAGGCTGTGGCTCACATTGGGCTAGGGCTCACACTCGGTCATGCTGAAGTTATTCCAACTTGTATAAAATACTTGAATAGTAATTGGACCAAGGAACAGAGCTTAGATGTCACAGGTAAGGACTCTAAATACCAGGTTCTGTAAAGTTATTCTCACAGTCTCCAGTTCAAAAGTGTACTTATACAAAACAACTTCAATAGGTTAGACGTACAGCACAACCTCCTACTACTCTTCCATTTTTACGAATGGAGATTAAGGTCTCAAATGTGCAAAAAACTTTGGTAAAAGAAAGTTGCTTTTATTACTGTAGGCTTGCACGGAACTGTATAAAGTGGATATAAACAACACCCAAATGTTGTTTCTCAGTTAATATATCAAGGGACAATATACCTTGACCAATATGCAGCCATCAGAACAATGTCAGCACAGATATCACATTTCTTGGGGTGGTCTCAACACTCCTCCAGTCTCAGCTCCACATAACAGAACCCATGTTCCCTCAATAACAACTGCTTCAATCACAATTTTAACCTGCTCTTTGGTCACAGCTACCCTCCCTTTTTAGGAACACCAGCAAGTTTGGACATGCCTCTTTCTCTGGCAGCCCATATTGCCAACAGATTGGAATGGCTTCCTATAGAGATGTTTCACTCCAGACACCCAGGTCTCAGCCAATTAAGAGCAGCCATGGGTCTCTCCAGCCCACTGAGAAAAGGGGCTGCCCAAGACGAGCTGCAGGTAGGAATATAGAGAGTCACAAGAAATTGCAGAGGCTGATACAAGCTAAGGGCTACAAGAGAGAACAATTTTGCCTGTTAGACAAAGGCAAAAGATCTGCAGCAGACTAACCACAGAGCAAGATCACAGAATGTAGAATCTAGACCTGTTCAAATCACCCTGTGTTGAGTGGCATTCCATAAATAGCAAGGACCAATGCACACTTTGTCATTACTGTGGACACAGCATGAGAGGCAGAATATATAAATTAGAATATGCAGAAGAAAGAAAAAGAAGATACAGAAGTTGACCCTGATCCCATTTTAGACAATTAGAAGGTTTTTCATATGCATACAATCAGTTCCAAAAGAACTAAGAGAAGCACAGTAAGAAAGGGAATACAATATTATACAGAAGGGGTGTTAAACTCATCCGGCCACAGGGGGCCAAATAAGTGGTGTTGGTCCAGATGAATGGCAAGTGTCATCTAAAAGTACTGGTGGATTGCTGGGGAAACTTCACTGATGAAGGTTTGTTGCTTGGGAAGGACGTGTAGGTCACATTGAGGAATACTGATGGCTAAAAAAATGATATTTAGAGATTGGCTTGTAGGTAAAGCAGACATTGCATTAGAACAAAGGTCCAGGGGAATGGCAACGCTTAAGTCGTTTCTAAAATCCTGTTTGTGACAAAGATTCACAGACTTTCAAGGCAGACACCATGTCTGAGGCCAAGCGACAAACAGGCTGGGAAATTTGCAGTGTTCCATGAAAACCCATAACAATGATAGGTTTGCCATGTTGGAGCCAGGTCACAATGCCCAGCTACAAAGCCTCTGGGATTTCCGGTTTTGGTGGACAGACCCAATTAGGAGGCTGGGATTGCCCAAATTGAGACACCAGTAAATGACCGAATTAAGATGTGTTCATGGGATGGGTTTGTTGGAACAAAGGAATGCTGACAGGACAGAATGTGGACAGTATGACACCCACAGGGAAACCAATCAACAGTACCTGGAGATGAAGAATCATCAGGAGAGAAAGAATACAACAGGAAGGATTTCAGAGCAGCAGGTAGTCCCTGAGGGGGAAACTGGAGGCCACCATGGGCACCAGCTCACCCACCTGATTGGCGGAGGGGTGGGCCTCCATCCTCAAACTTCAAGGTTGCTGACATCTGACATTCACAGGGTGAAGATTGTGTACTGGCCAGATGTACCTTCCCTCTCTGAACTCTGGAACTGGTAGATAAATAGAATCAGGGTGAGGATAGGGGGAGGGAAGAAGTGTTATTTTGCTTTTTTATTTGCCTTTCCTGTGTTATTCTTATCTGCTATCACTGTGTATCAATAAAATTTGCCTAATATTGAATGGAAAAAAGTTGTTGACAGTCTGAGGGTTTGGGTCTTCCTGGAACACATTAACTGGGTCATAAACCCAGTGCCAACACACAGGACAAAATGGAAAGCACAGGGTTGCTCCCTGATAAATATGTTAATCTGTGTTATATAGCAATTCCACTGGGACGAAAGAGAAGAAGGCACCAAGTTATCAGTACTATAAAAGTGGATTAGGGCCAGAAGAAATATGATCTATGCTTCAGGACCCAAGATACCAAAAGCATAGGGGCAGTCAGCAGGCAAGGGAGCCCAGAGGAAAACTACTAAGAAGTATATACAAGGGAGCAGGAAGTGAATAGGATTACATAGCAGGGAAATACATCTAGAGAAGTGACACTAGTCACAAGGAAATAGGTTCAGAAATGGAGGCAGACAAACCAATGGAGAAGTATGTGCAGGGTAGAGGAAACAAACAAACAAGTAAGATTCTCCAAGTATCTAATTGACTTGAATGTCTATATTCCCACTGATTTTCAATAGAACTAAAGTATGTTAAAATAAAATTACTGAATGTGTTCATTTGCCCTTGTTCTGTGAAAAGATCAAATAAAAACACTGGGCATTCCCAGTAATTTTCAGTGCACAGAACTAAGAATGGAACCACATATGTTGCGAATAGAAAGAAGCAGTGGGATGTGCTACAAAAGAATTGGGGATGCCCTAATTTTTGGTCTAGCCTGAAGGCAGCAACATTTGGTAGACAATAAAAACACCTTATAAACCCTTTAAGGATGACTGATACTTATTGTTTAATACTAAACAATGATTTTTTTTACTGTACCTTCAACATTTAGTTATGACATACCCTAGATTAATCATTATTTAAATATATTTGTCTCTATGATAGCTATGCATCTTCAGTCTTTCCCCCATTTTATATGAATTTTGATTTTCTTAAATGCAAATTCTGTACTTGTATTTCTGTCTTTCTCTTAATCAAGTACAACACAGAGCCAGGTTACGGTGATCATTGAAATTCACGTTGTACTCCCTTTTGCCCTCAAAATCCCACAGACAAAATAAAAATCAACTCTCAGTGCTCTCTGGGGAGAGAAGCCAGAGTTTGTGTAAACATATAAAAAGTGATAGTTATAGACGTTGGCTTAAAATGATAACTTGATTGTGCAACTCTTCCCATTAATATTTCTCACATAATCAGCACAATATATAACATCTGCACTGATATGGTTGCTCTGGAGATGCACTTCCATCTGTTCACTGTGGTTTATGCTATTCTTCTTGCCAAGAAGCTTGACAAAAGTGCCCTATTGAACTTGTGCTTTGACTCCTTACTCACTACCTTGAGTGTTTATGACATAAGTGATCTGCTTTCTAAAAAGATAAACTCTCTGAAGCCCAAGCCTTCCAGATAGGACACACTGACCCACTACTGCTGAACACAAATTTTGTTGTCCTCCCTTATGGCCCAAAGTCACACTATTTAGTAGAATTAGAATTGGCTCAAGTTTTGTTTGCTTGTGTGTTTGTTTTAGTAAAATGGCTTTTCTATCAAAAATGCCCATTGATCAACTGTAACTTTTCAGGGGAACACACTTGGTTCAGTGCAAGAGATCTCAGTTCCAAGAAGGTTTTATGGTCAAGATCAGATACATGTTCAGGGTTATCCAGAGTCTAGTAAATAGGGCACTCATCTGGGATGTGAGAAGTCCTCTTCCACATATTTGTTCTGCCATTCTCTCACATTCTGGGTAACAACCCTAACCACCAGGCCACTGGTAGTCCAGGTGGTAACTTAAGGTGTTTTTCTGTATGTATTCACAATTCAATTGTGCGAGGCTTACTTGGCACAAATGAAGCAACAATATTTTTAAACTTACAGTTTTGAAAGCTAATTGTTTTCCAACTTCAAATTTCAACTTAAAAAACCTACAGCTTGCTAAACTACCCAAGGATTTAACACAACACAACGTTCTGTAATTGCATCATCATATTTGCCAAAATGAAAAGAGTGTAGGGAAAAAATAAATTCACTGGTAGTAGTTCCCCTTTCTCCTCATAGTTTTATCAACCATTTCAGAGGCATTTTATCAAGAAACTGAAAAAGTAAGTATGGCATATTTTAAATCAATACAATAATACATCTTAGCCATACAAATACAAATACAAGCATATATAAATCCAAGTAGAATTAGGTGGGAAATATATTTCCTGTTCCATAAAAGTCTGGGGTATGGGTGAGGGGAACTCCTGGCCTCACATTGGAACAGGAATATAAATTCCTGTACTTTTGTGAAATTTATCTCATTTTCATTGTTAGTTTAAATTTCAAAGAAAAATATTTTAACTAAAATATGAACTTTCAACCTTAGAAAATATTAAAATGAAAGTGTTAATATCAAAACGGCTCTCCATCTTTTTTAGTCAAGAAGTTCCTAAAAATCCACTCTTGCTCTTTAAAAACTCTGATTATAATGACTCGCCATTTTCTCATGAAAAAAAGATCTAACTGAAAAATTACCAACCATTTCTAGTGTCAATGGGGCTACTCTTGAAAGTTATATATGTGCAAAAACATTTGCCGGTTCGGAATTTGTTTCTGTAGTTTATTCTAGATGATATATTGCTAACTCGAGCAGCAGTATTTTCTCTGCTTATAGAGAAGGCATTTATTTGGGTAGACTGTAATTTAAAATATGCATTAAAATATATTTCCAATGACATGTTTTTGATTCCAAGTCTATCAGCAAAACATTTAAGTATATGCTTAACTTTTGACATTTAAGTAATCCCATTATCTTCAATTTGCTTCATTCTAACTGCTAACACCCCTAAAATGTACATAAGCATATTTCTGGGCCTTGGCCTTCAAGCTCCTTTATTAACAAATGCAAAACAAGTAAAACAGTAGTTTTTCTAACAATTTTTCACTTGACTAGAGTATCAGATAAGGCTGACTTCAATCTCCTCATTCAATTTCAATAGCATTAAAATCTTCAAGTACAGCTGCAGGCTATACTCTGTACAAGTACAGCAGGCTTTCAGCATAATTCCCCAAATAACAGGTTATTAATGAGGAGATTTCACATTGAGAATTTCCCTATACACTAACACTCAACTGGTTTACATTCAAAACTCACTTTTTAAATACCACCATTACCTAATATGATATTAAAATTTCTTGTGTTAAATTCTAGCTACTTCACTTAAATTATCTTAGTTCTTGTTCATTCCTTTAGTATTATTCTTTCTTTAATGAGAAATAAAGCACTGAATAGTTCTGATTTGCCAGAGAATGATTGTCCTAGAAAAGTGAACGATAGAAAAAGTTAATGTAAGAGATAACTGGCCAATTTCTACTGTAAGTTACATTTATGTCTCTTCTCTGGATTAACTACTTTTTCAAACAGCTTCCCAAGTGTCAAAGGTGAATAAAAAAGAGGTGATTGCCAGAAGGTTTCCCAAAGAAGAAATTCTTTCCAGATTTCATTCCGAGTCCAAGTGGTTTCCATTACCTGAAAAGAATGAAAACCTTTCCTTACTTATCAAAACACGTGTTTGATAATAATTTTGAAAGTTCGATTAATTAAGCCTTACGACATGCTTGTGAAATAGACAAATGGTGTTTAATACGGTTTGTCAGAAAACAAACATTCTACTTTACTGAAAAAATGGAAGTTTCAAACAATGTTTTAATTCTGCTGCATAACTGATACAAGACTTTGCATGTGTGAAAAGACATGAGAGCAATCCAGCCCCAGGCAGAACAGGGGCTTTGAATCTTTTGTCTGATTTAACACATTTGCCTGATGACTGTTATAATAACTGGGTCAGTCAAAGGGAGGGTGCAAGTCTATATGTGTACATTTGTGCTTTGCCTATCACCTGTCCTCCCCATTTTTGAATAATGAACAGTTTCCAGATGTTGAATAACAAACAGGTATGTCATAACACATGTGCATGACTGCAGAGTGCTTTTAAAATGGCCAATTGAATGTAAAACTAACCCTTGTTAAATCAGGAAGTAAATGAAGGTGCTTTAAGTTAGAGCACCTTAGGAAACTTGTGTACATTTTCCTACAAAGGTTTCATGTCATGCCTCGGGTCTATCACAGGGAGGAGGCAGAGAGTCTTCTTCCTGTGCAGCCAGCCAACAGGCAGGGGAGAGGAATTAACTGGGCAGTGATCATGGGTGCGGGTGCCCCAAGTGGGACCCCTAACCAACCGGAGAGGGTACTCAGTGCCTCATGGCACCAGCAGGGAGAGGGCATAGTCCCCAAATGTCATCTTGCTGCCCACACACACCAGGGAATGAATCCTAGTTGGCTTCTTGCAGCCAGCCAGCAGATGGGGGAGGGGGGCAGCTGGGCAACAATCAGGCTGGCTGGCTTCCCCAGCAGGCTATGGTGCTCCCTCTCTGTGGCCTTGGCCAGTGCATGGAAGCACTCAGCCCCCACCATCAAACACCAAACACCTGTTAGCTTTGACGATACTGTAACTTTAAGTGCTCTGTGTAAAACGCAAATGTTATAGCATGATTGAGGTGCCCTTCTGTAACTCCTGTAAGCACCCAGAGTCAGAATTACAATCAGGTGTAATACCAAGGGGTGAAATCCTGGCCCTACAAGTCATTGTCAAATCTTCCATTCATTCCAATAGGACCAAAAATTCAAACTAGGAGTAATTCTAATATAATAAAAACTTCAACACTTCTGTCTGTCTGTCCATAATGCCTTGGGCCAACTGTGCATATGTGGCCTAGAACCTGAGGGCAGACAAACAGGCAGGCAGAGGCAGAGTTAGGGGCGGAGGTGGATGGAGCCAGGCTGTGCTCCCCGCTGCAGGGACTGGCCATGTGGGGGCATGGCATTCTTCCATGGGGACGTGGCTTGTGATCATGGTGGGGGTGGTGTGTGGCCGTGGGGGGGGG
>NW_017729024.1:38514855-38520414 GCF_001723915.1 Gavialis gangeticus | reverse complement strand
GGGGCACACTGCCACAGGATGCCGCGAGGGGAGCGGACAGGGGGATGTGGGCAGCACCTGCTGAATGCAGCACGTGGCCCTGGGGTTGTCCGCATCCCCCTTCCCACCCCCTGTACAGTACCCTGCGACCATGCCCCCCCACGTACCAGGATCATCAAAACATGGGAGGGATGTTGTGTGTGGCTGCAGGGGTGTGGCATGTGGCTGCAGCCACATACTGCAGCTGGTGGGTACTGCCCATGTCACCCTGCCCACTCCCCTTGGGGCTGCCTGCCACTGTGCACCTGCCCCATGCTCCCTCCGTGACCCACAGCCAGCAGGCACTCCCCATGTGGGGGGTGGGGCCTTGGTGCACAGCTGCAGGGTGCCACACAGGGAGCAGGCATGGGAGGCATGCCCTGGCCCATGTGCTACAGGCAGTGGGTTCTGCCCATGCTTTGTGTGCCCATTCCATGCATGGCACCCTGCAGCCGCGTGCCCTGCATGGAGGGGTGGTGTGGTGTGTGTGTGTGGGGGGGTCATGGGGCTGCAGGGTGCCACGAAAGAAGTGGGAAGAGGGGTGCAGGCAGTGCCCGCTGGTTGCAGCATGTGGCCGTGGGGCAGGGTGTGTCCCCTCCTGCTTCCCCCCCCGTGCACGGCTGTAGGGTGCCACATGGGAAGCCAGTGCAGGGAGTGCACCCTGCACAGGGGGGCATGGTACATGGCTGCAGGGTGCTGCAAGGGCTGCAGGCAGGGGGATGCAGGCAGTGCCTGCTGTATGCAGCATGTGGCCACAGAGTGGGGCATGTCCCTGTGCGGCATCCAGCAGCCATGCACTGCGCCACCCCCCTCCCCATGCCTAGGTATACTGAAGTATACTGAGTGCTAGTTATGGCTAGTCAGATATTTTTTATTGAAATTAATTTCAGGGAAAACTGGGGTTTTGTGCCATTTTTTTTTTACAAGGAAAGTCTGCTTTCTGAAGATTTTTGTTGTTTGAAAGTTAAATATTTTAGTTGGAAAAAGATTGTTGAGATTCAGATATTTTGTCAGGGTATTGCTGGACACATGACTTAGTGCAAGCAGAGACTACAACTCCCATGATGCACCATAGCCAAACATACGAAAATGCATCATGTGCACTCTGTAAGATATGTAGCTCATGAGCAGATATCACAAACTATAAAGGATAATGGGAGTATGAAATATCAACTGCAACAAGGCTTCCATTGGCATGATAATAGCCTTTTTAAAATGAAACATTTTGGTGTTCGTTTCTTTTTGCCAGAAAGCTAACTCTTCTACAGAAAAGTTCAACAAAACCTTCAAGATCGTCAGTGAAAATAGTAAGAACACCACCACCCACAATAATTCTGGCCAGGTCTAGTGCTTATTTTAAGTCAAAAGTTGTACTCATATTACATATCATTAGCACAAAAGCTACCTAAAAAATAAATACCACCTATAAAAAGTGAATTCTAAAGAGTTACTGATTTAGAAGTTAGATATATCAAGTGGGTTATGAAATTAATGCTGCTGGCAGACTTCACAAAGACTTTCTTTTATATTACTTTTTAGCACTAACAAAAGTATTTCTAAGGAATGAAACCCACCTCAGAACAGCCTATGGAAACCTGTTAGCTTTTCTGCCATTTCTACCCTTCCTCCTGTCCCGTTGAGAAAATGTAGTTATCTATTTATGTGCAACACAAGCTTGAATCTGTCACAGATAAATGACACTGATGTATACTGATGTCAAAACAGTAGTTTTTAGGTTAGCAGATGTGGGAGCATCAGGATCATAAGCATGCGCAGACTGAGTTGGGTTACAGCAGAGCAAATAATTTACAGATAATTACTGACTCAATGAATGTAGCTATTTTTTGGTGACAGAATGTCCTTTAGCTAGCTGATTTTTTTTTAAATTCAAAATGTAAGTTTGCTGAACTGAGTTCTCTCCCCATTGTGGGCTGATTAATGCTCTGAGATTTTGGCCCTCAATATCCAAAATAAAAAATGTGCTTGATAGTTTGAGCATGTAACTTTTTTTTACCTCAGTGAATGAAAGTTGAGAAAAACTGTTTGCAAGGCTGTGGGACTTTGAATCTGTAGGAGAGAGGTGGAAGAGCAGAATTAGGAATTTTAGCATATACGCTTTCCCTTTTCTAGGCCTTGCCTGAGGTGAGCTAGAAATGAAATATATGTATAGTTGAAGAATTTAAGCTTTGCACACCGTATTTGCCCATGCCTTTGTCACTCCATGTTTGCTCGTGTTTCTGTAACTGTATGTCATTATGGAATCTGAGATTCAAGGTGCTCAGCCATATCCTTGACTGGTTCATTTAATAACCTTTATACTATTTGGTTTTGTAAATCCTCTTTCCTTGCAATGCCAGGAATGTCCCATCCCATATGAGGTACAGAATTCCCTTCATGTGACCTTAAAATTTAGTTTTGCAAAAATGTAATCTACTGATAAAAAATAAAGTAGACAAAAGGGGTAAAGTCAAGGCAGGTGTCTAGTCATTTTTAAATTTTAGCAGAATTAATAAATTGGCTTATTATTCCTGAGCTAGTTCTCCTGTACCTGTTAAGTACCTTATGCAGCTAAATGAATTTCCATTACTTTTAGTGGGTCACTGACCTTAAAAATTGTTTTCAGTTCTTATAATCTTGGTGAATTTTACTTGTTTGTGGGATAGTGAAAACTGATTGCAATGCTGTTTTGAATACTTCTATTATATTCTGTATTACAAATAATTAAAAAAATGTTTATATTTTCTCCACATTACTGGTTCATAATATATTTTTTCATTTTTTTACATGAGTTTACACAAACACTCATAACAAATGTGCTTTTTAATTAGTTGGTCAAAGAATTTGCTATGATTCAGTTATTTAAAGATTTTGTGTTCTATAACCAATGGGTATACACGGCATCTAAAATCTATTTACTACCCAGTTGAATGACTTGTATTTATTATTGAAGTGATTTTCCCATCAGCTTTCTTTTACTTTGCAAAAATGAGAGCCTCTCTTTAATTCAGTCCTGCATTTTCAGCCTCTTATATGATATTCCCAATTTGCCTCTTAACATTTTCCCCAATCTGTCCCTTTTAATTCAGTTTTCAAGAACTATTCCATTGACTGGCTTCACTACTATTTCTCTTCTGTAACTCCTAAGCAATGAGTAGATGCCTGAGCCAAGGGATCCAGATACACTTTAAAATGTACGGAATTTTATGTAATGTGCTTACAATCCAGGGATTGAGAGCTCCAGGTGCCACCCAAAATTACAGTGTAACAAGGCCCTTATGTATTTTTAAAGAATGCCTTTCATTCTGGTATCCTTAATTGAGAACAAGGTGATGTGAACACCTAAAGGAAGAGAAGGGAAGGGGTTGAATTACAGTACAAGATGGTCTGTGGGTATAGCTCACAGGTGTGTTTGGGCAATGTGGTAGTTTAGGAAAGTGAGTTCTTCAACTGGGGCCCTTTCAAGGCTATAGAATCCCCAGAAGTTGTTATATCTCTGTCTCTGGAAATTTTGAAAAGCAAGTTAGACAGGCATCTGGATAGTTTAGTCATGGGTCCTACCTTAAGCAGGCGCCTGGACCAGGTAACCTTTTGAGGTCCCTTCCAGTTCTACTTTCCTATGATCATACCAACATAAAGATTTTTAACTTGGGCATGTTCTTTATCTACAGGTTTCACTGGGGATAACTATGCTTTTGATATTCAGTTAATGAACCCTTACAGTGCTCCAAAATAGTAATAATACCCCTTTTGCAGAAGGGAGATCTGAAATGCAGAAAAGGCAACAGCCCAAACTGAATAAATAAGCTGATGTAGGAGCCGGGCACAGCACCTCCGAATACTGATTCCTTATCCTGTGCTATGACTATCACACAAAGTTTTCTCACCAATTAATGTCCTACTTTTTGTGCTGGTAGTTTCCCGTTTCTTCTTTTCCTTAACTCTGTTTCCCTGAACTTCCTTATGCCAGGTCTTATACATATAAATAATGCAAAAATAATGTTTCATGCCTATTAATAGTATTTAAATAGAGAGAATGGAAGAATTCTTCTCTCTCTCTCTCTCTCTCTCTTTCTCTCTCTCTCTGAAGGTGGGATTGGAAAGGATGGGCTTAATTAACTGGACAAAAACTGAGATGGATAGTGGAAAGGCTGTGTAGACGAACATGACTAAAATGAAACAAAGTACAGGAAAGAAAACCAGACAAATGTATGCACACACATGCATTAAAGGGATTTTTTTCCTACTTCGTGGACAGAACGGCGAAGCAGATGTTGTGATTTAAATAGTAAGCTAAAGACTAACATATAAACCTTACTCAAATTCATATGATAAAAAATTCCAAAAGCAGAGAACATTGACTGCTTATAGATGTTTAAAAAATAAAAAACAAAACAGAGCTTGATTTTAAACTTGGGTTGCATGTGCCCAGAAGAGGTAGTGCATAAGTTGGACCTGGCTCTCCCAACAGCTGTATATTTTGGGCACTTTAGTGGGGGTTTCTTGGTGCTTTTATCTAATAGCTAATTGAATCATCTATTAGATAAAGGTGCCAAAAAATTCCAGGGAAGCATTTGATCTATACAGATGCTGCAGAGCTAGGTCAAAGTAACGCACTGCTTCTTTCGGTAAAGCATGGGGTTTTTTTTTGGGGGGGGTGGTGTTTCAGTGGCTGCAAGCAGCCATTGTTGTTCAATGAGACTATGCCAAGTATTTTGGGGAACAGTTATTCAAAAGATATACCTATTATATATAACCTTCAGTTATTCAAAAGTTATACCTATTGTGCTATGCCAAACACCTTACTACAAACACAGAAAGCAGGGATTTTCCTTTTTAATTCCATTGACTCGTAGGGCTGTGTGAAATTTCATCACCAGCTTTGTTTCAAGCCTTTCTCGACTCACTTTGAGGTTGAAACAGCAAAATCAAAATGGAACAGATATTGTCGAAACAGCCTTGAAACAAAACAAGGCAAGTCAAAACGTTTCACCGTTTCAACACTGTTTCGACATTTTGCCCATAGCCTATAATGGGAAAGGTTGACACTGTCTATAACTCCATCTTTTTTTTGCCTGATTTGGATGAAACTTACAGGAATGGTAGCCCCTTCCTGCCAAGTTTCAAGGAGATAGGTGCAGGAGATTCAGAGAAACTGCATCCCAATTCCTGAAAGCAAAAACTTGTGTCGTGTATGTGTTAAGTCACAGCAGGGTGAAACCTACAGGCATGCTAGCCCCTGCTGAGGTCATAAGGCCTGCTAAGTTTCAAGGAGATAGGTGCAGGGGTTTGGGGGAAACTGCACCTCAAGCTGCAGACAAGCAAAACTTGTGACCTGGGTGACACTGTGTGTTAAGGCACAGCAGGGTGAAAGCTGTAGGAATGGTAGGCCCTGCTGAGGCCATGAAGCCTGCCAACTGTTGAGGAGATAGGTGCAGGGCCCCAGAACCCAGAAGCCCTGCACCTCTAGCTGCTGACAGGCAAAACTCATGATATGTATGGGTGCTTGTGCAACTGTATCTGTCTTGGGGCAGTTGTCTGTAT
>NW_017729024.1:38492974-38509855 GCF_001723915.1 Gavialis gangeticus | reverse complement strand
TACCCCATCACTTGCCACCACAAACCTGGTGGTAATAAGTTACCACAGTATGAACCTGAGCTGGCAATGTGATGCTGTAGCCAGTAGGGCCAACAATACCCTGACATGCATCAATGGATGCATGTTCAGCAAAACCATTGAAAAAAAGATTCTCTGGCTCTGCTTGGCATTAGTGGGACTATAGCTGGAGTACTGTATCTAGTTCTGGGCTCCACACTTTAACAAGGATGTGGTAAAGCTTGAGAGAGTCCAGAGAAAGGCTACCCATATGATCAGAGACTTGCACAGCAAGCCATATAAGAAAAGGCTGAGGGACATGGCACTCTTCAGCCTGAAAAAGAGATGGCTGAGAAGGGACTTAGTAGCAGCTTACCGCTACATCAGAAGCATACATCTAGGGCTTGGTGAACAACTGTGCACCAGGGCACCCTTGGGGAAAACTAGAAGTAAGAAAGACACAGAATGGAACAGCTGTTTCAAATCAAAAAAAAATTTGAAATGAAATGCTGTTCCGTTGAAACATCGAAACACTGGTCGAAACAGAATGCTGCCATTTTGCACAGCCCTACTGACTTGGTAAATATGGGCCCACTGAATGCAGCTACCAATCAATTGACTTTAAACATTGACAAACAATCTCCAAAACATTTCTGTTAGGCAGCTTCATCACTTTGTTACAGACTGGAGAAAGAAAAGAATATTTCCAGGTTGTGCACTGATAGCTAAAGCCCTTAATTTATTTTTAAGTATGGTAACAAGAGGGAAGAGGCTCAACATTACTGATCACATTCAGGCATCATGAAAACCAACATGGACTGTGAATGCCTAGCCTCACTGACATCAAACCAGGGTAGTTCGATGATTTTAAGTGCTTTACATTATGCATCCAAGCTTGAAAGCTTTTGCCTTAAGCAACTGGTCCATGACACCCAAGACCAAATGCTGACAGTGAACCCAGTGCAGGAAGACTACTCACTTCCACTGGAGCCAGCAGGGCTTTTTACAGCTGCATGGAGCTTATTTTAGGATCAGGGCCAGTCTTTGTAAGAGCTGTTGTAAGAATTCTTGGCCCTCAAATCATACCTTTTCAAAAAGGGAAGTACATTGCACTGTATCAGAGACAAATGTGGCTCCTATAGGAACATCATGACTTTAGCAACATAATATTATGCTTCAGTGTCAGATGAATTCATATTGCATGCTTTCGTGATGGTTCCTGAGAAGCATGAGAAAGAGCTATAGTAAAAAGAACTTCTCTTTCTTTCATGACAGGTATTAGACAAGAGAATTACATCTTAAATATTTCTGACTTGATAACAAAACAGAAGACACTTGTACAAAGTAGAGCTGAGTGAAAACTGGAATAATGTCCCTCATAGAACACTGGCATATCAATATTTAATTCAATCCCAAATTAGGATGAAAAGTCAAGGTATCAAACATATTCCTCTGGAAGGAATAAAATCAGGAAAGAGTTTTATTTGGAAATCTTTTGTTTCAAGTCAGTTTGATATTAACCTGCAGATATGGTGTGGTTGGAAAGTTGGAAAACATCCAAAGAAAGCTGGTGGCTATGGCACGAGTACATGAAAAGAGTGCATGGGAGGATCTTTTATGGAATCAAGAAGATGTATATTAAAGAACAGAAGTTAAAGGCAAGACCAGGAAGAAGAGGAAAAGATTAAATGTGGAAGAACACTATTAAAACATAATTTACTCCCTTTTCTGGGAAGAAATTATAGCTGAAAGATGGTGGGAAGAGATGAAGAGATGGTTAGACCTAGCAATGTGCTGAAACCAGCAACCGATGCTGATGCTTTATGCTCTCATTCTCCATTACATAGTTAACTACTTTATAATTGCAACTTCCAAAATATTAATTAATAAACATTTTGTTTTACTTTAAAAGGACTGTAAATTCCAAGCACTTATGAAGTCACTATGGTTTACTTTTGAAAAAAAAATCACTTTGATGCTTGGAATTATGAATATTAAGCATTTAAAGGTTATCTAAAGTTGCCTAAAGGACATTTTTGAGGAGAATTTTTCTTTCTGATAGAGCCTCAAGGCAACGAAATCTCTCTTTTCTATCTGTTCAAAGTTCAAAGTACTAAGAGTTGCATTGTTATAGATAAAGGTTTATAGAAAGAACCCCTTAAAAGGTCAGGATCTGTAGATTTAAATCCCAGAACACCCAATGGGGAATTTAAATTACAGTAAAACAATTGTTCTGGAGGTCTGTGGCTAGCAGAGAAGAATGATGATGATGATGAAAACAAACTTGCTTATAATAAACCAGATTTGACTCTTCATTAAGAGTGGAAAGTCCATTATTTGTAGTGAAAGATACTGCCATGATAAGCTTCCTTTTTATTCAACATATGCAGTCATTTGAGCATTCAAGTACTGGTGCCACAAATAACCATGGAAAGCACGTTTTATACTAATATGCTAAAATAGTCACACTATAAGTAGCATACTGTATCTAAAATGGAATGCAACAGGGAGAGATCATTCTCTAAACTGAATATCAAAACTTACTTGGATGCAAAGCCAATTAAACTAGGCAAGCAAAATTACGTTTTCAGTTTTAATAGCTTGGACCATATGAATTTACTTTGTTAGTTACTTTCATGCTGGCAGCAGATCAACAAATGCAATAATTCACTAGATAGTTTTAATATTGAGCAGGCATCTTGTTTGACATTGCAGGGAGAAGTCTTCCCAGTTCCTTCATCAGGACTGGGTGAAGCCTAGGAACAGTTATACAAGCTGTAGCTCAGGAACAGTTACACAAGCTAGACCAGGATCTAATTAGAACCTTTGTTATCAAGATGGCATATGCAAACTATAATTAGTTTGTACAAATGTGATAATGTAAACTGTGCCCATGCTGAGCTGACAAAGGTGTGAACAAACAGATCTCTAATCTCTCAAACTATGTCTAGTACCTTCAAAAAGCTTTTATTTCTACCAGAATATTTCTAAAGAGAACAGTTATCAAAAAAAACTTTTTGGTATTGTTGAATCTGCCCTCAAGTTACCAGCTGAAACAAAATGTTGCAACCTTCATTAAGGTAATTCGCTATAACTATTTCTGGTTTTTTTCTGTTTTCATTTTTATTCATCTCCTATTCAGAGTGTATTTAGGGTGTGGTTTCATAACAGGGAATCTCATGCACATTTGAGATGATAAAAGTTTCTTTCATCATTTGTGCTAGAAGTCCATTCTGTTTCTTAAATCTAAAATTAGAAGCCAAACACTTGGCAAGTATGCCAAGTATGTAAATTTTTTTTTTAGAATCTAGCATTATAGCTACAAATGCCACCCACTTTCTGTCATAATAGAAAGAGCCAGAAGAAAAAGGTGTTTGTTTTTTTTTTCCCCTGCAGAAGTAGCTGCTGCTTCTTCAGAGATTTAAAGTTCTTATTTCTCCTATCACTTCCTCACTTCCCTTCTCTCAAGTTCAAAGATTTATTCCTTCTAAGTCTGATTTGTTGCTGTTGGCAGAAGGAGCAAGACAACCAGATAAACACAATAAACATCAACACCGGGCCAAATTCTGCACTGAATTACACTATATGAAATTTTGCAGTTAACGAAATGAGTTGGGATTTATGCCCAAGCTAACTCTGGGGAAAAAAACACTCAGATACCAAAGCAAAAAAATCTTTGGGGAAAGCATCATATCTTCATCTATGTGTGTACAGCCAAAGAGGACCAGTCCTAACTGGGTTCATCTACATGTGCAATTAATGCAAAGCAATAAACACCAGCACACAGTATGCCAGAGTTTATTGCTCCCAAACGCCACATTTACATGTGTGCCGAGGACTGCAGCAAATTGATCTAGGTCAGAGAGGCCCCAACTGGCAAGGGGTCTGGGGGGGCCAGCTTGCCAGCCCAGGGCTGGTCTGACCTGGCTCAACGTGCTGCAGAGGGGCTGGCTGGGGCACAAGAGCACTTCAGTGTGAGGCAGCCAGGAGGCATCCCTGGCAGCATCTACATGTGCATTGCCGCACAATAAATAACACTGCTGCAGGACAGTATTTACAAGTACTAACCTATGGCACTATTTATTCATTTACTGTGACCTAATAGGGCCACAAAGGTAGATGTGGAGACTTTACAGCAGAGCTATTTAGGCAGCTTTGCAGTAATTGCCTTGTGTAGACACCCCACTGGGGCTATAACTGCTCTTATATCACCAACATTTAGAAACTAACTGAAAAGTTTGGCCCCTTTACTGTAGGAAAAAAAAGATTTTTTTTCAAGACTATCCCTATAAAATTAAATGAAATTATACATGCAGGTGTATTATTTTGTTCCTGGTTTAATTGTTTCCCCCCCTAGTACTTCATTCCAACTCAAAACAAATCTTTTTTTTTTCTTTTTAAAAGAAGGTTGTTGATATAGTCACAGTATATAAGATCATGAAGAGAAGAAAATGGTGTCCAAAACCAAGTCAGGCTTGCAGAGTAATCAGTTGTTTATATATGGGGAAACATGCATGCCAGCCCAGAGATAAAGCATAAGGAGAATAAGGAGACTGCATCTTGAGACAAGCAAGGGCAAGAGACCCATTGCTGTATGTGTTGTTCAGTGACCGCTCAGAGCTAAGGAGTCTGGCAGAGGTCTGCTACATTCAGGCATGTCTACATGTTCATTAATGTGCCCTAGTTACTGCACATTAAGTTTAGTATTTAGTTAGCCATGTACATGAAAAGAGTGCATAGGAGGATCTTTTATGGAACAAGGAAGATGTGTATTAAGGAATAGAAGTTGAAGGGAAGACCAGGAAGAAGAGAAAGAGATTAAGTGTGGAAGAACACTATTAAAAGTATTAGCCAAGTACTAATTCTGTGTGCAGTAACTTGCACAACTGTGCAGTAATGCCAGCGCATGGGTTTTTTGTGATGCTTACTGTACAGTAGCCTAATAGCACTTCACAGTAGCGTATTAACGTGGTGTTTGACTGGCACGCTACTGTGCAGAGTTATTAGGTTGCTGTGCAGTAAGCATCTTATGTAGACACACACTTGGTGTTTGAGTTCTAAGGGCTCTTGCCCACGTAATCGGCCTTTACCACTAAAAATGTTCCTGGTTTAATTTTCCTTTCTTAGTTTATGATGACTAAATAAGTAACATGGATATGATTTACCACATACTCGTATATTATGCTGTAACTAGTAGAATGCAGTAGGGGGCATGTTAGAACAATTTTACCCTCCTGCCCTTTTAGTTCTACTTTACTGCCAGGTGGCATTTTAGGACAAGAAAAGCCCACAAGAGTCTTCCCAAAGGGAATGACTCTCTGCTGCAGCACTTCTGCCTCTCACTTTTTCTGGAGGTTTGGGGGGTGAAATCATTCTGTGCAAAGCACCTCAAGAGGCCGCCTGCCTCTCCTTCACAATTATGTCTTGTCCTTGCTTCAGGTACCATGGCTTCTCCTTGCTTTTTCTGGGTGCTTTCTGCATGCTTTTTGTATCTGGGCACTGGGTGTGGGGTACCCTTAAGGCTACACAAGGGTACACAAGCATTGCATCATCCACCCACTTTGTAAAGCTGCTCCCAGCAGATTTTTCCCCCTGCTATTTTTTGCACAGGGAAGAGTTAAACTTTGGTGCCTTTTTGGGGCTGAGCTTTTTGTGGGCTTTCCATTGTGGCACCAGACTGTCTGGGTTTTTTTTACCCCACAACAAGGCCCATGGGGGTGTTGGTTGCCCCCTGATGGCCGTTAAATTCATGGAACAGGGATCAGGGTGTTTATGCTGTATCCACAAACGAGAGCCTTTTGAGGCAGATGAGAGATGGCAGCACACAGATGCTACACTCTTACTGATGCAGCCCAGTATGCTGGTACCCTTTTTTGCAACAAGGGCACACTGTTGGATCATATTCATCTTATTGTCTACTGTAACTGTCAGGTACTTTTCTGCACAGCTCCTTCCCAGCCAATCAGCCTGTACTGGTGCATGGGATTCTTCTGTCTTAAGTGCAGGACTTTATACTTGTCCTTGCTGAATCTCATGAGATTTTGTTAGTCCTAATCCTCCAATTTGTCTATGTCACTGAATCCTAGCCCTACCCTCCAGTATATCTACTACCTCTCCTCCCCCCCCCCCCACCAGCTTGGTGTCATCTGCAGTCTTGCTTAGGGTGCACTCTATCCCATCTTCCAGGTCACTGATGAAGACATTAAACAAAAACAGCCCCAGGATCGACCCCTATGGCACATGGCACCCCACTTGATACCGGCTACAAACTCGACATCAAACCATTGATTACTATACTCGGAGCCCAATGCTCCAGCCAGTTTTCCATCCACCTTACAGTCTATTAATTCAGCCTGTACTTCTTTAGCTTGCCTGCAAGAATGTTGTAGGAGACCATATCAAAACATTTGCTAAAATCAAGGTATATCACCTCCACCGGTCTCCCCACATCCACAGAGCAAGTCACCTTGTCATAGAAGGCAATCAGTTTCCCTTTCTTAAATATGGGCACTATGTTTGCCCTCTTCCAATCATCCAGGATCTCTCCTGATCATCATGAGTTTTCAAAGATGATGGCCAGTGGCTCTTCAGTCTCATCAGCCAGCTCCTTCAGCATGCTCAGGTGCATCCCATACAGCCTCATGGACTTGTATATGTTTAGCTTTTCTAAATAGTCCTAACCTGTTCTTTCACCACTGTCGGCTGCTCACCTCCTCCCCAAACTGTGCTGCCTAGTGCAGTAGTCTGGGAGCTGACATTGCCTGTGAAGACTGAGGTAAGAAGGCATTGAGCGCTTCAGCCTTTTCTGCATCCTCTGTCACAAAGTTTCTTTCCCATTTGGTAAGAGACTCATACTTTCCCTGATCCTACTTTTGCTACCAATGTACTTGTAGAAACCCTTCTTGCTACCCCTCATGTCCCTTGCTAGCTGCAACTTGAATTGCACTTTGACCTTCCTGACTTCATCCCTGAATTTCTGAACTCTTATACTCTTCCCTATTCATTTGTCCAAGATTCCACTTCTTATAAGTTTCCTTTTTGTGACTTAGTTTACTGAAGAATTCCTGGCTAAGCCAAGCTGGTTTGCCAAACTTGCTAGTCTTTGTGCATTGGGCTGGTTTGTTTCTGCACTCTCAGTAAGGCTTCTTTAAAGTATAGCCAGCTGTCCCAGATTCTTCTCTCCCTCAGACTGGTTTCCCAGGGGATCCTGCCCATCAGTACTCTGAGCAAGTCAAAGTCTGTTTTTCTGAAGTCCAGGGTTCTTACTCTACTGCTCTCCATCCTTCCTTTCCTCAGGATCCTTAACTCAATCATTTCGTGGTCACTGCCTAAATTGGCATCCACTGCTACATTGCCTACCAATTCTTCCCTGTTTCTGAGCAGCAGGTCAAAAAGAACACGGTCCCTGGTTGGCTGCTTCATTACTTGCACCAGGAAGTTGCTCCCAACACTCTCCAAAAACTTTCTATATTGCCTGTGCATTACTGCATTGTCCTCCCAGCAGATTTCAGGGTGATTTAATTCCCCCATGAGAACTAGGGCCTGTGACTCAGAATCTTCTGCTAGCTGTTTGACAAAAGATTTATCCACCACTTTCTCCTTGTCTGTTGGTCTGCAGCAGACACCCACCACAACATCACCCTTTTTGCTCTCTTTTTTGATCCTAACCCAGAGATAATTTGAACCCATTCATGACAGTGCTCTAGTCATGCAAGCTATCCCACCAAGTGTCTGTTATTCCAATTACATCATAGTTGCACTGTGATTGTGCCAGGATTTCCAATTCTTCCTGCTTTTTTCTCAAGTGTTGTGCATTCATGTACAGGACAGTGTACATGACAGTACACTGGCAGTATCATTGGTGCCCAGATGGATGAGAAGCATGGTATAGTAATCAGAAGGCCAGGTGAGTCTCAGTAAGCCCTCCATGACATCTCAGATTTTGGCTCCGGGCAAGCAGCAGACTTTAGTTTATAGGGGCTGAAATAATACTGGAAGGGACAGGGAAGCATAGAACAGGGCAAGTCTGGATAACCACAGAAAAAGTCCTCAAAGGAAGGAGTGGGGACAACAACCAAGAAGGATAGAGAGAGAGAGAGAGAGAGAGGATGAGTGTAAAGTGATCTGATGAGGATAGCCAAGGATGGGATCAATCAGGGAAAACTGAGGCTGAAGAACCTCAGAGTAAATAACCTGGCTGTGTTCAGGCAGAGACCTCACAGGCATCTCACATGCCAAACTACTGGAAAATACTGAATTACCACCTGAGAGGAAAGCAGCAGGGTGTAGGGGAGGTGGAGCCCTGCAGAAGATCATGGTCCTGCCAGATGGACCTCTGTGCAGACAACCATCCATTCTCCCAAATCTTCTTCCAACATCAAGGTGTGGAAAGTGAGTGCAGAGGACAAGTCAGATGTCAAGTTAATTCTGACACAACAGGGTGGGCAAAGGGCACCCACTCACCCACAAGTACCAAAGTCAATATCGACCTGATGCACCACTTTCTAAGTTAGTGGAGACAATTCCATGATTTCAACTCCAACCCAACAGAAAGAGGGCTATGGAAGGGTATCCCAGCATACAGCATGTGGGACAAATTTGTTTGCATGTTCTTCTTCCTCTGCAAAATCCACCTCTCAACTAAGCTCAAAATAGACAAAAAATATTTTTCTTTTACTTTTAGCAAAATAAAAAAAAAGTGCTCTTGTTTCTTTTCTAATTGGTGTCAAAGTCAAAACTCCTCTAGTCTTCAGAGCTGCACAATCAGGCCTTATATAAGAAGCTACAATTTCCCGATTCTGCTTAACATATTGATTCACGGTACTGATCTAAGAATGAACAGCAAGTATTAGAGTAGCCATTAAAAATTCTGAACGATGAGGAAGCAAGCTTGCTTTTCCTGTCCCCTCTCAATCTAATCATAAATTACATATTTGGTATTCAGAACTGAGAGGGAGACTTTCCATTGCAGCAGAAGACTTTATTGAATGTGTGGAGCTTGCCATTGCTTGGCTTAAAAGACAAAGTTAATCTTTACATGTAAAAAAACCCATTACTTTTAGGAGAAAAAAATATTTGTTTTCTTCACTAAATTAACCATTGAACTGTCCCTTAAAACTTGTTTTTGAGTTACACATTCCTTTTCCATTCCTTGGTCTCTCAAGCTGCTTAGACAAATATTTCCACAAGAAGTAAAAAGATAAAAGAATAAACTGCAAGCTGTGTGGAATTTAAGATTTATTTAAAATATAAGGGAAATGCAACTAGAGAGTGGTGTTTGTGTACCCTGGTTCAAGCTTTCAGTGTTCAAGATTGTGTGCATGTGTACACATTTAATTTTGGAAGAAATAATGCTAATTACACTTAGCAGTAAAACAAAGGGATTGGAAACAGGATAAAAACAAGCTGAAATGTCCAGAAAATATGTAGTAGCTTGATACTAATTACACCATTCTTTATCAGTAGATATATACACTGAATTAAGGTAGGTAACCATCATAGTGTTTTCTAAGACTTTTGGTATATTTACTGTGGCTTTGAGACTTGTGTTAGTGTAACAACAACAACAACAATTATTTTTGTGACTACAGGGAAGTATTATTGCTGCCCAAACTCTTTTTCCTAATGTTCATTAAAGGCTTATCAGCCCATGTAATCTTCTTTTTATTCTTCTGGACCATTTTCTGAATTGTTTCTTCCCAAACTACCATTTTAATTTCTTTAACAATAATAAGCCATCAGAAGCTTTTATGAACTTAATGAATACTTCAACAATCATGTCCACAAAAGACTCCTGGAAATCAAAAATATTAACTTCCCATTAAATGCATGTCTCTGAAAGTTCTCTGTTATTAACGCCTAAGAGCTTGCTCTTTTAAATTATTTGCTAGGTTCATAGCACAGAATAGAGATGTAGAAATAGCTATTCTGCTGTAGTACAACTGAGATAATGAACACAATGGAAAAGCCTCTTCCTTCCAAAGATAAAAACAGCATTTTTTTCTGCATACTGTGGAACTAAGAGACAAATACTCATCAGATCATTAAGAACCTGAAGGCTTCCATTGACTTAAATGGGCTTTGGATCTCTCCATCCTTGTCTCTGCTGGAGATTGTGTTGCTCTGTAATTTCTGTTGTTTACTCCTTAAGTTTAAGTGCCTCAAATTAAAGCTATTATTTTCCTTTGGAGACTATTCTACAGCCTACCTCATTGATGGCTAGTGGTGAAGGAAGTGTAAATGGATAATGAATAGACCTGTTTGAACCTTTTGGGATTTATCAATTATATTTTGATCAAATGTAAACTTATTTTACATTTTTATACAGTGTGTTCAGAGCATCTTAAAGCAGTTTACAAATATTAAGTAATTCTTATAAGACAATTTGATAAATTTTATTAATGTCATTTAATAGAAATGGGGTGGTTAAGTGAAATTGTCAGCAAAACCTGAGTTAGCTGCCCAAACAGGGAAGGACAGCTTGGTCTTGCGTTGTGGGCACTAGCCGTGATAATATGAGTCAAGAGACACAGGAGTGCCAGTAGAAAATTTATTGCTTCTGCAGAAGGGTAGACTCCCATCTTAAGGACTGAGAGCTATGTCCGAGAGGGGTTGAACCCTCTATATTTATATGTTTGTCTTACATATGGTATAATATGGTTAGTCATCGTTACATATTTTTCTGTTAGTTATAATTATCTCTTGCGATTGTCATCATCATAAGGGCATCTTCCCCTTTTCAGTTGAGGGCGCCTTCCTCTTTCCAGTTGGGTCAGGGTCACCTTCCTCTTTCCAGTTGGGTCAGGGTCGAGCCTCAGAATAGATGTCTTCTGTATTAGCACTTACATTTTCGTAAGATTATATTTAGTATTACATATCTTAGTCATATGCATGGGTTAAATTGTCTACTAATCAACTTGTTAGGCAAACACTTAAAATACTTAAACTTATGGACTTATGAACTACTCATGCTTGAACTGAACTTATGACTTACTCAATTAAACAAGTGAACCTATCTTTTATATCAGAATAAGCCAAGTGGAATGATGCAAATAAGTCCACAGAAGAACCTAATACAGGAGCTCAAACTGCTGAATACCAGTTTCATACTCTAACCATCAAAAATCACTCTACTTCACTTGCACTTTGGTTTACAGGCACTGAGAACAAATTAGCTCATTCAGTGAACTTAACATCCAAAAGGTGCGCTACCCATTCTATGGCTTTTAATTACAGGGAACTGACATTAAAAATAGTGATATTTCTAATTTGGGAAAAGGGGCAAAATAAAGTTATATTTTGTTTGCAGTTCCTTGCCTATTCCCCCATCCCCCTCAATAATACATGTAATGCATTCTTTCAAGTTTTGAAATCTGGAAAAAGAATGAATCTTTTTAAAAAGGAGAAACCCCACAAATCATAAAAATATTCTGCTTTTTCAAATCAGTTTTATTTCTTACATTATATGACTCCAGCTGATCTCCTTGCAGGAGAAAGAGAAGCAAAATACAATGGCATCTGATAAATATAGACCATTTCAAAGTACATTTGCAGACAGCTTTTAAGCATAGGCTGAAGTTTACTAGGGTGCCTGAACCATAAGAAGATAGTAGGTGCTGGGTTTTTCAGGAGAAAGCTGATTTGATAATACAAAGCCCACTGATGACCAAGTCAGCACATCTCTTGGACAATTAGATCTGTCCCTGCCTAGCCTAGCCTCCCTATTTCCTTATGTATCTTGGCTGCCATTGAATCCTGTTGAAGAATTAGTACAAATTTATGGACTATGTGCTGTTCTGTTACTAAGTACGAGGAAACTAGCCAGAAAGCTGGGTTCCTACAGTTTCTATTGGTTCTTGCTGCTAGAATACAGACAGAATCACACCTATGTTCAGTTTAGTTGTTGTTGTTTTTTAACTGTCTGTGACTGTCATTATATTTTAAAAAAATACATTTGACACATTTAGACTCTCTGGGGGTATCAAACTTTATTCCACTTGACAGCAGGAATAATTGCTGTGATGCACAATAAAACTGATTGAAAAGTTTGGATCTGCTTGCTTCTCCATTTTTACAGCCTAATCTTTTCTGCTGATCAGTGTTTCAATGGACAAATCCAAAAATGAAAAGGCATATTTTATGGTATGAAAACATATGGAGAAGTTTAATCTCAGTTAAACTGATGTAAGCCTACAATTAAGTTAATGGAGTTACTCTGTAGTTACATCAATATAACCAAGGTCAGTATGTGGCCCTGAGTGTTGTGCAGAAAGATAAATGGAATAAGGGCACATATGAAGTTAAAAGTGAATTTATATTATTTTCCTACTTCCTTTATATTATTTTAGATTACTGGAACTCTCTTTACATTTTGAAAGAACTAGAATTGACACAAAATACATGTTCTTTCTCAAAATGTATGTCAGTATACTAGTAGTATATTTTAAGCAAACATGCATGCTTAAAAACATAGTGCAGACTAGATTCAGGATTGCTTCACTTGCTGCAAACCATCAGGAATAAAGGAAGTTCTATGCTGTTTTGTCTATCTTTATCCGCAGACTGAAATGGCAGCAGGGTGGATTGGGAGGCTCATTATCCCCAAGGACAAAACACTTGTGTGATCCTGCGACTCACCTGGTAAGTGCTGGTAAGGTGGCACACTGGGGGATAGATAAGGGGGCTGGCTGTGGAAGCCGGGCACTCAGGAGGGAGAATCAGCTCAGCAGCTATCCTGGAACTGGAACACTCCAAGCAGTGTTGCCAAGTCTTCCAAGAAAAAAGCCGGGTTGCCTTTAAAAACAAGCCCAAAACAAGCCCAACCCATTTCAAAGAGAAGGGAGTTGGGGTGCTTACTAACCTATGACTCAAAAAACTAAAGAGACTTTAAAAAAAAAAACCAAACCAAGTCCAATTCTGCTTATTATAAGCCAATTTGACAACACTGACTCCAAGCAGTGCAGTAGGAGCTCAGGAACAGGAGAAGGGGCAGCATAAACGGATAGCACATGTTTTTCTTTCAGGACAATTGTCTACCTCGAGTGGGGAGGTTTTGGTTACATAGATAGCCTGTCTTTTTGTTTAAGCTAACTAGCAAACTGGGAGTGAATATCAGGGGAAGAAGGAGTTCACAGGGTGTCAGAAAGGCATGTCAGGAGGCCCTGCCAGGAGCAGGCTGTGGAGAGATACAGTGATACAGTGTGGCTAGTTCACATGAGCCTGAGAGAAGAGGCAGTGAGGAAGGACTGAGGCCAGGGAAGGCAAGAGCCCATTGCCCAGAGAGGGCAGACTTTAGTAGGTTACAAGCCATGAGGGCTGACCCTTTATTAGAGAAGAAAATGAAGTAGTCAGACGTGGAGAAGGCAAATGGGCTGGGCTCAAAACCTAAGGTCACCTGATGGTGGGACTAAAGCATGAGAACCCAGATAGATAAGAGGAGGCAAAGCTGGGAATGCTGAGCCTCCTACAAGGACTCAGCAGCCTGGAAGGACAAATAGCAAGTTGGGCAAGAGCACCATTGTGGTAATAACTGATAATACCTGCAAAGCATGAACTATAGGGCATGTCAGAGGCCACAGATACAGCCCTAAAGGCATATCCAATGCCTGGAGGCACCATTAGAAAACAACCTGACAACAGATGGAACAGTAGCTGGCCCTGGGAAGCCTCCCAACTCTTTTCCTGAGTAACATTAAGACGTGGTAGGTGAGCAAAAGAGGGGAGCCTATGTGTCAAGAAGAGGCAGGGATTGTGGGGTCAAAGGAAGGTGCTACTATGCCACTTAACCCCAGTCCTGTCACTGGGAGCCAGAGAGAATGTGCTGGAAAGAGGAACCTGCATGCCAAGACTGCTGTCCCTGGCCAAACCCAGCACCCCATGTTGCCACCCCCCACAAACCCTGGCTAGAGTGGCTCTGGGCCCCCCAACCCATCCCTAGATCAGCCAGACAGCAGTAACAGTGTTGGTGAGGTGTGGGTCCCCATTCTTTTTGAGCTCAAAGTGCTGCACATGACAATAAAAAAGTATGTTTCTATTTATATTTTCACATGGAAAAGGAATCAGCAAAACATTAAGATAATTCACTAAACTGTATATTTTTTCAGAAGAGGTTAACATAAGGTCCACTTTGAAAAATGTAATAAGGGTGACTAAATATAAAATACTCTTGCACTGGCTGTGCACATGTGCAGACACACATCTGCTGTGTTCTGTCAAGTGAAATAATTACAAGACTTGGCTTGTGCCTTCAGACTTTGCTTCTATCAATTATTATGCTCACTAGAGTGTTGAGAAGCTTTCAAAATTGAACATTAGTAGGGAGTGAATCTTAAAAGTTAGGTGGTCCAATTCAGTTAAGCTTCCAAAGTTTTGCCCTTATTATATGAGTCCTTAAGGGTGGTGAGAAAAAGGGGATGCTCCCTTTCCTCATGCCCATGCCATAATACTTTTGTAACAGGTATAAATATCTGCCTTCTTTCCTTCTAGTGGCAACAACAGTATTCAAAGGCTGAATGAAAGGAATTTTTTCTCTATTTAGTAGGGCTGTATGAAATGCCTGTGTTTCATTTTGGTTTTGGATTTGGCATTTCAATGGGACACCAATTCATTTTGGTGTTTCAAATCACTGTTTTGTTTCATTTCGGCCAAAGCTGTTTTGGGTTTTGATGCTGTTTCAGTGGTTTGACCATAGGCTATAATGGGGAATGACAAAAATGCCTATAACATTGTCATTTCTTGCTCAATTCTGATGAAAATTGCAGAAATGGTAGCCCCTTCAGACAGCATGATATCAACTGAGTATCAAGGAGATAGGTGTAGGGGTTTCTGGAAAACTGCACCTCAAGGTGCTGAGATAAAAACTTACATCGTGTGTGTGTGTGTGTGTGTGTGAAGGCCCCGGGGGGGGGTGGCGGAGGGGGGTGTGTGAAAACACCAGAAGTGGTAGCCCCTTCTGAGGCCAAGAAACCTGCCAAGTTTCAAGGAGACAGGTATGGGGTTTTCTGGGAAACTGCACTTTGTCACCGAGTAGGGTCCCTAGAGATGGCCATGATACCCCTAGGGCCTTGTGACCATACCAGCTCTGCCCTGCAGGCATCTTCTCTTCTTTCCTGCTGCCACATCTTGTTGGAAAAGATAATAGATAGGGAGGCTGCCCCTGAGCTTCAGCTCAGTCACAGTCCTAATGAACTCCACTAAACCCTATAGGTTCTTGGACACCTTGCTGGGACCCGCTCTAAGTAGGTGCCTCAAGGGGACGCCCTAAGCCTTATGGGATAGATGTGTGGCTCCATGCCATACAGGTAGTATATCAATATCATCCCTGTAAAGAGGTCTTGGTCTCACTCTACCTTCTATTGTCACTGGGCTCTCCATGGCCCTGTCACTACACCCTCACTGGCACTGGGGTCTCTACATGACACAGTAGTGTGACCCAGTGAGGCCTCCTTGTTCCCTACAGCCTCAGGCCAGTCCACCACTTTAAATAACAACAGGTACATAGCACACTAGCACTACCATCACAGGCAGTCAAATTGTCACAGAGCCTTTCTTTCCTTTAGTGCAGAAGCTTCTTCTCCAGCAGCTGCCAGAGAACTCTCCCTGCCAGCCCCGGCCCTGGGGCTTAGATGTGCCCAGGGCCCTGCCTCCTTCCAGTCAGCTGACCAGAGACAGGTGCTGGGGGTGCAGGTTGTAGCTATGTTGGTCTAAAGACATGGCAGACAAGGTTCTTTGGGTCGATCTGATATCCTTTAGTAGACCAACTGAATAGTTGAAGAAATATATCTTAGCAAGCTTTTGGGTTGAAAACCCTTCGTCAGGCTGAGGAAGCACCTGCAGTTGGTGTGTGTGCTGTTCCTGGATGGAGGGAATAGTAAGAAGCCAGTGGCTAGCATGCAATGCAGGCAAGAAAGCCAGTCAGTGAAATTGGAAATGGAGGCGTCACAGGGTGAAAGACAAGCTGGGGTAAGGGGGATGTAGCATAAAAATGTGGAGAGGTACCTGGAGAGTCAGATGTTCGGCAGGTTGTAGTGTGTCATAATTCCACTCAGCTCTGTTCAGGGGGCCGTTGATCCCAATCTACCTGACCAAGGTCATGGATGGACTTCTGTTGCTCCACCAGCCTCTTGAGCATCAGGTATGTGGAGTTCCACTGAGTTTCCACATCCTGTGTGATTTTGTGCTGCGGGATGTTCAGCTCTGCCTGTTTCTCCTGCAGCATCTTGTCCCACTAGACAGCAGTAGCTAGGAAGCAGTCAGTCAGTGCCTTTCAGATGCTGTTCTCTCGCGATAGACAGGCTGACAAAGGCTGACAGCTTAGGCACTCACAGGCCACAGGCTTATATGATGTTCTTAAACTTTTTAGGTCCCTCCCCCAGAGCACTGGGATTGGAAGGGACCTCAGGGACAGTTGTCAGACACTGGCCAGCTACAAATGTAAGTCTGTTTCCCCCTCTTCCCCCTCCCTCTCCTTACTTTCTCTTTTCCTGCAGGTCCAGCTTTGAAGCACCTTTGAAACACTGAAACATCTTTGAAATGTTTGACTTCATTCATTTCATTGCAAACAGTTTGACAGATCTCCTGTTTCATTTTGGATTCAGAGTTTTGAGCACTGAAATGCTCGAAACACCGCCAAATGAAACTGCAGTTGAAATTTTGCACAGCTCTAGTATTTAGCACTTCTGTTTCAGAGTGTTCTTTTACTATGGGCCCCAGACCCAGGGAAAAAAGTCCTTAGTATAAGAGAGATTCTGTCCTGCAGCTCCCTTCCAAAGGTACCATTTTTCAGGGGCTCTTCAGAGAAAGTAGCCTGTGAATGGTTAACAAGTCCTTGCCTATCACATAGTTGGAGATGCAGCTAGCAAGGGATGTAAAAGGCAACAAGAAGTG
>NW_017729024.1:38481182-38487974 GCF_001723915.1 Gavialis gangeticus | reverse complement strand
CATAGTTGCTGAGGGTAGAGTACAAAAAGAAAAGTCAGATCAAAGGGGAATGTGTGTCCTTTCCTAAGTGGGATACCTTATGAGAATTACTACTTAGTGCTTTCTGACTGAGTTGCTGATAGTTTCATTCATAATAAAACAAGCCCAGAGAAAAGGGACTTAAAATTCTAATGCCTGCAGCAGTTTTATTTCTATTCCCTGTTTGGTGAAACTGGCTATTGACTTCCATCCTTTGGCAGCTCAGATACATGACTTTGCAACACAGACCTCAGTCCACTGTTCAGCCTTTTAGAATTACAGGAGAAATAAAGCTTTCTATGAGCACCAGGCAATTTGAATCAACACCAAATGGGAAGAGCAGCATCATCCAGAGTATACCATTAAAGGCAATAAAAGTAATTAATTTTAAAAACACTGATGTACAATTAAGCAAAAGACTAAAACTACAAAGGAGGATTATGCTGAATCAGCATTCATACCTGAAAGGCTGAGACTGGAGGTATTTCCTACCTGATATTCGAATATGGTAAGAAGAAAACATGCTATTGTTTGTTTTAACTGAAAACATTGAATTTCCCCCCTTTTTTACTGTCTTGGACTGAATTCACTTCTGTACTGAGATCCTTTCAGCCAAAAAAAGTGTGTATGTCAATTAGTATAGGACAGAGTATAGGGCATTTAGTACAGGACAGAGTGAGAGTGCTTAAGGGAGAGGCCAAAATGATGATCCCCTTTTTCTCCATTGCACCATTATTCACATAACAGAGAGCAATGTAGGGACTGCTGTATCTTATGACAGGTGGCTGCAGTCCCTATATGACATGACAGCTATGAGCTGGCACAGAGTTATAGCACCATAGTTGAGTGCCTGGGGCAGCTGCCACAGAAGAGGATGTGTTTGGAGGATGTATTTTAGTGTAGATTACAGGGAATTCTATGACTACTATGCACACAAAGGGTTATGTTGAATAGTTCTGATGGCCTTTGTGGGATTAGATCTCTTTCTCCTATTCATCTTCCTTCCTCTTGAGTTTTTAAAATACTTATAATACATAGTTTGTAGGATCAGAAGGGACCTGAGCAGATCATCAAGTCCGAACCCCTGCCATAGCAGGAAAGAGTACTGGGGTCAAACGACCCCAGCAAGGTGTTCGTCTAGCCTTGTCTTAAAGACCCCCAGGGTAGGAGCCAGCACCACTTCTCTTGGAAGTTGGTTCCAGATCCTAGCCATCCTGACAGTGAAGTAGCACCTCCTGATATCTAGCCTGAATCTACCCTCTGCCAGCTTGTGACCGTTATTTCTAGTCACTCCTGGTAGTGCTCGGGGAAACAGGGACTCCCCCAATGCCTGCTGGTCCTCTCTGACTAGTTTGTAACAGGCCACTAGATCCCCCTCAGCCTTCTCTTGTGGAGGCTGAACAGGTTCAGGTCCCGTAGCCTCTTCTTGTAGGGCCTGCCCTGCTGCCCCCCATCATGTTTTACTGAATTACATTTTATCAGTTCTATGGTTCTGAGATTCTCTTGGTTGTTTGCAGTGCAACCTTAATAGGGGGCTTATATGCATAATGCTGGTGTTCTCTCTCTCTACCCCTCTCTTCCTCTGCAAAATCTGATACTAGTTAGAGAAGAGATTGGGGAGCACTAGTTCTCTTAGTCTACAAACAGATATTGCATTTGTCTGCCATAAACCATTTTATCCCGAGACAATGTGCAAACATTCAGACATCCATTTCCATTGAATCCTAAGAAGGTTCATGGGATAGAAGCACTAACAGTTTATCCTGGGAGATCATATCATAAGTCTGATGGTTATCCCAGGATTGTGTCATTACATCAATGGAAGCAGAGCAGTATGTTCAGAAGTTTACTAAACCCTATACATGTAAACACTGATCCTGGGATATTTTTATCTAGGACAAACACAGGCACAACTTGGACAGGGACAAATGCAATGTCTGTTGCCTTACAGTGGTATTGAGAAACCTCTCTGGATACTGCTGGAAGTTTAAACTGATCACTAGAACTAGAGTCAGGAAGGAATTACCAACTGCATCAGACTAACAAGGATTCTTGGGAATTTTTTGCCTTCCTTCGTATTGCTATAGGATCATCTGGGTATACTTTACTTAATAAAATTCCCTATCATTTCCGGAGGTAAAGATACTGATGACACTATCAGTCACTTCTGATTTCTTCTTGTTAGACATTGAAGTTTTGAGGCTTAGACATTTTTAGTCCTAATGATCCTAAGCTTGCTATAGAGTTCTGTGGTTCTTGTGTGTTGGAGGGGCCAGAGAAGATGCAACTCTAGAGCCTTCAGAACTAAACATTTATTATGTGGTTGCCTGCACTCACTCAGGACTGGAATCAATGACACAGGTGGACCTTTCCAGTTATGAGTTCCAATTTGTTTTAAAACTGACTTCTGTAATTTTAACACCATAATTTATAGGAAAATTGTTTTTTCCCTCATCAGAAAATTTCCCCTCATTTTAACAACACACTATTTACTTGGGTGAATGTCACCCTGAGTAAATACATTAATTTTTATTTTATATATATATAATTTATGACTTTTGAGATCTTTCAGTTTTAAGTGACTGGTATCCAACATTATTAGTATAAATCAAAAGTAGTTGGTGGTTTTTCATCAACTAACATGAATTTTACTAGTCACTGAAATAACTTGGTATATCTGGTTATATATTTACTAGAAACATTTAAAGGGCAAGGTATTGAATATGGTTACTATCCAAGGGAGCACATTAATCATTATGAATTTCATTTTTCCCTATAGTCTAAAGTGCACTTATTTTATGAACAAACCTCAATTTTAATTTTATTTTCTTTTGAGTTTACCATATATTTAGTTTACCTGTGTCCTTTATTTTATTATTGATGAACTTATCCACATACTTAAATCATCAGGGGCCCATCTGCTTCATATTTCTCAATAAATGCTTTCTAAAAAGATTGATAAATTTTCTGTTGTCTTTTAATTTTGGAACTGAAAAAATATTCTAATTGTTTCATTAGTGGCAGTACTAATGGAACTATGCTTTTCTAGTTTTGAAATGAATAGTTAAGTGTTGTCAGCAGAAAGCATATTATTACTTCGTAGGCTATTACTTTTTTAAAATGTTGGCACCTTCAGTGTAACATTTTTGCTGACCTGCTTTATCTTTAACTACACTGGACACTCAAAGAAGTTCCATTATAAAGCACCGGCAGAACATTTCAAATTTCCATTTAAAATGCAGCATACTGTCTTAGGAAGTGGTAGAGACAGTTAGCTGTGTTGGTCTGAGATCAGGCAGAAGGCAGGGCAGGATAGTACCTTAGCAACTAAATGGTTCAGAGAGGCATGAGTTCTCATAGGCATCAACCTACTTCATGAGATGTAGCATGCCTCTCTAAACCAGTTTGTTGCTAAGGCACCGCCTTGCCCTCTCTTCTGTCTGGAACTGGTAGAATATTTCAAATACAAGTAAAAAAAATATTTTCAAAGAAACCAAGGGTTAGCTCCACAATGTGATTTATGTGTTATCTTATTGTGTGCTGGAATGCCTAAATTACAGGCACTTAACCTCCAGAGTAGAATCTAAGGGCATGAATTACAAGCCTGGGAGAGTTAGACACCTCAGAGTGGGATTTATAATACTCAGAATGCAGAATAGGAAATCACAGAAGATAGCTCACCCAGGAAGAGGAAATACAGGTCAATAAACTCGACTCAAATGAGAGCAGCCAACACCAGCTGCTTCCACAATGACACAGGGCAGCCCTGGAGCTGGGCTGAGTGGGGACAGGCGGCTGCTCCTGGGGCTGCTGCAGGGAGCAAAGCAGAGAGAACTGTCAGTGGGTGTGGGTGTGCATGGGGAGGGGTGCCTCTTGTTGCTTCATGCCCCTAGGAGGGCTGGAGGCTGGGGGGCTGTGGCAGGCTCCTCTCAGGGGGCACGTGCTCCCAGATCTGTGCATGTGTAGCTGCCACTGCAGGCTGGGGTTAACGGCAGCACCAGGCTCTTCCCAGTACTCAGTGTGGCCCGCCCTGCCACATCCACTGATAGTTCCTTCTGCTTTGTTTCCTTTTGCAGTTCTGGGAGTGGTATCCCTTCCCACACCCTTTCCCTAGGGCCAGCCTCACTCCCTCCCTCCCTCACTGCCATGGGAACCTATCCCTATTTGTTACATTAAAAAGTGGGTTCAAATTCAATTTATGTGCCATTCTCCAGGAATGCATGTACTGCATAAATCAAGGGAAACCTGTACATGCCCATTGGCATTGCTTTGGGATCCTAGGTAACAAGAATGAAGCTGTAGCTCATGACATAGAAGGGGCATATATGGAAGAACACTAGGGCTAGGGACAGACATTACACATAAACTGGTTTAAGTGATCAGAAACTGGTTTAAATCTGTCACAGAACAGAAGTTCAGTGCACATAAACCAGTTTGAAAATGGTGGAAACTGGCTTGAGATAAACCTGGTTGAATGTAGTATCAGACTTAACTCATTTGGGTCAAACCAGTTTATGCAATGTCTGTCCCAGACCCCTTCCTGGTTTAACTTAAACCAGAGTCCCCTAGTATCCCAGATGCTTTGCAGCCCTGGGTGGGGCTTTCTGGCCCCACCCCTCTGCTAACTAGCTAGAGTTCCAGCAGAGGCTGCAGGCACAGCAGTGTCTGCCTGGCTTCCCCCTGCTGCCTCCCACTCCCCTTTCCCACAACATGGACTGTATGTGCTATGCTAGCTAATGCTGAGAGGTGTCTGTGTAAGGCAGGCAGGATAGTGTTCACTTAGGGATTCTTGGAGCCAATCAACAGTTTATCTGGTAATGTCCCTTTGTTCCTCCCTTGGAAAAAGCTGTTTAAGAAGAGCTTAAACTAATGAGAGAGGCTTTTGTTTTCTTGATGGGGTGCTAAATGCTGTGTTACTCCCTGTGTAACTCCCTGGTCAGGAGTGGGGGGAGCCCTCCCTAATCAGAGCATCTTCCCAGGGTTTAGCCACCCCCACTTCAACTCAGCACTGTAGAAGGGAAAGGAAGGCTGCTCTAGGCATGTGCTTGCATTTCTTCACTCCAGAGGGGATATCTGAACATTTACAGACTGGTTCAGCATAGCCAGTTAGACTAATAAGATTGAATCAATTCAGACTCGGGCTTTTTGAATGTCTGGTCCTAGCCTAGAAGCCTCATCTACTGCTGCGGCACTTCAATCTTTCAGACAATATGGCCCTTATGAGCACGCTGGGGTGTAACAGTCTCAATCCTCAACCAAAATTGAAAGAGTGGACAGCCATACTGTAGCTCTATCCAGAATAGCAGACTCAGTAATGCTAACAGTCACCCTGTATGAAGAGTAACCTGGCTCTATCTGGAAGGACTCATGTTAGCACCAGGATTAATACAGCCCATATTCCCTCTGATTGCCCACCATCTACCCATAAATCCCTATTGTCTTAAATAACTGTCATTCCATTTCAATGTGATCCACCTCCCCTCTCTTCCAATGATGCCCACATGTCCAGTTTCCCCTTTTCATCAGGATTTTTCCTATCCAAGGACAACGCTTTTGACTCCCCAGGTCCATCTGTGCAACAAAGCTTCCTTCTCATATTATTCTCTCAGTGTACATTTTTCAGTTCCTGTACTCCATGTGGGCCTTATTTACTTTCAGTAACTAAAGACTTTATTTTCTTCTTACAAAAAGTGTCACTTGTACTTTACCATCAGGTCTATTTTCTCAGATAGCTAGGTTGCTTGAAGATAGAAGAATTATGCTCAAGTATTAACAGCTTGCTCATTAGAGCAACTCATGCATATTATCCCAAACTTCAGAATAATTCTTATAATATTTACTCAAATACTTGTTGGAAAAAGTTGTTACTCATTTCTTTAACACATTATCTGAACTCTTTCTATTAATAAAACTTGACTGAAAACCCACTTAATATAGGCAACTTGTTACTTGACTGCATTTTTTATTTCTTTTTCTGTTGAGTTTGTAGATAAGTATTCTTCCGGTTCTTCTTAATCACAGATGCTCTACTTAACCAACAAAATAAATTGTCTTCTTAAATGTATACTTTATCGCCTGCTATGCAATTATTTCTGATTTTATTAGGGGTCAAGATATTTACAACTTTACTAGAATTATTCTGAAAGGAACATAAATAATCTTATGTGGAAGTAAGGCATTCCTTGCATTCTATTTGTGTAACTCAATTGAGTTCTCCATAAAGGTGCATAAAGATATTCCATCTTACCCATTTTAAATAATGGATCCAGTAACAAAGACATTCCAAATCATCATGAACATCTCAAGAATAGCATCCATTTCAACCTCAATGTAAACCAATGCTTAATCTGAGAAGACTATTTTTTGTTTTAGCAATTATACCCTCAGCTGTGATGAATTTGCCATCAGTTTCTTCCAATAATATATATGGTACTTACTTAATCATTTTTAGCACAGTAAATGTATAAAATCTTTAGAGTATTTCATTATTTTTGACCCCTCTTCCATCATCACTCTTCATTGTAAACAGAGGTGTGTTCACGTAATTAAATTCAATTGGACTGAACCCACCCAGTTTCCAGCAAAATTCAAGGTTAGAAAAACTCATTAGTTTTATAATAAAGCCACTGTTATAATCCTCAAATTAAAAGTTACCCCATAAAACTAGTTAAGATTACTCAATGGCAATAAGACAAAAAAAGACCAACAATGACCCATACACAGTGTTAGAGAAAGCACAAGGATTGAGCCAACTTTACAATCATTTAGCCATGA
>NW_017729024.1:38448175-38476182 GCF_001723915.1 Gavialis gangeticus | reverse complement strand
GACAAACTGGAAAATGGCAAGAAAGTTGTTCTTTTCTGCAAGCTTTCAGGATCAAAGTCCCTTCATCAGGCTCTGGGAAAAGTGTAGATGGTACAAGATGGTAAAAAGTCGGCATAGGTAGGAAATAAACTTCATTTTTGCACAGAGGGAGCTGAAGATGGAAGGTTGTCCCTCTGGGTCCATGAGGGTGTCTTTGTGAGCTGTGTTGAGTAACTCTTTGATGTGTTAATGCACTTATCTATACCATAGTTAACAAAATCCAAACATATAGAAAACATAAGATAAAGGACAATAAAACATTTATATTGCTCATATGCTGATATTTGATGAAACTGTTCTCTTTTAAAGTCAACAGCAATTCTGATAAAGTCAACAGAACCAGGATTTCATTCATTGGTGTTGATCCTCAGCTGACAAATTGCCATAGCTGCTCCAGTGATTTCAGTGGCACTGTTTCCAGTTGCGGATTTCCCCATTGTTTTTAATGAATCATGAAATGCAGATTTTCTTCACAACAAAATAGCCTCAGTTCTTGCTCACAATTTTCATGTGTTTTTTTTACTGATTTCTGCATGTATTCATATATTATGATGCAATAGCATTATGTTATGCTTATTCTTGGCTGGAACAAGGTTTTTGTGATGGAAGGGATAGTAGACCAAATGCAGAATGGTAAACAAGAATAAAAATGATGGAAAATAAGGTGTTCTTCAAACCCACAAAAATTCTTGCCTTTAGCATATTTACTGGGCATTGATATCTATGTCCCTGCAACACTATCAGAAAATAAAATGACTTACAGGCAAAGGTCTCTTGCTAGAATTTGACACAGCTTGTAGGAGAACCTGCGAGTCCTGGTTTCCTCTAATGACTAGACTACCTGCCAGTGTATATGGGGAAGGAAAAGCTGATAATGGAAATTAGAAATGTCCCAATCATTATCTTATACCTGTAGGTAGTTTAAACTAATATTTAAGACAGAACTGATATCTCTGAATCTTTATAGAAAATGCTAGCACTTGAGTTCCTTTTTGTAGTTGTGGTTCCTGTTATCCAGACCTGTTATCTGCAGGTCTGGATGTGAAATGACAGTGCTATTATCATCACGTTTTTTTTTTAAATCTTCTGAAGGACATTTAAACTACAGTGCAAAACTGTGCAAAACTTTTGTAGTCATTCTGAAAGTGGGGTTACCTTGCCTGTTTTCAGGGCTTATTCCAAAACTGAGCTTCTGAGAGGGTTTTGTATGTTCTGTTTCATACAAATTCATAATTGCTGAATTTTAACAGTCTGTCAAAGACCTTCAGGCAGGGTCATGGTAGAGATCAGGGCAGGCACCATTTTTCCAAATTATCTTTGATTCTGGCTGGAATTGTCTCTCTCCACATACTCTGCACTGCCCAGTAGGCTCCACAACCCTTTCTTACTTAGTACTTTCTTATGAAGTAATGGCACAGTGCAATGGTACCATCTGATGGCCTACACTGTCTTGTAACTTCTAGAATTGCTGTGACCTACCATACAGACCTGAGAGTATCTTCTGGCTTCTACCCCCTTGCCCTTTTTAATCTTGTTTATCTGCCTTTGCATCTGTATTAGTCTCTGTAAGGCTTTGTTGTTACAAGTATATCTTATTCCATTTACAAAAACTTCTGAGACATTTGAGGACCTGGGTATTACAGTGGACAATAAGCTGAATACAAGCCAGCAGTGTCCCCTTGTTGGGAAGAAGGTGAACAGCACTCTGGGCTGCATTAGCAGGAGTGTTGCCAGCAGATTGAGGGAAATGATTCATTCCCTCTATATGGCACCGTTGAGGCCGCATCTGGACTACTGTATCTAGTTTTGGGTCCCCCACTACAGAAAGGATGTGGAAAAGTAAAGAGAGTCCAGTGCAGGTAAGTTATTAGGAAAAACTCACTCACTAAGGGTGTAGTCAAGCACCGGAATAGGTGACCCAGAGAAGTTGTGGAATCTCCATCCTTGGAGGTTTTAATACTTGGCTAGACAAAGTCTCTGCTGGGATGATCTAGTTGGGGATGGTCCTGCTTTGAATGGGTGTTTGGATTAGACGACCTCCTGAGGTCCCTTACAACCTTAAATTATCTATGATTCACCAATTAAATGACTGAAATTACTGGTCTGTTCATGCTACTATCCATTTATCTAGTTATGGTTACACACAAATATATGCAACATATGCACACACATATATTCCTTGGGTTACCCGACTTTTTTCTTGGATAGTAATGACAGGATTTACCCTTAGGGGGCCAATTTTTTTTTAAATGTCAATTTTCCATTTAGGTGCTAAATATATATGACCAGATTTGAAAAAGTTCTCAGTTCAAGTTGTATAATGAAGCATAGCTTCATGCCCTTTCTCAGTACCCCCATCAAGCTCCTTGTCATATCTTCTAGGGCTGTGTGAACTGGCACCATTCTATTTCACCTTGAGTTTCGAGGTTTCGACGGAACAGCATTTTGTATTGAATTACATTTTGATTTGAAACAGCTGTTTCATTTTGTTTTGTCAATACAGTGAGGCTGTTTTGACTCTGTTTTGATGTTTTGCTAGATCAGCTGGGGATCGGGAGTCAGCCCTTCTGGATTGACTTCCCATCCCTGGTGCTAGGTCAGGCAGGAGATGGGAAGTCAGCCCAGCTGGGTTGACTTCCTATCCCAAGTGCTGGATCAGGCTGGGGGCAGGAAGTCAGCCCAGCTGACTTACCATCCCCAGCACTAGGTCAGGTGGGGGACAGGGAGTCAGCCCAGCTGACTTCCTATCTCTGGTGCTAGATCGGGCGGGGGATGGGGAATTAGCCCCTGGCCCGATCTAGCACCGGGGATAGGAAGTCATCCCAGCTGGACATTTCAACTAGAGTTGTTTTGTTTCAAGGTTGTTTTGAAGCCCTTTGTTTCATTCTAATTTTGCTTTTTTGACCTCGAAATGAGTCAAAACAGTGTAGAAATGAAATGGCTGGTGAAATTTCACACAGCCCTAATATCTTCCTCCCCTGCCTAACTTTTTTGTTAGAGCTGCCTCTGTCTCCTGGTCCAGGGATCCTCATGCCCAGTTCTTATCTATTCAATCTCTCTTTCCCCTTGCATTTCAATCTCTTCCACTACTTACTATATCCCAATGCCCTGGTTTTCCCTTTCCTAATTCCAGGCTCAGTCTTTCTTCCTAGACAATTCCAGTCTATAAACTTTTGTTTCCATCCTAGCCTGCCCTCATTTATACTCCAGGTTTAAATGTACTTCTTCTCTCTACCCACCTGCAGTCTCATTCTCCCCACCTTCCTATTTACTTAACTCCAGGTCCAGTTATTGTTCCTTCTGAATTTGAATAAAGGGGCTTCCTCTTGGACTCAGAAACAGTTATATTGAAAGATCCTGAGATACTGTTTCTTGCTCATAGTTCAGTTTTGCTTACCTTGCATGACTTACATTAGCTTAGAGCTTTAGTCTAATTGAAAGTCCTGCTTGGCCCTAACTTGGAGCATGTCCCTTGCACAGAAAGCTAGCAAATCACAGTGGTGCACATACAGGCAGATTTTTCAAAATCTTATAACCCAGACAATTTTGGATGGAATTTCAAAGTGAAGAAAAATGGGAAACTATAGCATAAAAGCAACCTCCTTCAAAATTCCAGCTTTAAAACATGGGCATTCTTCTCAAAGAAAAGCTCATCGAATTATAACATGGAAAAGACAGCAAATTTTCTTCTAAAGACACTCTTAGAAAAATCTCTACAATTTTGACTAATATATAAACTGGAAATAATATTAAATCTGAGGTAGGCATTCATTATGGAAATTTGCATCCCCAAAAATAATTAAAAAAAAACAGTAAAGTTATTGCTAATTGAAAATACAGAAGGAAGGAAAAGAAAATCTAAGGCTCTTAAAACCTAAAAATAGGTAGTAATAGAAGCCCCATCTCTAATTAACACAGTAGAACATATCTTCTTGCTTATATATGACTCTACAGCTTTTTTTTTACATCCTAATTGGATGAATGTTGAATTTTTATGTAAATTTCTTAACTGTTTCAGCCAATTTTAATAGTTAGAATGCTCCTTCATCTCATCTCAACCTTCCCTAACCTTAGCACAGGTAAACCACAGACTAGAAGGCATTCATTAGACCTTTCTTCCAAAAAAATGCTACACTGATACAAGTTAATGCATAGAAATCACACCACATACCACACTTTATTTAAGCTCATGATTTACTGAATCCTAGCACAAAATACCTAACCTGCATCATAAAAATTCAGTAGAATTCAAAGGAAACAAAAGTGTATTAAGAAGTTGTCAATCTAAGTGTTCAGCTTTGTAAAGAAAATAGATTTTCCTTTCAAGTGTGGTCTTGAAAAATGATCTTTGTAGGCACTAGGCTTTTTCAGTTTTTCAACATATTATACTTGTTTGGTCCTAAAATACTAGAAGCACGAAAACTCACTCATTAAATATACCACATTACTTTATTTCTTGTTCAGTTTAACAAAAACTAATCTTCAGAAATATATTTAAGAATATTGACTTGAATAACAATTATGGATTTACTTTAATATTTAGAACCCTTGTCATTTCCTGTGAACCACTGGCTTCTAGTTTGCACAAAAGCACTCAAGAATGGCAAATGCTTTATAAACACTTATGCAGATGTATCTATGCAAAGGTTCAAGACCAAAATATATTTAGCCATCTTGAAATCTCTTCAACTTCCCTATTCCTGTTGATAAGTTTGAGCTATTCAATCTGACCTTTTTTTTAAGGGAGAAGAATAAGGATTCAGGGGAATATAAACCTGTCAATCTAACTTCAATCCTTGGAAACACATTGGAATAATCTATTTACCAGCATCTAGAAGATAACACATTGATAAGTAACAGTCAACATGGATTTGTCAAGAACAAGTTATATCAAACGAGCCTAATTTCCTTTTATGACAGCACAATATGCTTTGTGGATAAGAGAGAAACTGTGATGTGATATCTGGACTTTAGTCAAACTTTTGATGTTCTATTACATTATATTCTCTTAAGCAAACTTGGGATATATAATCTAGAGAAAACTACTGTAAAGTCAGGTATACAACTAGAAAACTGGACTCCACGTATAGTTATCAATGGCTTACTTTCCAATTTGGTGGATGTCCCAAGTGGTATTCCATGTCAGTCTATCCTAGGTCTGGGACTATTCAATACTGTCCTTAATTTCTTTGACAATGGAATTCAATAAGGCCAAATTTTAAATGCTACACTTAGCTGAGAAATATAAAAGGGAGAATGACCATACAGGCACATTTGTTCAGAAAGGAATGCAAGTCAACCATGTCATACTGTTGCAAAAAAGCCAACACCATACTAGAACACAGAAACAGGAATATCAGATGGAAAATATGAAGTAATCCATCCACTCAACTCTGCTCACCACTGGTAAAGCTGCAACTGGAATATTTTGTTCCGCTCTAGGCCCCATACATCAAGAAAGATATGTACCAATTGGAAAGAGTCTAGAAGAGAACATGAAAATGATCCATTTGACCTATGCAGAAAGATCAGAAGTATCAGGTTTGTTTAGTTTAGAGAAGAAAAGGGTTAAAGGAGACCCAATAATTGTGATCATATATGTAAAAGGTTACTGTCAAAAGGAAGGTTATAACAGGTTTTCTATATCCACTGGGCATAAGACAAGTAGTAATAGGTTAAAATAGCACCAAGGAAAATTTAGATTAGACATTAGGAAAAGCTTTCTAACTATAAGGATAGTTAAGCACCAATATATATTGTCTAGTAGTTCGTGCAATCTTTATGACAGGATATTTTCAATACCAGGTTAAGACAAACCTGTCAGGAACGGTACATATACAGCAAGTACTACCTCGGGTTAATGCGGCATCTAATTGACCATTTGAGATTGTTTCCACCCCTATTTTCTATTATTCTGATCAAATACATAGTTCTTGGAAAATCATGTACGCTGAGGTCTAAGACTCCTTCACAGAGAAAGAGGCAGGCTGTGGTTAGTGGAAGCACTGCATGTTTCAGGGCAGGAGAGCAATGTTTTCTCTTTTCCCTGCAACCACTCTGCTCCACAAAACCTGGTGTGTCCATATGAGGTCACTTGTAGCTTCTGTTCTGTAAAAGGGGAGCTTCACAAAGATTCCACCCTAGATGGCATATCGCGTTGCTTTTCACGTGATAGGAAATAACATAATGTGTAGTTGAAGACTGGTCCTTGACTGGTTTTGCTTTGTTTTCCCTAATAGATCTGGTGCAAGGAAATCATTTACATTTAAACTAATGAGACTCCAGAAGAGAGAAATCTGCACCCTTTCTGCATGTTAAGGAGACCCATATTTTTAAAAAGGGCCAAATTTTCATTTACTCTTCACATTTGCGCCCAATACAAGTGTCCTTTATACGTTATTATAAAAGCTTTTGTTTAAGCAACAGTAAGACTCCGGAAGCAATTTTCACCACAGATTAGGTCCAAACCATCACATTTTGATGCAGAGGGGAATCCTCTCTAATGCTTGGGAGGGTCTGGGGCAAGTCAATATTTATGTCTTATTATAGGTCTGATTTTGAAGTCCATCTCTAGCTCCTATGTTGTCTTTCTTCAGGAAAACTCCCTCTGAATTCAAGATGAGTTTTCTGAGAAATGACTGATAAAAGAAGTCTTAAGATGTATCTGTCTAAAAAGCAAAAACCAAAATCCCTCTAAAATCCTAATCCATTCTTTTCCTTTAAAAAAAAGTAGATTTAAGTACATTTGAAAATAAGCTTATCATTCCAAGTGGCATTTCAGAGCCTATTGCTGAAGGCAACACTCTTGTTAAAGATGCAACATCATTGCAATGGCTTTTCATTCTTAAACATACTGGGACATTAAGTAAGAGATGGTAAGCATAACCTACTATTCCTATTTAATATAGCAGTCATTTCACAAACTGAAGAGGAACCCTTTAATTTATGAACAAAATGTCCTACTTTAATATTAAACATAACTGTCTGGCTGCCATGAAAAAATGGGCTGGGAACTTGTTTACAGTGTGTGCTCTCATTAAGACAAAGGCAGACCAGGATTACATATGCCAGTCTGCTTTTTGCCAGATGATTATCATCTCAAGTAAGCCTAGCTATGCCACATGTAATCAAAGCTTTTTCTTCATAAAAGACGCTTGGCAATCTTCTTCTTGATATTCATTCATTCACAAATCCAAGAACTGCTTTGAGTACTTTTTAGTGCTTGTCCACTCAGATTGCTAAAATTAAGAGCACTGTCTGTTCTGAGAATCCTTCTGGATATGAACATCTGTATGAATTTGGTCCAAATGAAGTGAAAATAAGATCTGTCTGTCTGTCCTCTTCTTTATTTTCCTCTAAATCACGGAAGCATCAGTGTATCCTGAGAGCAGAAAGAAAACAAATATTTTTCCTTGTGCCCTTCGCTCATTTCTTCTTGTGTCATTTACACACATTTTGTCACCTTCCTTTAGCAGTAGTGGAGCACCTGTGGATAGACCTTAGACTCAAATAAGCACATCTGAAATCACTGAAAGGGGTTTCAATGAAGAAGCAAGTGCTTCCAGACAGCAGAGGTGACACAATACCATTACACACCTCAGAAAGCTTCAGTGGGTGAATATTTCTGTGGTTATGAGGAGGTAGGCCTGGGCGAATTCTGCTGTGAGAAGAAGGGCCACTGCAAAGCCAAGGTTCAATCTCGTGCTCTTATAGACGACGCATAAGAGTTGATAGTTGGGGGGGAGGGATACAACTCCATGCTGCCACCCCCACCCCCACCCCCAATGCTGCCAGGAGCTGGCAGCAGCTGGCCATGCTGTGGCCCCAGGCCCCACTGTCAGTAAGAAATCTTTGTGGGGCAGAAGCCCCCATGCACCTTCCCCAGCTGTCGACTATTCCTTCCTGCTTTATCACAGATGTCTTGTGTGACCTTGGGCAAGACAATTTGTTCATTTCCCCAAAGGCTAATTCAGTGGGAAATTGAGTGCCTAAATTAGAGTTATCTGTAAATAGAATTGGATCTGGTTCTGAATTTATATTTCAATTTTTTTTTAATTACTAAGGATGCTTAAAGGGAATAATTCAGTTAAGTATTACGTGTATAGATACATTACTGGGAATGAGTCAATTGGTTTGATAAAATAAATCTCTCAAGCCATTATTCAAAATGGAACAGTAAAAGGAATACTTTTTTGGATGCTAAACATTTGTATCTGACATTAGCACACGTGTGAATGCATACTTTCAAATAACTGGGCTGACAAAAACTTGCAATGTTTTCTTTGAAAATTCATATTTCATGTTTTTACATTTCCGTTTGTTCAGATGTTAAAAACAGTTTTTCTCCACGAGATATTATCTACAGTATTTCTACGTAAGACAGCTTGTTCTTTTAAACACTATCAGAAAAGACTTTAAAAAACGACAAAAGATGAAACATTCAGCATTTGGCTACTTGATTAAACATTTTTCCCTTTGTTTTCTACAATAACTGATTTGTTTCTTTCACTGAGTATCTAGTACCAGCTTGCATTTGTTAATACAAGGGAGGATCATAGAGTACACATGGAAATCTTGTTGAAGAATAAAAATAGTTGTGACTGTGCAGGCAAATTATAAAAATGACACAAACTGTTAGAGCACACCTTCCAAATTTACAAGTTTGACATTTTGTCCTAATAAAATATTTTATGGTTAACACATGATTTCTGCTCTTCAAACCCAGAACACTGCTTTTATCCTTGCAATAGAGAGAAGTGCTTTCACCATGGCATTTTCTAGTATGTCAGGCCTTTGTACTTTAATGGGATCAACTTGGGTACCGCCCAGCCTGTATCCCAAGGGTCTCACATAGCTCCTTTTCCCAGGCAGTAGAAGATTAGCTATTACCATTCTCTTCAATTTTACTGTTCCTTAATTGAACATTAGTTCCTTTTCGAATAATGTACACTGATAATCAAGTCCCAACAGCCTCTTTCTGCCTATCATGTATTTCTCTCTGCATTGTTAATATCCCAACCATCTTTATAGCAACTATCACAATGCATGCTTCACAACCATATGCAATATTCTGAATATACAGACTAAGGTAGAAGGACACAGGTCCACTCTGCTCCAGTAAGTCCCAGTCCAATGCTCAGCAAGGTGCATACCTCTCCTATCCCAACTCATGTTAGCCTCTAGACCCCTTCCATACTTCACTGTCTCCTATCTGGGAATCCACCTTTCCACTTCCATTCATTTTGTCCCAGATGCTAAGCAGTAGGGCTGAGTGAAACAGCTATGTTTCGATTTGGTTTTGGCTGTTTTGGAGGACAGTGATTTATTTCATTGTTTCAGATCACTGTCCTGTTTTGTTTTGGCCGAATCTCCTCCAAATGTGTTTCAAATGGGCTGCAAGGTTCGCACAGCCTTACTGCTCAGCAGGGCTGGCCGAGAGTGGTTCATCCAGGGGAGAGGGAGGACTGCTGCCCTCTGTGTAGGTGAGGAGACCCCTGCGCAGATCTCTGATACCTGTCACGCTGGGTCGCAGGGCAGGGAAGCAGTGCAGAGTGGCAAGCAAGCCTGCCGGTCCCTGCTATATGACTTGGCTCTGCAGGGAGCAGAGATCCTTGACACTGCCTTCCCTTGCTGCCCTGGTGACGTGAAGCTGCATGGAGTGGGCAGCAGTGGTGAGGAGACCCTGGCTCAGAGCTCTGCTCCCTCTGGAGCCAGGTCACAAGGCAGGGACCTGCACTGCCCTGCTGTATGACCTGGCTCCGCAGGGAGCAGAGATCTGTGCTGGGGGTCTCCTTGCTGCTGCTGACTGCCCTGTGCAGCCCCGCATCAGTGCAGGGCAGGCAGTGGTGATGAAGAAACTCCCGGCACGGATCTTTGCTCTCTGAGGAGCTGAGTCATGCAGCAGGGCAGCAACGTACAGCTATTTTCCTGCAAGCCCAGCTCCAAAACTTCTACATTTTCTGAAACATTTCCAAAACAGTTCAGATGCTTCATTTCATTTTGAAGATGTTTCGGAGCCTTCTGTTTCGATTCGGTATATTGGGTGCCAAAACAGCCTGAAACACCTCCTAAACAAAAAGGCTGCCAAAATTTCGCACAGCCCTACCATGCAGGTCTCTCCAACCCTCTGCACTTCTGTGATCAACAGGTATTTTTGGGCCATCTCTTCCTCCAGCAGCTGCTTGCTGTGCTGGGATCTGTCCCAGCCCCCAGAAAGGTTTAAATTCCTAGCTCACTAGCCCTCTCAGTCTTACCTCTAATATAGTCCCTGGGAGGGGTAGAGCCAAAAAACTAGACAGGCCAGTTTTTCTTAAAGGAACTTTTCTCTAGTATGTTGGGCTTCTTAAGTCTTAAGGCTTCTTAGGTAAGGCTGACACATGTAGAAATAATTTATGTAATAATTCACCCTCTCTCTAGTCATCTGAAACACTGGTGAAAAGATAATCACCTCCCTGGTTGCTCTGACTATATTCCTTCCATTCTTGAATTTCTAAATTACTTTCCTCTTTTCCCCATATTAAATTGAAGGCCTTCCTGATTATTTTCATACTCTCTAGAGATCCATTATGCCTATACTGACCTTGAGTGAAGTTACATTTTACACTTAAACCATGCCAAGGGCACTTAAAACACAAGCGTATACACATTTAAACTCCTTAATTCATGGCACATGCCCTCTGAGCATTTTGAAGTTGTGCCACTTTAGGCAAGGGTTATCTCTGGGCTATGCTATCTAGCTTGTGTTAGGGTAACTTAGGTATGCTTCTTTGAGACAAAATGAGCAATTTGCATTCCAAGGATGCACTGCTCCCAGCCCTCTACTCCCACCCAGAGCAGGAAGTCCTGACTCCTAGCCATACCCCTCTTGCCACCCCTCCAGTGACAAGTCAGAACTATGTAGGCAAGAAACAATATTAAGCCTGTGTGCAACTGCTCACAGCACATTCAAACTCTAATGCCATTTAACATTCCACAGATTTAATATTGTCTAATTGTAACCTGCAATTTAACACCTTCTAGGCCTGGTTACACTTCTGTCCTGACTATTTCCTTACTTCTTGCCAATATAATGTCAACTTTGACATTGCTCTATGTGCTTAAAACATCTTCCCAGCTAACATTTGCTAGGCTGCCTCTCATTCGTTCTTCAACACACTTCCAGCAATCCACCTGTACTGAGAACTTCTCTAGTTATAAGGGCTACAGCTCATCGACATTCATTTGAATTACTGAATGTTCTTTGCTTAATTATACAATGCCTTTTTTTCTAATCACCATGCACAAACTTTCTGAAGAATTAGTTCACTGACAAGAACTATTTTCTGAGTCAGTAAATTTGAAGTGGGCATTCAATGAAGATTAAAATAAATAGTAATATTTGACAATATTGTCATCTGTATATAATTTTTCTTCAGCAGATCTCAAAGCACAGCATGTTTAATATATTTGTCTTCACAACAACCTTCTGAGATAGTAATACTTCCCTATCTCTATGTTACAGATCAGGAAGGTCATGTAGAAACATCTGTAATGAAGCAGACCTTGAACCCAGGTCTTCCGAAGCCTAAGCCAATGCCCTAACTATTGGACTATCCTCATTCAGTGGTCAAGCTCAAAATTAAAGTTTATATTTTTTTGAGATCTAGACTTAAAAGTCTTCCCAGCTAAGGTATGTTAGGTAACCAACTGACATAGCTAGCATAGCTGTACTAGTTATGAAATACTAGGAAATGCCCTAATTTACAGATTTTTTTATTGTAAGAAACCACATTGATTCTGGTATACATCATTTCATTAGGTTTAAGATGCACAAAAAACCCAAAACAAAACAGTCATTTCAATTTGAACCAAGTTTGCCAAGACAGCTGTATTAGCAAGCTCTTCCTAGAGCAAAGAAGAAAAAAAATATTGAGAATGATGAATGCTGACAATTGTTTTGACATAAGAGTAGCTAATGGAGTAAAATATCTTCACATGAAATATATGAATAATTTCTAGCAATGTATAAATTTGTGAAAGTTTTGATGTGTTCATGGAAGAAAAGATAAACTTCAATATGGAAAGTTCAATCAGTGCTAAGGCTGTCAGGTAGTCAAAAAGCCTAAGGTCAAATCAATTCAATCTTTGCAAGTTTTTAAAACTGCGTAGATTGAACTAATAAGCAAGTGAACTGACACTGACTTTTCAAACAGGAAAGGCAGCCCAACCCCTGCAGTGGCCCATACTAATACCCAGAGGGTGCTATAGTCTGCTGGCCACTACAGGGAGCTGGAGCTGTCTGATTGACCAAGCCAGAAACTTGCCCTACCTGGCACCAATTCCCCAGCAGGGAGGGAGGGACGGGAAGCTGAAACTGAGGCACTTTATTCTGCCTCCTGCACCTGGGAGCAGGGCTGGAACCTCTGAGCCATGCCCCCTTCCAGCCTCCAAGCTGGCTGGGACATGGGGAGAACCTTGCACCAGGGCATGGCTCTGTCCCCAGAGTTGGGACCCATGCCGCCTTCTTAGCCTCCAGCCTTGCTAAGTGGTGGGAGGGGGAAAGAAGAAGAGGAGAAGCCTACACTGGGGCTTGGCTTTCCAGGAGCCACACCTCTTCTTAGCCTCCCAGATTGCTGGGAGGAGGGAGGAGCTTGTACCCAGGTTTGCCTCTGCCCCCTAGAACCAGAAGCAGTGGTGGAATCCCCTACCATGTCCCCACATGTTCCCTCAGCCTCTGGGCCAGCTCACAGAGGGGTGTGGCTATCAGCTCTGAAGGGTGGAGCCAAGCCCCGCTGTAGGCTTCTGTCCGTGCCATTCCCTCATCAGGCCCAGAGGCTGAGAAGAGAACATGGCAGGGGACTCCAGCCCTGGTCCCAGCTCTGGGTGCCTGCGAAGGAGCCATGGCTCCTGGCTCCTAGCTCTGGGGGTGAAGCCAAGCCCAGGGCTGTTCCCCACCCCCTGCTCTTAGCCAGCCTGGAGGCTGAGAAGGGGCTGTGGCTCCCTCCTCAGCCACTTGGACTGATACTGCTCTGGCTAGGGAGCAGAGGGGTGGGGCAGACCCTGCTTGCTGGAGCAGACAGCACAGCCCAGGGCTGCAAAGCATCGTGGGATCCTGGGGGACTATGAGTTAACTTGAATTGGGAGGGAAACTGGGTCAGAAGTTCCATAAACCAGTTTGACCTCAATCATTAAGTCTGGTAGTACATCCAGCCGGGTTGATCTTAAACCAGTTGCAACTTCTGTCCCTAGCCTAAAAGGGGCAGTATGTACCTGCCAGATCATACATGCTTATCTAGATTGGCTTTATATAACTTGTTTTTTTCTAGCACTCCTCTACTGTACACAGCTGTGCAGTAAGTATAAAAGGCATTAAACGTATTAATAAGATATACAATAATGGGTCAGAAATATCATTTCAGAGGAAATTTTGGCTGTATATAGCAGTACTTGACTTGCACATAGTTATACTCAAGAACTGTACATACAAGAGTTTGAAAAACAATTCTTAGTTCTGTACTATTTCCTACATACTCTCAATTTAATGCAATGTCAACTACTTTCTGAGAATCCAGTAACTATAGAGAAAAAGTATTTTTTCTGAAACAAACTGTCATTCTTCAAGAAGCAAAAGATTCTGTGTGTGATTAACAGAAAAGAACAATTTTTTTTTTGTACAATAGCTTTTGAATGATGGGCTGGTAGTTAGTAACTACAAATACATTAGAGATTCACTTGACAAACAGAGCAGTATGTTCCTTCTGTGATCATTATACTACTGAAGAAGTCTAGTTATATATCTAGACAATTAGACAAACTAAAAATGTCTTTGACAGGTATTAACAAATAACTGCTCTGTTAAAATCTCATGCGACATGATTTAACTTTGTGTTTTATTAAATTTCTTTCCATTATATTGCTAGGAAACAGTTGACTAGCTCTTATAAGCCCTCTCTGAGATTTCTTAAACAAATTAGTCTGAGGAAATAAATTAATTTGCTTCAAAGTTTCATGGATACAGGTTTTAGTCATGTTGGTCTGCAGACAAAAGTATTCAGAACTCTTGGTAAAGGTGATATATTTTATTAGACCAACTGCATAGTTGCAAAAAGAAGTTTTTATTTGCAAACTTTCAGGCTCATGTGCCCTTCCTCAGGCAATGGAGAATGCACAGCTTGTAGCATCTCTCTCAGGTAGAAATGAAATTTCATATTGCACAGGAGAATATATGTTATAGGTTCCCCATACTTTTGCTTCAAAGTTGTACTTATAAATTTACTTTTTCAGATAAATATAAAGAAGCCAGACCATGAAACCATAAGTGCAAGACATTCCAGAGCACTTTAAATCACCTCTCAGTTGTGTTAGAACCAGTCTCAATTTTCAATATGAAGATTCTCCTAGGATACTGGAATTTCTACTGCTTAGTGTTCACTCTTCTTTTCTAGACACTATCCACTGGGTAAAGCAGAAGTAGAACAGATACAAAGGCAGTTGCCCAGTCCTGTGGTTGGTTGGGGCCCAATTCATAGTGAACCATCATACTGAAATAATTGAAGCCAAATCTTTAGCTGTTCTAAACTGGCAGGCAGTTGCCAGTTTCTGTGACAAGAATTAGGAAAGGGAGTGGCATAGAACGCAATGGGAATAGTTGTTGTCACCCTGTCTTCTTTGCACCACTCACAGTGTAAAAGCAATCAAGGATTGAGGTGGTGGGTACATCAATGGAGCTCCATTTAAATAAATACCAGTATACGTTGGCTGATGACCTTACCCTCAGTATTTAAAACTAATGTTACCATCTAGACCCATTTCATGGTAGATCTGAGATAGTGAGCTGCATTCCATAGGAGCACAGTTTCTCCTAAGGATCTTATGTTCTAGCTGGCATCATACTAGCTTGGGGGAGCAATGAATTATACATATTGATTTTGTTACTTATAGAAGACCTTAGTGTTGTGTCATTTTTCAGATCATTCAAACAGAAAGCAACCATTAGCAGCAGGCTCAAAGTAAATGAAACATAGAAAACTATTAGATCTTCACATTTGTTTAGTGATGTGGACAACTGTACTGTGTAACTGACAGGCCATCAGAAAACTCCCAATATGTTCTCTACACATGTGCTTTCTTTTGAGCCATGTCCAAGCTCTGGATTTGTCATGAACTGTGATTGCCAGGTATATGCATGTGGTTGTCTTGGCATTTGCTGCATCAGATAAATAGTCAGGTGTCTTACTTTAAGCTGCACAATAGTTGCTCTGGGAACTCAATCTCAGTACATTGGGGTAGGGGAAGGGCAGATGGGATTGGGGTGAGAGCTAACAAGTTCACATGGGGTGGCTGACATGCCTGGAGGGGCAGGAGACAGTTGGTCAGATCGGATGGGAAGCAGTTCTGCAGCATGGAGGTGGTTGTCTGTCTGCAGGTGGGGGAGGGGGCAGGGTACTAAAAACAGCCTGGTCAGGAAGTGTGGGGGGAAGGGTTAGAAAAAGTACAGCCCCAGGGATAAGGCAAGTTGCGGGGCATTCCCAGTCCTAGGGCTGAGCTCTGAATGTGTGCAGACACTTGTTATATTGAGCTAACCCATTCCCAATTTAATATAGTTCCCTTCCTCAGGTGAATTAAGTTAGATCAGGCTCACCATTTTTTGCCAGATCTAGCCTCCCTAAACATTTGTACAGATCTGCACTTAGATTGCCCTAACCCTACTTAGGTCAATCGAAGTGTAATGTTTGCACCCATGTTTAGTTATATGATATTGTTTCTGTTTTGTCATGACAGTATTTTAAGGAAACTAGGGGATATGAGTCCTACTACAACACACAGCATTTCAGAATTTAACCCAGCCTATGAGTACTGCTTCTTCTCTTTAATTCATTGTGTTTGTCAGCATAGCATTGCAGTGTGCCCAAAAATTATGTGGAAACTTCTTTACTCACTTTATTAGAAGATGAGGTTCCCCCCACATTTAACACAGGGAAAAAAAGCCCCTTGCCTTACAATCAAACATGAGGCAGAGGGAGGGGAGTAAGGGGGAGGAGGAAGAGGACCAGAGGGAAGCAGCTGATGAAGCTGGAGCCACAGCTGCCATTTGCCTCCCCCATTGCCTCTGCACATCATGTCACTCCTCCCCTGCAGCCCCCATTATTCCCCCCCATTACTTTTCCCCTTCTTTCCCCCTCTGCTGCACTCCTCCTTACCTTTGCTCTGTGCCAGCAGGCTGTCTCTCTCCTGCAGCCTTGGGCACAGACCATGGCTCTAGCCTGGCCCCATAGCATCAGCAGTGGTGGGGAGCCAGTGCTGTTACTATGAGGCCAGGCTGGAGCCATGCTCCATTCCCCAGTAGATACAGAGCCTGCTAATATAGGACAGAAGTAAGGGTGGGGGGAGACTTTGGGAGGGGAGATGAGAGGAAGAGGGTATGGGCACCTGAAGTTGTGGGGTCCAGAAGCAGAGGGGAAAGGAGGGGGGAACAGGGAAATTGGGAGAGCCTGAGGCTGTAGGGTGGGGGCAGGAACAAAGTGGGGGTAAGTGTGGGGGGCCAAAGGGGGCAACATACCTGCTTCTACCAACTGCCCCCACCACCCCCACTGCCTGCCCTACCACGCACCCCCTACTGCCTCCTCCACTATCTGTTCCGTACCACCTGCCCCACTACTTACCTCCTCATCACCTCTCTCCCCACCACCTGCAGTAGTGCATGGGGGAGAATGTAAGATGATTCTCTAATAATTAGATTCCATACATGGAAAAATATAATTATATTTATACATTGTCCATGTGTAGAATCTAAATATTGGAGGGTTGTCTTATATTCAGGGTCATCTTGTATTTGGGTAAATACATTTATGTAGTCAATAGGGGTATGTGAAGCAGGCCCTATCTGATTTGGCTTCAGCCCGAATCAGGGGCAGTGATTTGATTCGTTGATTTGGCTGAATCCAAATCTGAAGATTTGATGGTGATTCAGAGAATCAGCAATTCAGACACAGACACAGCTTTAAATTTTTTTTCTACACGCTTTGAGATACCAGGCATAGCTCGTGAATGCTGTGATGTTGGGGAAGATGGAGCATCCCAGAGGAGTGTGGGGGACCCCTCTACATGCTTGGCAGTGAACCCGGTCTGATGGGGAGCACACAGGCCTCCCACCATACCTCCCAGCTCAGTGCCCCCCCAGACCCAGGAGGCACCAGTCGCCAAGCCAGGGGTTTTTTTTGGGGGGGGGGCAGTGTGCTCCCCAGCAGACCCAGAAGTGGACCAGAAGTGCTTCTTGTCCACTTCTGGGTCTGCTGCCGAGCATGCTGGGGAGCCTCCCACGCTTCTGTGGGACACTTCATGCACCCCAACATTGCAGCACTCATGAGCCGCCTGCTACCTAGAGGTATGTAGAAAACACATATAAAGCTGTGTCCATGTCCGAATTGCTGAATCTTTCCAAATCTCTCCAAATTGGAGGGTTCCAATTCGATTCAGAAAGATTAAATGGTCCTCTGATCTGTCTTTCAGAAGACGGATTTTTAAAATTACATGAAGAAAGAAATTCTCCAAACCAAATAAATTGGGATATTTTCAAAAGATATCATGGGCCACTGGAAATTATATTGAGTTATTGCAGATACCCCACATGCCTACACATTGGTAAGAGTTAGGTAGTTCTAAATAACTATAAAAATGAAAAGTCAGAGGTTGGTAAGATATTAAATAGTTTGCAGGCAAAGAAATAAAACTGCCCAGAAAGACATGTTACTACATTTGAAAAGTTCCAGAGAGACTTCCAAAATAAGTAGCAGCAGCAAAGATCAAAGCAAAGAGCACTTCCATAAGGACACTAATACCAAGGTATTTGCATACATTTTGTTGATAGCTGAGTCTATGGTCTCATGGCTTAGGAGATAGAATGAATATATAAAGGACCATATTTTCAAAGAAATAAGGGTGCACACCTAGTGGTACTGGTAACTGTCCAAATATTTTATATTTTGGAATGATGCTTATTTTCAAGAGCTTTATTAAGAGGAGGATTCCAAATGTTTAAACAGATAACACTTTCTCCATTCCTTAAGGATTAAACTGTTATTTGATTTTGTCAAAGCTGTGTGAAAACATCAGCCTCTGACAGTTGCTAAAAGACCATCTACTAGACACCAGATCTCTGCAATTAAAGACAGAGAGGATAAAAGACTATTCTTTTATCTTCATTTTGGAAAGAAAGGATCCAAAGATAGAGACATGTGCCCCTCTCCCAGGCCTAAAGGAAAGTTCTCCCTTATGTTCCTATGGCACTCCAGATGCCATTCATCCCCTGCAGCCACTCCCTGCATACAGGCATACTCTGAGCTGACAGCACAGCAGGCATGTCATATAAGGACTTTGGATATAGAGGCAAATGGCAACTGGTAATTTTTTTCCTACAGGGCCTGTTCTCACCATGCCAGTCTCAGGATCCTTAAGGGAAAAAGAAAAAAGGCCTAGATCTGCATCACTGCACCTGACATGCCTAGGTAACTAGATTCCACCCCCTCCCCCCAGCAAAAAGTAAACAGCAAATTCATTGAAAAATGTTGTTTTGGAGCCAAAGGAACTATTTGTATGTGTTACTAGTTATACATACAAGATGGCTGAAAGTAATGAATTCAAAGTCCTCAGCAATCAGAAATTCTTCATTCCCTCAATATAGGCAAAAGCAACCTAACTTTAGATACGCAAGTGTAACATAGGTCTTTGGAAATAATATAGTAACTGCATACCTACTAACATATTTTCACTTATTCTTGGTATTTTGTATATCATTCAAAGGTTGTGCATTACAATTATTGCTAAGCAGAATTGGCAATTAATTACATTTTAGATAACTATATAAGCACACACTATATATATTGCATTTTAATGATGTAATTCTATTTTCTTTCTTTCCCAGATGGTTTGTTTATTTTGCATGGAGAAATTATAATAAAAAGACTATATGAAAAAACACGAGTCAATTTTTATATTTAGAATATAGCATATTTGTAACTCACGACTTGGGGAAAAAACTACAGTCCAAGAATTAGTCACAGACATTATTTGCTAATTTTTCTAAATAAGTTAGAACAATCAATTTATTTAGAAAATAGCAATCTGTTCTCAGACAATTTGAGAATGGAAAAACAGGTGAAGTTCTTTAAAGGAATTGTCTTTTACCAGTTTTCCATTTATATAAAAAATTAGTCACCTTCTTGTGAATTGGACTCATAACTGTTATTCTCCTTTGAAAGTGAAACATAGCCATCCAGGTCACTTATATTCCATAGTTCAAAAAGGTATTTGGGCATTGCAATACATAAGCTTTTGGCACCTGGGCTCTGTAGTAAACTCCAGAATACCCAGTTATGTGTTAAGGTTCTTTACAATGCAGGAGTGAATCACAGCCCTCACTCCAGCATATTGTTTCAGCAAGGAGCTACCGAATCTACACATTAGGGAAAAATCAAGACCATGGGGATATTCAGGTGCATTCCATAGCGCCATCAGAAATGGCATGGTATCCCTAGTGCAGAATTCTCTCCCAAAGGGTCACTGTTGTTTTTTTTAATACAAAATTGGAAAGGTAGCTGGTGGTTAGGACATTGTGGTAGGATGTAAAAAAAAATGTGCATTTGAGTCCTTGCAGTCAGAAGGTTTCCTACATGCTAGATAATATTCTGTATAAAGGGGCATCAAATTCATCACCTCCTGCTCTTTCCATGTTTTCAAAGAATGCCACAGTCACCAGTCCATCTCACATTGAGCTAAATGCCTACCATACCAGGTCCTGAGGAGATTAACAGAGGACCACCTCTTTAGTGGATCCTGATGGGGTATAGGAATGAGAAAATTAGAAGCTCTGCTTTGTCAATGCACAAACCTAGAAACAGAACGTTAGACCTTTAGCAAACTTTAGTGCTAAAAACAAAAGGGGATAAGGAGTCTTGGCACCTCTGGTTTTAGATAACACTAACTGCAAGTTTTAAGGATAACCATTTTGGACACAGATGCCTAAATGTTATTTATATTCCACTTTAGACCCTAAATCCCATTTAGGATCTAGGTCTTAGGGCAATGCAACCCAGCGAACAACAATGCCAAAATCCTTCTGCAGATGTATGCCTTGGTGTCTTTGTTGGACACCCAAGTTACTGTTAACTTTTAAGAATTTTAACCTTAATCTCTTTGTGCCTTTATTGAAAAAATGGGAATGATAATAGCCCCCAACTGCAGGGAAGGGTTGTAAAAAAAAAGGGTATCAGTATTTGAAAAACACTAAGATTCTGTGAGGAAAGCACTCCAGGAGTGCCTAAAAGAGACTTAATAATTTTGGATTCAATGCCGCATTATAAATTACAGGTAAGAAGAAATAGAGAATGAATAGACATTCAGTGAAAAAGACAGCCATCTTGTGGAAAAAAATTGCACGTGATTGTGTAATTAAAGACTGTGTCATAAAGCACAAGGGAGCTAAATTACAATTGCATAGGCAAGCTTCATTCTTCCGTTTCCTAGATTTTGAATGCTTGACTTTACAACCATAGTCTTTTGGATGTAGTTTGCTATGTAATATAGAATACACACAATGCATTGTGCTACACAAAGAGATTCACTTAGAGTGGAGGGAACCCATCATCTGGGTCACCATCAATACCAAACACTGCGCTAATAAGCTCAGACACCCATTGCCAGAATGGGTGACTCCTCAAAGGGCTAAAGAAAGAGAAAGGGGCTACAAAAGCTAATTTCCTTTTGCTTTGTCAGGAACAATATTTATAGCAGAGAAACAAATGAGGAGTGCAGTGCTTTCTGTCAGATCCAGCAGGTCCCTCTGTGCAGAAAAAATACAAGAACATAATATATTGTAATGCAGATTTTCCCTGGTTCCCTACAGGGTTTTGCAGACTCTTTATAGGGTTCATTCCTGCAGGGAATTCTATTCCTTTAGCTTTCTCCACTATAAATGGTACTGATGTAAATTATTATAATTCCCACTGTTAAGTCAATCTGTGGATCCATTAAACTGGCAAAATGTACACCCAAATTAATATTCTGGTATTCTACAAATAAAAGAATATTATTTAAATAGAATATATTTTTCTACTGCAATTCAGAAAGAAGCTGCCTCACTATAGAAAGTCTGCAGGGCACCCCTCCTGTTCTTCCAATAAATGGTAATAGTGTTGGTGAGATATAAATAAAAAGAAGAGCAAATGTTGCATTTTGTTTAGATTCTTGCAAGTGGAATTAAGACCAAATATTATGCATGCCTTTATATGTGTGAGGAGGCTGCTCCAATGCACTGTAATTACATGCTAATTAGCATAGTCCAGCCAGCCTCTGTGTCTCACGTATCAGCATCCCTGGGCTTCAGAATGGTGGTAGGGGTGCTTTAACTAAAGCTCATTCAATGAGGTTTAGTTAAAGCACCCCCACCATTTTGAAGCCTGGAGATGGTGATAAACAAGGCGCTGCAGACGCTTTAATTAGAGCTGACCTGCTTTAATTAAAGTGCTCCCCCTCCACCCTCAGAGCATGTGTAAAAACACCCTACATGACTTCTGATGCAGCATAGCAAGAAAAACATGTCTACACACAGCAGTACACTATGAAGATTTCAACTTAAATCAGATTAAAAACCAATATATTTGAAACAGTACAAGCCATTATATAGATGTACTAATATCAGTTTACACTTGGCTTTTCTCATTTCAGCTGAAAGACACAATACAGAATTGAATTTATTTGACTGTCTATATGAAATGTTGCACTGATATAGCTATTTAAAACTAATGCTTCCTTTATGCAAAGTTGTACCACTTGGAGTGTTATTTTATACCAAATAAATAGGTGAAAAGGTTGTAGGATTATTAGTAGGCCTTCCTACATATAAACTTTACTCTAGTTTAACTGAAATTATTTTTTCAAACAGATCTAGTTAACCCATGCAAAAGGTGCATGGGAAGACTTCAGCCTAAACTAGAATGATTTTAGTTTACATTAAATAGCTTAGTTTAAAGCTGCTCCTAATCAACTGACGTTGAACTAAGATTATCTCACTACATACAGGATTTGCACTGATTTAACTAATCTAACCTAACTGTGTACATTGACAAGACTTGTATTAAACTTGTACAATTTTGTGTGTATATCAAGTCCTTTTCAAAATGTGAAGTCTCTAAAGTGTTGTGTAATTTCAGAGAGTACCTGCTTTGTCTTGAGGCCTACATACACTAAACCAAGACAGTACTAAACCCTCATTATAACAATACTAAAAAATGCACAAACACATTGAAATAAATTTGCATCCTCTGAGCCTTTCTATGTATATCTGGTTTTGTCAGACTTTTAGATCCTAGTAAATGTCATTTTGAAATGACTGGGAAAAAAGACTAATTTTGAAGTTCCTTTTGACTAGGACTGAGGCTATACTTGGCAGCTTTTCCCTTTTCCTGGTATATAATAGAGAAGTCCTTTGTTACATTGTTTTGAAATGGTAAGACTATTGACTATAGCACTGATGATGTATGTTGCTTTGCATATGAATTGCTGCACTTCAGCTATTCATACTCATGCTAGAAAGCACTAATTAACCACCCTGGTTATTGTCTTACAAATTAGTGGGGAAATCATACAAAGTTTCATGCAAGGATTAATTCCATACAAACCCAGCTCCATTTAAAATGGGACTCCAGAGCAAAGCTGTCACAAAGGAAAATTCAGGAGTTCCTTTCTCAAGACTTGACAGAGTTTGCTGAATTCATATAATTGTTGGAAACCCTGATATTTCATTGTGTTGGAAAAATGTTGAAAAAAGTCTTGTAAGCCTGTGTTGTAATCATAGGAGTTTTTTGATTGCGCCTATGTAATAAATGCTGATTGAATGGCTGCAGTCTGTCAATGCTTGCCAAGCACAAAAAGGATTGCCCCTTAATTTGATGAACCTATTTGTCTATAATATTTCAGGGAAATCCTAAAAAAATAAATTGCATGAAGTGAGAGAGAAGCCTTCAGGTGATATTTAACAGCACACTCTGGTTAGTTCAAATTTGCAGTTTCACTGGATTCAGGACAGGGAAGCACTCTGCCTGCAATCACTGGGCCAACTTCACTACTTATATGAAGAAGCACAGCTCCATTGACTTCCAGGTGGGTAAACGTGAGAGTGAATGTACATGCTCACATTATCCCAGCCTGGACTTAAAGATGAGGTTTCTTGTGGTTTAAAGAACACAGTGAGATCTAAATGGATAGATAGCAATCTCCTCATGGCTAAGCCAACCCCGGATTGCAAACAATCTTGATTACTTGAAGAGACTGTGGTAAAATGTCTAATCAAATCTAGATGTCTCAGATTTCCTTGACCTTCATCAGTTTACTACACATCTGATTTTAGCAGAGAGACTGCATCAGGCTGTTGGCAGACAGACAAGTTACCTCAAAGCAAAAATAGGAGTGGTTTTATCACACAGCAACCAGTCTATGGTAACTATGTACACTCTGATCCTTTAGCAAGAAAAAGCTAACCCCTGGTAGTTTAATCTGGCAATGAAGCAGCGCTAAAATACTTTCACTTTATGTGGAGAAAATGGACACTGACTGAGAGCTATTGCACAGCAGCTGACCAATGTTAAGTCTCTGCCTCTTTTTAGATTTTCTATAATTTACCTATTTGTCCAGACCCTGAGATGATGATGATGACGGTGGTAAACTGGGGGAAGGAGCCAGAAAGATGGCAGAGGTATCTGCTCTTGGTTATACTGACCTAGTTAGTTCATAATGTCTCAGATCTGTCTAGGTGAGAGACTGCTTCTCTCATTGGACTCTGCATCTGTGGCCAGCAGAACCAGTTGTGCTAGATCCCACTTACTATAAGGTGAGCCGGTGGCCACAAGATCTTTGTGAGGGCTCAGATTCTAGGACTTGCTCCCTGCTCTGTTGGTTTGAACTCATCTCATTTTAGTAACCTTCTTAGCATGTGCCAAGCTCATGTATTTGATATGTTTTGAGGGGTAGGGGTGGGGAGGTAGACATGATTTATTGAGGGGGAATGGAGGAAATAGTGAAAGGGGCTTTTTGTTAATTTAGTTACCTGGCTGCCTGAATTAGTTTGTTGTCTGTGTATATTTATCTTTGCTGCTGCCTGAGCATATGATAAATGCATATGCTCTTTATGTCCATGCTTATTGGATGACCATGGCAATCATGAGCTTATTGTTGGGGCACCTAGAATTTTCAAATAATTCTATTTTATTGTTGACAAAAAGCCATATAAACAGACTTTCTCAATTTCCAACTCCATCCAATAAAAGAGTAAGCCCCAATGGCAGGCAGGATGGGGGCTGCACTTCTCCACTCGTCAACTCCTCAGGGTAACCCTCATGATGATTTCCCTACCATGCCTTGATGTACTCTGTATGTTGCTTTGAAAGGATGCTGCCTAGCATCCTTGACTGAGCTTACCATATCTGCACTCAACCTAGCTCTATCTGCCTAGCCAGACACCCTGGCCTTACTGCTACCAAAGGCTCCTATGTCCCTTAACTTTCTGTATCTCAGTGACAGTGCTCATCACAGCCCTAATCACAGCTTCCTGGCCATAAACGCGTCTTAGGGCAGTGGTTTTCAAACTTTTATGTACCAGGACCCCTTTGTAAACATCAAAGACCAGTCCAGACCCAGTGCCCCTCACCCCCGACTCACTGCCCCCTGCCCCAAGGCCCCAGTGTGTGGGGCGAGGGGGTGTGTGGGGCAGGAGGGGCCCCAAGCAGTCTTTCAAGGGCTGGAACTCTGCCATCCTGCACGGGAAAAGCCATGGTTCCCATGTTTTTCTCCTTTAAAGGGGAATCCATTTTTAAAGCTTCTATTTTTTAAATTTGTTTGTGAGCCTTTTGTATATTCTTGTGACCTGCATTTGGGTTGTGACCCATGGGTTGAGACGCACTGCCTTAGGGGACATTTAGGAGACATGAGACTACTCCTGGTCTCCAGCTTCCCTCATAACCACACCCATATCTTGCAGGTCTTACTCTGTTTCCATTCATCAGGACTTATGGCCCTGTACTGGTTTCACTTTACCAGTTTCTTGTCCCTTGCAACGCTGCTTGCTTGCTGCCATCAACCCACCAGATCCCTATGCCTCCCAGGGCTGTTCCAAACACAAAGTGCCTCCTAACCTCTGCTGCTTTACATCTCCCTCTGTACTGCTGAAGTAGGAGAGGTTAAGCAGTTATGGGATCTCCTGTTACAATTATTAAGGGCAATTTTTCTCTTTATTTACATAGAAGTTTAGGGCCTGTTGCTTGAGGTTGTAATTTCCATAGAGCAGCCTCCAATGGGATCACAACATGGAGCTCTTACTTGTGTAGTTGGTGTTATTTATGTTATGAAAAACTCGAGAAGCCCCAACTGAGACCATGACCCTATGAAACCTGAGAGAACACTGCACATGCATAACAGGAGGGGGAGTCTCTACCCCTGAAAGCTCACAAACAAAATAGAAAAAAGGGTAGGAGAAAGTATGTATTATCGTTCACATTTTACAGATTGAGCCCTGAGGTACGGAGGAGTAAGTGACTTATCCAAAGGCAGAAAAGAATTTTGTGGCAACTGAATGTATAATCAGTTCTTAGCCCCAAAATTATGTTTCCTGCCCATCAACTCCTTAATTCTTTAAAACATTTCATCTTCTTCATCCCCTTCTATTATGTATATGGATGGCAGTGGAATAGATTGCCTAGGGAAGCTGCAGAACTCCATCATTGGAGGCATTTAAAAAGAGATTGGACAAGCACTGGTCAGGGATCATCTAGGAGTAACTGTTCCTAGCTCTATTATGGGTATTTCCCATAGATGATGCATAAGTGTTGACAGTGGGGGGCACAACTCCTCACCGCTACCACTGCTTCCACTGTTGCCAGGTATTGGCTCTGGTCAAACTGCAGCCCTGTGTCCCACCACTGGCACAGAAATCTGATGGGGGTCACATGCCCCCTGTGCCTCCCCCCCATGTCACCTATAGTATTCTCGATGCTTCTGGGCTCTGCTGGTTGCCATGGAGGATAAGGAAGGAATCTCTTTCCCCTCCAGCTGCTATATGTATCAGGGTTTTGTTCTCCTATTTCTTTTTTCCCTGCCTTCCCCAGAAGCTTTCATTATGGTCTGCAACCATGCCTCTGGATTTTTACTGGAATCTGCCAATGCTCTTGATTTAAACTCAGAGCTTCCTGGCTAGAGGGTCTTGTCTCTCCACTTGAGTCAGACTGATTGCCATGTTTTGGGTCAGGAAGGAATTGTACCCCATGGTGAGACTCATACAGATTGTAGGGGTTTTTGCTTTCCTTTGTAGCAGGGGACATGCCCCTCTTCCTCTGGATCTTTTGAGTGCATCTCAACTCTCATAGAAGCAAGACATTTGCTACCATAGTCCCCTTACTTTACCTTAGGCAAGTTAGGGTATTATGTCTTGTGGTTGTGTCAGGGTTGACTGTGTAGTTTACTAATAGTTTGAATTTGTATAAGATAGTTTGGATAGGAATGATTCTGTCTGTGGTGGGAGGGAAGGAGAGGTGTTGGACTGGATGATGCCAGGAGGTCCCTTATAGCCCTTGATTTCTGATTTTATGACTGCCTAACAACAACCGAAGAGATCCCACAAGCTCATTTTAATAATGGACTGGGTACACGTGAGTACATTTTTTAATGGAATGGGATTTAATGTCAATCTGTTTCTCCAGTGGATTGATCTTTAAGACATGTCACAACTGATATATCTTCTTCATGGTGATACTGTTTTTCTGTGGCAGTCCCTGGAATGGCCTGTTTCTGAATGCATCATGTTTTCAATGAGGCCTCAGTTTTGTTCTTGGTTATTTGAGCTCTCCACAAACTTCACTCACCCCAAATATTTGTGGCTTGATGAAATCCCTTGACAAAACACACTTTATATTGGGTTTTGTTAACAGTATGAATTGCATATCAATAAAAATGAAAGGAAGAAATGGAATACATGACTTGACTGGGGGGGGGGTTGTGTAGTAATAGTTTCAGGGGTAAAACAGTCCACCGTCTTCTTAATCTAAACAGCATGTGCCCAAAAATAAGATATCAACACTTAAAAGCACTCATCTAAAAGAACATTTGATTTCAGTAATCCTCAGCTGTCAAAGCCCCATTATCTTAGAAGAGGTAAATAGCATTGCAAGGAGAAGTACTTACTATTCTATTGTTTGTAAAACTCTGCATTCATTTCAGATGATGTGGTTCCAGGAAATGTTTAAAAGAAAGACCAAAAAACTCTGTTTTTCAGAGAATTATATAGCATAAAACACTTGATTCTGGGGGGGAAGAAAATCCATAGGGATTTACCCGCTTGTTTCTCCCAATCTTCTTCTGATGGAATAAGCCATTATTCAACCAGGTAATAATGTTATCATTTTTTCTTACCCTCCAACCCTCTGAATACTTTTGTGAAACTACCCATGTGAGTAGGCTTATTAACTTCAGTGGGACTACCTACACATGTAAGGTTATACATATGCATAAATAGGTTACAAGATCAAAAACTTGTTCCTTTTTTCCTCAACTCTGCCTTCGTATTGAGCCTATAACTGAATCATATTTGTAGTCTACATCTGCAAAAAATATCTCCATTCCTTTTCATCCTCTTGCCAAAATCTTTGTCCATGTTTTGATTTCTTGCAACTTAAATCAGTTCTGTTCTTTCCACCTGATGCTTAAATTATGCCCATTGATCCAAAAAGGTAATAACAGTGTCATCTTCATTTCCTCTCCCCTGACAGAATTTTCAGGTCCCCCTCAGTATCTCCACTTACCAAATTCAAAATCCTCCTTGTCTTCAAAGCTTTGCATTCTGTAAGTCCCTGTGCCCCATGCTACAGTTTCACAAATTAGTTGCTTGTTCCCTCTGCTGCTTCCCAAATATTAATACATGTGCAGCTTCCATGAATTACTTGGCACTCTAA
>NW_017729024.1:38428752-38443175 GCF_001723915.1 Gavialis gangeticus | reverse complement strand
ATCTTCCCCTACTGGTCTGCAGCTCAAGCTTATGTTCCATTAGTTTTGCTTCCCTATTTGTCTTCTCCCCTTCTTCTGTCTTTCACAAGATCCATCATGCCCACCACACACTCTGGGTACATCTACACATTCATTAAGTTGCTTTTTCTAATGTGCATTAAATGTAGTACCTCTAATGTGAGGTCCTAAAGAAATGAACATTAGGCTGCCTTAATGCACAGTAAAGGATGTGCAGTTTTTAAATGACCCTTAATGTGCAGTAGCCTATTTTACTGTGTGTTAGCATAATTGCATGCTTTTTATGTGTTGCTTTAATGCACAGTAAAATAGGTTAGTGGGCATTAAAGCGCATGTGCAGATGTGCTCTCTAAAACTTTTCCTGATCCTATGTCATCCAGATTTCCTCTCTGCCTTCAAATCCTACAACTTAGTTACGTTAAACTTGCAACAAATCGTACACTAATTATTACGAATAATTTTTAAAGAGAGATACACTAGCAAACTCATAAGTATTTTCTCGTGTTCTTTTCCATGGCCCTTCCCTCTATGCCTAAGGTTGCTTGTCTCCTTTTTCATGTTATCTTGCACAACGACTTGGGTGGCCATGATAGAGGACAATCCAGTTTTCTGCTACTCTGTCCTCTATTGCTACAAAACCCAACACCTTTATGTCCTTGATTTTTCTCTTCAAGAGAAGAATCAAGGACATAAAGGCATCTGGTTTCATATTGATAGAGGACAACGGACAACTGAACTGTCATCTATGATGGCCACCCTAACAATGACACCTTGATGTGCCTTTTTTTGCTCTAGGTTATAATGCATACCTGATGCTTTCTGAGAATGATTAATAATAAAGCCAATGTCCACATTATTATTTAATGTTTATATTGTGGTGGTGCCTAAAGGGAACAACAAGACTGAGTTCAATTGGACTAGGACTAGACAAACATATAATAAATTATGGTTCCTGCCACAATGATACTGGCCATAGGCAATGCATGGGGGGGGAGGGGGAGAGGCACAGGGGGCACGTGCCCCTGAGATTTCTGTGCCAGTGTCAGATGGGCTGTAGCCCAGCTGAAGCCAGGGCCCAGCAGCAGTGGGGGTGGCAGCAGTGGTGTGATTTTTATGCTGACGGTGGGGCATGAGGCTTCAGTGGGGGTGGTGGTGACAGTGCAGAGTTGTGTCCCCTCCCCCCCCTTTCAACACTTATGTGTCATCTATAATACTAGCCATCTCATTGTGCAGTGTGAAGCAGTGATAAGCCAAGCAGGCAGGGTCAGATCTCATTCTGTATTGGGCTGATGCTAAAGATCAATATTAAAATTCAAAGTTAGATCACAGGTCTAATTTGATTTCAGGACTCTTGTCAGATCTTTGGCCTCACCTTCTTCCTTATTTCTACTTCTGGAGGCCATAGTCATGATCAAGGAAGCATAGTGCTAAGGGCTGTACAACCATAAATTTACAGCTAGTACCCATCCCAAGGAACTTAGATGGAACAAAGATACAATAGCAAAGTATATACATCCAAAGATAAATGAAATGTCTCAACATTTCTCAAAAGTGGCAGTACAAGGAATACAATATTGAATACAGTTGAGTATACAATTTTGAGATTTCATGGATGCTTTTTTATTAAAAGAGCCAAGTGGAGAAGCAGTATTAAGGACTCTTATAGTAGCTTATTCATGTAGTGAATTCTTTGAGATCAGTAATTCTTATGAGATTTTAGATATCATAACTAGAATCAAATATTGGCTCCAAGCCAGGAACAAAACTGGGAGTGAATTCAGATCATTGGATACAAACCTGATATCTACTCTAAATTCAGTAAGGTTCATGTATCAGGTTCCTGCTTCGGTCATGTCTAGTAAAATATTACATGGAATTCCTTTCAACTATTTCTTTTCTTTCTCTCCTTTTAAATCTTTATATTGTTGCTGCTTAACAATAAAGCCTTATGAAGCTATTCTAAAGTCTTCTGTAGGAAACCTTGTAAAACAGCTGACACTATTAACATAATCTGACAGTCCTCGTATGTAATGTTAGTATAGTGAGATGAACCCATTTTTATATTACAGGACCCTGTAGAGTCCTTTTATATTACAGGACTCTACAGAAGGGCCATTCTTTCTGCGGGGGAAGGAAAAAAATACTAAGGTGTTTTGGCTCAAAACCAGCCAATGCTACAAACCACAGATAGGTGTGCTTTTCGCTGAATTGAATTAGGATCAACTCTGATTCTATTGAAGCTGATGGTGAACCTCCAACAGACTTCTGAGACACCGGATTTTGGCATGTTGGGACATACAATTATTTTTGTACTTCATTGGATGTAGATGAAGTGAGACAAGTTTTGTAACTTGCCTGCCAGATGCTGTTGCCAGTAAAAACAATGGGTTACATCATGTAGGGGTTTCTTATAAATAAAAGCTTAAACCACACTGGCCTAAGCCTCACCCAGGAACCTGGAAACTTAAATGATGTCACTGCATCTCCTACAATGTATAAGCATTACTTAAGTTTCTTGAAAGCAAGAATCTCAAGGGTTTAAAAAAAAAACTTTATGGTGGGTGGGAGGGATAGAACCAGTCAATAAATCAATAATATTAGAGAGCACTCTCATCTCCCAGGGTTTCTCGGCAGCAGTCTTTAACTACAGTCATTTTCTTACACTTGAGACTGTTTAATGTTATCCATTATCCCTTCCCCCTCCTCAGTTATACTTTACTCAAAATTTCCTGTTCAGTATTTGCAGTCTAAAATTTAGCAGGTCCACCAGTGCTTATGATTATTCTGGTTTTGAAGCTCTAACATGTATAGCAATCATGAGGTGAAGGGAACAGAGAAAGAGTACACATGTGAAAGAGCTTGACTCGGGCTTGGGCACTCAGGCCAGAGAGGAAGGCTTGGTTTCTGGTTCCTACTCCCATGAGTATTTCTATTAACTAATCCTCATCTTCACCTTTTGTGTCTATTCGGATCATTGTCCTAGGGCTAGACACCTACTTTTCAGTTGTTTCAGTGGCTAAGTGGAGCCATCTATTCTGGTTCAGTGTGGATATGGTCCTATAAGACTACCAAGGCTGTCCTGAAATGTAGAAATGTAGAAAGATGCCTTAATCTTAAACGAGTCAGATATGTAACCTCAGTTAGCACTGTAAATACAGCCAAGTAAATATTTTAGTCTTGAGACGTTTCTAGGATATTCTGATAAAGTAAATAAGGAGACATCTGAATTAGAAAACTATGAAGTGTGTTCATGTGTTTCACTTGTAGTTCTTGCAAACAAAAATTGGTTGAAATGGTAGTGAATTCTCCCGTGGAAGGTGGGGGAGGGGGGGAATGAGATAAAACATCTTCCTTTAGTTTAGTAAATTTACTTTATAGTCAGAAAAAAAAATGAGAATTTGGACTTGGAACTACAGCTTTTCCCTTAAGTCAGTTAGCTGCTTTCAAAGCATATTTTCTAGCAGTTGGCTTTGTCTTATATTACAGAAAGGCAGGAAATGCAAATTCAAAAACACAGCCTAGAGTAGACTCTTCAAGGTAGTGGGAGATCCAGTGAAGAATCTGGAAGCCTACAACTACTGTTAGTCCTAACTGAGCCCCAAATGGTGTACATTGCCTTTCACCTAAGCTATGCTTCCATGATTCTGCATCAAGATCTAATTTATGGATTCATTTTCTTCACATACAGGAAAAGGACAAGATGATGACTTATTGGCACGTAAGAGCAATTCTGTTTGTGACTGTTATTGGAGTAGTGCTTTAATACAATTTAGCAGTACACATGTGGTTCTATACCAATCCATAACCTGATATTAAAACGAAAAAATAGAACACTACTGGAAGTGGTGATTTATTTTAAAAGGAAAGTTTTGTTTGGCTTTGGTTTCCTTTAAGATAAATGTAAAATATAAAAACCTTTCCCTCAAGCTAGTCAGACAGTTTTAGTAAATCTTTGGCAAAAGATAAAAAGAGGCTGTGACTGTGCAGCAAGCATGGAGGTTATACTAGGATTCACAGACCACTAGTGTAACCAGTAAAGTTCAAACTCCTTAAGAGAAATATGGTTCACAGAGTTTACAAGTTCCACATCAGAGATACAAATAGTCATGGAATTTACAAGTTGTTTTGTCAGCAAAGCTTGAGAGAAATAACTACTTCCCAGAGCTGATCACTTTTAGCTGTTGAAAGACCAGAAATTTTGCCTAATTACTGAAAGAAGGGCCAAGGTAAATATATTATAAGAGATAAGCTTAGCGACTCTTTTTTTGGCTATTTGAGCCACCTTGTTATCATTTACTTCTACCATTCCTTTTGCATAATAGGAAGCGAGACAGTTATTTTAAAAAGACTGATTCATTGTCATCCTATTTGTTTTAACAAATATACCAAACACATATTTAGTTCCTAAAAGACATACAATTGTGAGAAGAGCAGAACAGGAACTGGAACAAGTATGAAGATGGCATTCTAACTGTATTTTGAACATCAATGCCATGAATGCCAATAAGCACAGTAGGTCTTGAGATACTTTGCATTAAAAAAGGCAAACTGCATGATTTTACCAACCCTCTGTGATTTTTTTAGAGCCTTGAAGAAAATGAGAATAAAACCATGCCTAGTAGGCCTGTGCAAGTCGGCAGCAATCTGATCTGGCTTTGGATCCAGTTGTGTAAGATGCCAGCAATCTGATCTGGAGTTTCGGGCTAGGTTTCTGCTTCGATCCGGCCAAAGCAGCTCCAAAGCTTCAGCACCACCTCAGAGATCCGGCCATAGGGTATAATGGGGAATCAATGAAATATCTATAACATGGTTGTTTTTTGTCTGATTTGCATGAAATGTGCAGGGATGATAGCCCCTTCTGAGATCATGAAGTCTGCCAAGTCTCAAGAAGATCAGTGCAGGGGTTTGGAGGAAACTGTACCCCAAATTCTTGAAAGCAAAACTCATATCACGTCTATGTGTTACAATACAGGCGGGTCAAAACTGCAGGGGTGGTACTTCCTGGTGAGGAAAAAAAGCCTGCTAAGTTTCAAGGTGATAGGTATAATTGTTTGTGGGGAACTACACCTCAAGCTGTGGACACGCAAAACTCATGACATGGTTGACACTGTGTGTGTTAAGGCGCAGCAGGATGAAAGCTGCAGGGATGGTAGCCCCTGCTGTGGCCATGAAGCCTGCCGGCTGTCAAGGAAATTGGTGCAGGAGGGTTCTGGGGCCCTGCACCCCTAGCTGCTGACGGACAAAATTCATGACATGGGTTCTTGTGCAACTGACTGTCTCTTGTCTTGGGGCAGTTGATTGTCTGTATTGATTATTTCCTCTCCTTAGTCTCTGCTTTTGTAGGTGTTAATTGATGGTAGTTAACTGGCTACATTAGCTAGGTCCTGTGTATTGAGCTGGTCCCTGTGTGAATCATGATTGATTGGTAACTGGTAACACAGTAGCTTAGCACTCAGGCCTGCAGTAGTGTCTCCCACGCCCCAACACAGAGACAGTCAGCTGCACAAGCACCCATGGCATGAGTTTTGTCCGTCAGCAGCTAGGGGTGCAGGGACCCAGAGCCCAGAACCCCTCCTCAACAGCTGGCAGGCTTTTTGACCACAGCAGGGGCCACCATCCCTGCAGCTTTCATCCTGGTGAGCCTTAACACATACAGTGTCACCCATGTCACAAGTTTTGTTTGTTCGCAGCTTGAGGTGCAGTTCCCACTAAACCCCTACACCTATCACCTTGAAACTTGGCAGGCTTTTTGGCCTTACCAGGAGCTACCACCCCAGCAGTTTTGATCTGCCTGTGTTGTAACACATAGATGTGATATGAGTTTTGCTATCAAGAATTTGGGGTATACTTCCCCCCAAACCCCTGCACCGATCTTCTTGAAACTTGGCAGGCTTTGTGGCCTCAGCCAGGGCCACCACCTCTGCAGTGTTCATCCCCTCTATGATGTAACTCGTATACGTGACATCAGTTTTGCTTTCAAGAATTTGGGGTGCAATTTCCCATGAACCCCTGCACCAACCTTCTTGAAGTTTGGCAGGCTTCATGCTCTCATCAGCAACTACAATCTCCGAAAATGTCATCCAAATCAGACAAAAAACAACAAAATTATAGATATTTCATTGTTTCCCCATTATTCCCTATGGCTGGATCTCCGCGGTGGCTCTGAAGCTTTTCTGAAGCGCTTCAGAAAGCCTAACAAAGCTAGTGCTTTGATCCAGACATGCTGCTTCGGACGCTGAAGCATCCAAAGCTTCTCCAGATCTGAAGATCTGTCCGGAGCCTCTTACAGCCCCAATGCTTAGCTAATAGCACAGTTTGACCCAGGAAGCTTTCTTCCACTCCCACTACCCATCAGGATGATTATGTACTTTTATCTTTTGGTTTTAAAGGGGCTGAGCTAGAAAAAAAACCCAGGAACAGAAAAAATGTATTATTCCTACACTGGAAATATGTAAAACATAAAATTACATATTCAATCTTTAGCTAAATCCATATCATCATTTAATCTGTTTCCAGGATATGGAAAACCTTGGTACTAGCCTTCCCAGTCATTTAAACCTGTTTCTCTAATATCTGAGAAGGATTTCCTTTGGCCATTGACTAGGCTTGGTAGGGACAATATCTACCACTCCTGTTGAAGCTAGGGTAGTGTGGCCAAAGGTCTGCAAGAGTCATGGAGTCCTTCTTAGCCAGCTGCAGGCAGGTCTTCATTCAGTGTGTAAACTGTTTTTTTTATTTGTCACCTGAGGTGCCCGGCTCTTCTCATACATTGCACAGGGAGACTAAGTACTTAATATATACCAAAAATCACAGCAAAAGTGGGCTGTGCAGCAGCTCCTTTAGTCTTGCAGGTTCCCTCATATCCCCTACTCCCCAGCTGCTGATTGGCTGAGGGGCCCCAGTGGCTCTGTTGCTTGCTGCTGACCAGCCAAGAGGCAAAAACAGTGCTATATTTAAAACCATGGTTTTCACCTCCCTGCTGATCAGAAATGAGTGGTGGGGCCTCTTTGCCAATCAGTGTGGGGGAGGGCCAGTATATGAGAGAATCTACAAGATTAAAGGAACTTCCATACAGCCCACTTCTCCAATTAATTTGGTAGGTCCCTAGCCACTTTTTGTTTTCTGCATTTTGCTGGGGCATCTACATTAACATAAAGCCAGACTCCAGTGGTTTCTGATTACTCTAATAAGAACTGCAAGGCCCAGAATATCATCATACCATGCCAGAGAATGCTTTTAGGTTATCTTCCCTACTAATTTGTGTGCAATTTGCAGGAGGATGTGGTGATTTTTTACAGTTAGCCAATGGAAAAGAAGAGTAGGGTTGGTAAAAACTCAGAAATCTTGTTACATAGGAAATACTGGTATTTTGTCATTTGCTTTTGTTTAGACCTAAATATATATTTAAAATGTTCCAATAAAATGGATTTCCAAAATAATGGTTTTAGCTTTTTAAAGAACATTGTCATTTCACCATAAACAAGACATACTCTGACCTAGAAAAAAAGGATGTTATTCAATGCCTACACATGGGAGCTATCCTAATTGAATTTAAAAATATTAACAATAAGATTTTCAACTATTGTCATATTTCAGCACTTCAGTAGTAGTATATAATGTGCAATATTGATGAAATGCCATCAACTGATTTTGAAATAGTATAAAATAGCTAAATATTTTTTATAAAAAAGAAATATTTTTATAGGAATTGTAATAGCAAATAAGTATTTTAAAATCCTATCAAGCCCAATGAAAAATGAATTTTTCATTAAACAATGACAAAACATTTGGACCAGATTTATTAGGGAGAACACTACATTTATTTTTTAACTTTTCATTGTTTATCAGTTAGGAAAGAACCTAGAAGCCGTTAAAAAATAAGGTCATGTACTTTAAAGTCAAATATAAGGCAAAAAGGACAGAGAAATCATTTATAATTCAATACATTGTAGGCCAGCATCTCTATCATGCTTATCTACGTCAAGTGTTTCCCCATCCTCTCCGCATCTGAATGACTTCTTCAGACACCGGAAAAATCCTGATCAGTCCAGTCACAAAGAGAAAAAAGGCCAAACATAGATAAAATGTTGACAAAGTCGATTATCAAGAAAACATGGAAAGAGACAAATAGAAAACAAGGATCCATTTGAAAAGAAAGAAACAAACAAAAATACAGTCTGAGATATGTTCAGCTTCTAGATTAAACTTCAGCCCTAGGGCTAAGTACAGATGGTCAAAAAGCCTGAGGCTCAATCAATTCAGTCTTTGCAGGTTAAGCTTCAGAGATTAAGCTGAGAAGGAAGTGAACATTCACTTTTGATTCAGAAAATGTAGCCACATGCCTGTATTGGCTCAGGCCAGAAAGTAAGGGATGCTAGGGCATGCCTCTAGCTTGCCAGCCACTCCAAGGTTTTTCCCCCATCCCTGCTTCAGTGGAGGGTGTATGGACAGGCCCCAGCCTTTGGCTATCTGGCTGGGGGAGTTTAAATCCCCTCCCTGGCCCACAGGGGACCCCAGCCCTCTTTTCCCCCCACCCCTTCCCCACTTGAGGCTGCCAGGCTGAGGAGGGGCTGGGGGTAGGGGAGAGATAGTGGCATTAAATGCCTAAAAGCTCAAACAAGAATAGTCCCTTCTCTGAAGTGAGCTTGTATTAAACACAGCACTTTGCAGCCTCAGCACACAACAAAAAACAGCAGAAAACCTTCACCTAAGATAAGATACAGCCCAGTAAAACACAGTGACAGTACTCAGAACTTAGTCTAACTTAAAATATAAACCAAGAAGACAAGTGAAAGCCTTGTGTAAGTCTTGCATAATCCTAAGAGCAGCATGTCTCCTTCCAGTCAGGTATTCAGAAAGTCCTTCAAGGGGAGTCAGCACATGGTCTTAGGTGTTGGAATGGAGACCCCAGTTCCCCAGCCTCTTTCCCCTCCTGCATGGCTTGGGGGAGCTAAGATGAATTATGGCCCCTTCCCCTCCCCCTCCTCTTTTCCTTATCAACTGCTTTCTGCCTCAGTCTTTGCCAGAGGTGGGAGGGGGTGGAGTCTGCTGGTCTCTTGCCATTTTATAATGTCAATATACTTCTCTGCTTTCTTTGGTTACACCAGCCCAAGCAGTCCCTCTCAGCCTGTTGCCTGCCCACACCCTGTGCCCTGCTTTAGTAGAGAACAGGGGGTGTGGGCAGCACACACAGCTGAGAAAGGGAGGATTAAAGCCCCTCTGAGATACCAGACCCCACAGCCGGGTTTGCCTGTGGAGGCGTTCCCTCTCAGGCTGTTACCTGCCTGTGCCCTGCTCTAGCAGAGAGCAGAGGGTGTGGGCAGCACACTGATCTGGGGAAGGGGAAATTAAAGCCCCTCTGAGACTGCAGCCTTTAGCCAGGGTTTGTTCCCCTCCACAACCATACCCCATGCCCTGAACCCCTCTGCTGCAGTGGGGAAAACTCTGGCAGGTGCAGCCCCTTCCCCTCCCCACAACACAAACCAAGCTTGGGTTCCCAGATGGGGCTCTCTTGTCAGCCAGTCCTCACTGCTCTGGCTAGGGAGCAGAGGGGCAGAGCCAACTCTGTCCTCTGGAGCAGGAAGCACAGCCCAGCCCATGATTACAAAGCATCCTGGAATGCTGGGGGACTGTGATTTAACTTCCACCAGGAAGGGGTCTGAGACAGAAGTTTCATAAACCAGTTTGACCTAAATCAATGAAGTCTGATACTACATTCAACCAGGTTTATCTTAAACCAGTTTCAGGCACTTTGAAACTGGTTTATGTACACTGAATTTCTGTTCTGTTACAGGTTTAAACCAGTTTCTGATCACTTAAGTCAGTTTATGTGTAATTTCTGTCCCTAGCTTAGTTCTTCAAGGTCTTATGGGAAAGTATCCATTAAATGCTTGGTTACTGCTTGCTTTGGGAAGGCCTTGCAAGAGCGGGCTTCTATTTATTGAGATTTGAAAACAAGTATTGGAAATTGTGTGAAGGAACAGGAATTATAGCTCAGATATATCATCACAGACATGGGATCCCTCTGGTGTAAATGGCATAATTCTGTGCCACTTACTGCTTTTTACATGACCTCCCTCCCTGAATTTTTCAGAAAAAGACATCAAGTATTTGTGAGATGAGGTATTCCTTTCATGTTCCATGTTTCAAAGTAGTATGGATTGCTGAGGGGCATATGGTATAAAATGCACAGAAATGACTAAAGAAAAAGTTTCCATGCTGTAGCTCTTCTTTAAAATTTAAATACATGTACTATATTCAGGTGGGCTACATTTAAACAAAATGGCATTTGGTATGTCTCAAGGGGGTGTAGACCTTCATAAAAGATGGCATTGATAGGAAAAAATAAACTACTTGCAGATGCAACTATCAAAGTAAGACAGCTGTTGGAGACCTGAGACTTTAGAGCAAAGCTTGATACTGCTGGTGAAATCATTGTCTTTGTTAAAATTTTCAATTTTTCAGGTATAAACAAGACTTTTTATACCAAGTGGTAGAGGCATAAATTGCTGCATTTTATATCTTAGATCAGTAAAAATTCCCTGGGCTTACTGATATGATTGTCAGTAGGGGTGATGCCTTCTGTAGCTGAATATAATCTTTTCAATATACTTGGCTCAGGTGTTATATTTTTCTGTTTCCTTTCATTTCTACTTTTCTTATTTTTTAATGGCCTAATTCATAGTAAAAGCAAAAATCAGAGCCAGTTTTAGATATATACCAGGTGCACATGATTCTGGTAGTGAAAGTGGGTGGCACGTGAATTCTACCTTGCTGTATATGTTTGTGTTGGTGGGTCACTGGATGTTGTTCTGAGTAGCAATATTTCCCCCCAAACTTATTGTGCATTTTTATTCTCCTCTCACTATTCTCAGTCTTGTTTAGATTAGTACCCGTTGCATGTTATATGAAGACAGTGATAAGAAATAGATGAGAGCAAATGCTCAAGGGTTGGAACAAGGAGGGATAAATTCCTAAGCACTGGACTGAAGTCAGCACTGGGCAATTTGTAGGTTTAGTGGATACGGGAAGGGCTTTGGTGTGGATTTCAGTGAGGGGAACAGCACAATCTCCCACCTGGTGGGACTCCTACCACAGGAGGAACAGATACAAATTCAGCATGAAAAACAGGGTTGTATGAGATAAATCATCTCCAGAAAGGAAATTATCTGGCACCTTGGTGGTATTGCATTGCTTTGTGTGCAAAGAAAGAACATGGGTTTTTTAAAGAATACACATCTGGGTATAAAAACAGTTCCCAAGAACCACCAAGATTCTGTAAAAAGTTACAAAAGGCTACAACAATAGGGACATAAAGAAGACATTTCTTTCCCTTGAGCGCCTGATCTTACTTCATGACCAATGTTCCCCTAATTCATGTTCTTTTGTGGAATGAATAGCTCAAACTTAAAATCCAAGTCCAGTCCCTCCCATTCCCATTATTATTTTTCCTAGATCTAGCTCAAAAATGGCTTTTCCCTGACAAAACTTCCTGACAAAAGTTAAAGAGAAAGTTTTTAATTGAATATTTTTGTGTATTTGTAGAACAGCAAACAACCACCACCACAACAACAAAAGTTAACAAACCCTTCTCTATTGAAAACTGAATTCTGATTACTAAGGCTAAGTACAATAAAAATCCCAAGACTGAATCTATTTGCAGGTTAGTCTAAGCTGTGTAGAGTGAACTGATAAGCAAGTAAACAGACATTCACTTTTGATTCTGGAAATGCAGCCATGTACTTGCAGTGGCCCATGGCAGAAGCTGGGGGTTGCTAGAGCATGCCTCCCTGCTCTGCTAGATCAGACAGCTTGGGCCATGGCTAGCCTGCCCGCCCTGTGTGAGGGGGTGGTGGGGGGGGGGGGTTGCTGGGTAAGTGCAAAGCATCCTGGGATGCCGGGGGACTGAGAGTTAATTTGAATCTGGAGGGGCTCTGGGATGGAAGTTCAATACACTGATTTAATCTAAATCAATTATGTCTGATACTACATCCAACCAAGTTTATCTTAAGCCAGTTTCAGCTATTTTGAAAACAGTTTATGTTCACTGAACTTCTGTTGTGTTACAGATTTGAACCAGTTTCCGACACTTATACCAGTTTATGTGCAAGTTCTGTCCCTAGCCTAAGGATGCTAAGTCCCTCAGAATATTCTGGCTTTAGTGCCAAACACAATTTCTTATTTTTACATAACATGTTTATCATTGACTCTTGAAGGGCTTTAGATATGATATACCTGCAGGCAAGTTCGTGTCATGCTCATCTCTGCTATGAATGAAAGTACTAACTGCCAAACTACGGTTTCTTTTTAACTATTGTGAGCTGCTTATGAAGTTCATACACAGTGGCTAGAGATACATTAGATAAATTTCTGCACAGGGACGACAAATAGCTGTGCCAAATTTGAAAATAATACTATAAATGACACTCAGCTGGTTTAGCAGTAAATCGTCTCTATCAAGGTAGGTGTCCTGCTCTGTACAAGCTATAAAAAAATGAAATAACTTAAGCATCCTGGGGCTCTGTGATGTATCAGCATATTAGGTGTTTAATGAGCCTGTTCTTCTGTGGACATTCAATTTGGACAAAGGGATGACATGTAGGGCCCATGGCTACAGGCTGTTATTTATATACCTCTTTTTTTAGAGGAGTCTGAAGAAGAGATTGTCTCTCCTTAATTTTGGTTCCTTAAGCAAGCACACACATGGACATCAGCAATCACAATTTACAGTTCCTAGCATCACTTCTGCCAAATAACTACCTTCAGCTTCACTGAAAATCTTGAACATTACCCACAGGAGGGTAGTTTCAGCTAGGTAGAAGCCTCTCTTCCTTCTTTCTGGGTTCAATTTACATCTGAGGGCCTACATGGGACTCAAGTGACCCTGTCCTGGAGTTAATTCTACTTGTGATTATGGCTGAACTTTGCTGGAAACAAAGAAGCCTTCTGTGTTCTTCTAAGGAAATTTATTGACTTGTGAGTTCCCTTCTACTTTGTTTTCCGAATTCCGAAGTGGAAAAATGCAGAAGCAATATTATATTCAGGTGAATTTTGGATATTTTTTACTGTGTGCACCAGAACTTTTACTGTGTTCTAAAATTTCAGCATTTTCTTTATAGAAATATATAGCCTGTCCCCCTGTTTGTTTTTCAGGTAAATGTGGTCTTGTCTTTTTCTATTTGTGATGGACAGCATTTCCTACTGCCACTTTAATAATCATGACAGTTACAAATTCAATCATGTCTTTGCCTTCACTTTCCTTTGTAATAGGTATTATTCTAAAGCACTGTGATCTGTTTTCTGGGTCTTCAATTTTATTATCCAAATACTGTAATCTTTTCTGAATCACCTTAAAAATCTCTCCTGGCAGAAACCTTAAGATGATCCATAGAATAGGCTCCCTCCTTAATCTCTGCCATTCTTCTAGTTAGTTTTTCTAGTTTCAAATCTAACATGTGAATAGTTGCAGGGATTCTTGCCTAGAGAATAGATTTTTGCCACCAATTTCAAGATTGATGGGTTTTAAGGACAGAAGAGAGTGGAATTATAATTTATTCTGGCCTCCTGTATAACATAGACCATAGACTCTCACCCAGCAATTCCTGAATTAAATTCATAACTTTAGTTTGAAGTATAGCATCTCTTTTAAAGGGACAGAGTCTTATTTTCAGTACTGAAGTGTTGGAAAATTCATGTTGTTCCCTAGGTCAGCTGTTTCAGTAGTTAATAAAAAAAAGTAAATTTTGCACCTTAGTTTTAGTCTTATTTCTGTAGTTGAAGCTCCCAATTTCAACAAATCCCACAGGGTATCCCCAGAGCCCTGAGTTTGTCTCTGATGTCTTGTTGCCTCTTCCAAGGAACAGACCAAGGTATATTCCTTATCCCCACAAGCCTCAGTTCCACTGCTTGTATATCACACCTTACAGATGCAGAAGTAGAATCTCTGCCAGACCTAAATGGTCTGTCCTTTGGGTTGTGGAAGAAATTTTCAGTTTCCTCTTTTTGTAGAATGGATAAGCTTGGAATATGACTTGCCCAGATTTATTATATAGAAGGCAATTATGCAAGAAGACCTGATCATAAGTTTGCAGACAGAAAAAAAAGACAAATGCAGTTTCTTATCCACTCATCTGATTACACCCCAGCCCTCCTGAGACACCTGGCAATGTTTCATAGTTTCATAGTTTCTAGGGTCGGAAGGGACCTGAGCAGATCATCTAGTCTGACCCCCTGCCATGGCAGGAAGAGCACTGGGGTCAAATGACCCCAGTAAGGTGGTCATCCAACCTCCTCTTAAAACCCCCCAGGGTGGGAGCCTGCACCACCTCACTTGGAAGCTGGTTCCAGACCCTAGCCGCCCTGACCGTGAAGTAGCGCCTCCTGATGTCCAACTTAAACCTTCCCTC
>NW_017729024.1:38425958-38427907 GCF_001723915.1 Gavialis gangeticus | reverse complement strand
ATGGAGGCTTATATGCTCTCCTGCCCCCTTTGACCCTCCTGGGGATTACCTTCCTCTGGGCTTGGAGGATCGTCTCCTTAAGGAGCGACCACTCCCCTTGGACACCCGGCTCCCCTCCCCCTTCTTTCCAGAGAACATCCTTCCTGCTGATTCTTCCAGCCTTAAAATGCCAGGGACCTGGAACCTGCAGAGCCTGGGATCCAAAGACTATGTAATTTGCCATGCCAGTCTCTGGTTAGGTGCTTGCTTTTTCCTGACCAGCCGGCAGCCTCTACTGCTCCTTCGTGAGCTGACAGTTTGGACTGCTACATCCACTCCGAAAGATACTGAGGGTGCTCTCCTGCCATATCTTTGACATTAGAAGGTAAGGGAGGAAGATCTTGTCCCTGTCTTTCTCAGTGTCTCTTGGGGTCGCACGTAGTTCTGTCAGACATGGGCTCCACCTCCCCTACACCCCGCCTAGTGCCAACCTGATGTTCCAAGGTCACTTCTCATAAATATAGTCCCAACCAGCTTTTCTCAATTATCTCTTACCAATATGGCATAAAGTCTCTGTCTTCTATTACAATGTCCATATACAGCACTTCCACTCTTAACTTCACTTAATCTACTTAAATCTCCCTTCTCACAGTAAATAGGGTGTTGGCACCCTTACAAGGGTGCTAAACAATCCCTTTTACTCACGGTTTTGCTGCTTTTCTGTCTATTTTCTTCCAGTGTCTTTGTCATTCTAGCTCTGGTTGTCTGGCTCCAGCATCCATGTCTGCTTCTTCAGTGAGCACAGTAGTGCCTCTGAGCCAGCTCTAGTGTAAATCTGTCTTGTCTCTGGCTTCCACCAGTCACTTCTGCCAGGGCACTCCATCTCTCTGTGTGGCATCCATGGGTGAGGGGAACTCACTTCTGGTTCTGTGGTTGTGCCAGCCAGAGCTGGCTTTAACCCATCATAGAAGTTCCCCCTGGTGAATTGGCATCAGCACACACTTACAAAGTGTTCCCATGCCAGTGCCGGGCGTTCCTCAGCCTGTGCTGTCCTGCTGCTGACTGCCCGCATAATCATCATTCCAGCCTCTTTGGTAAGTCTCATCTCATGGCAGGATTGTTCTCCCTGCCAGTCTACGATTCAATTGTAGGAATAGGTCACTACTCCCAAGTCAAGCTCTCCCCAACAGTATTGTCCTGATTCCTCATGGGTTTCATAATTCTCTAGAAATTGATCTCCCTGGAACATCTGGCATTACTTCAGCATTACTTTGGCTGATGGGCCATTTCTCTTAGATGCCTTTACTATTGTGTAGTTGTTTTTCCCATTACAAGCAAATAATAACTTGAGCTTCATCTACATATTACACTTAAGGTGTGATTAATCAGTTAATTATGCCTTAAGTGGTCATCCAGTCAACTCACAACCATCCAATCCAAGGTTATTTTCTACAATCAGCTCTTTTATAAGGCCTTTGATACTTTCCAAAATTGGATCTAAAATAGCTTCTCCTCTCATTTCTGTGAAAACTCAGTGAAGATATTCATGATGTCACACTCAGGAATTTCTGGGTGTAAGCATTATTAGTGCCATCTGTTCACCAGTTTAGATTTTGAAAATTAAAGCCTTCTATAATGACACAATTCCTCGAAGTGTTTCTCTCTCTCACATTATTACAGAGCTTTCTAGCCATATAAAAATATTACCAAAGAGCCTATAGTAGACCCTCTGTTATTATTCCTATGGAAGCTTTTTACCATTCTTCCCAAAAGTAATTTTGACCAAATATGCTGTTTCATTCCTGTTCTACCTTATGATTTCCTTACAGTAGAGGTTCTAAACCTTTTTATACTTAAGGCACCCCATTAGACTCAAAACTCCCCTTGGAAAAACAGAACAATTTTTTGTTGTAAAGAAATGAGAAAGACCACAATGGGCATTTATATATGTACTTTGAGGTGGGATGGGT
>NW_017729024.1:38418009-38420958 GCF_001723915.1 Gavialis gangeticus | reverse complement strand
TGAACTGTTTCATTCCTGTTCTACCTTATGATTTCCTTACAGTAGAGGTTCTAAACCTTTTTATACTTAAGGCACCCCATTAGACTCAAAACTCCCCTTGGAAAAACAGAACAATTTTTTGTTGTAAAGAAATGAGAAAGACCACAATGGGCATTTATATATGTACTTTGAGGTGGGATGGGTGGGAGGGGGAGGGAGAGAAGGGGGTGTGCACTGTAATTAGCTCTGGGAGCCACTTTAATTAAAATACTCACAGCATGTAATCAATGTCCCACACTTCAAAATGGTAGTGGGAGCACTTGAACTATAGCTTGTTCAATGTGTTTTAGTTCAAGTGCCACTGCTGCCATTTTGAAGCATGGGGACACCAAATAGATGTGACATGGAGGCTGCCAGAGCATGTTAATTAACGTGCTCCAGCAGACTTGATTAATTGAGTCCACTTCAACGCATGCTAATTAGCACATGTCAGAGCAGAGATCCGGCACATATTTAGGTGTCCAATGTTTTGGCTATGATGGATTTCAGTTTGACATCTCTGGTTTTATCTTATGTATTATGTGTAGGTGTTTGCCTACCTAACAATGCTAATATTGAGCAACGCCCTTAAGAGGATCTCATAGTACCCTCATGTTGTGTGAAACCCTGGCTGAGAATCACTGTCTTACAGTCTATCACACTATTAATGTACATTACTCCATTATCTTTACTTTTGTTTCTATGGCCTGAACAGAGGTCAAGTCATGACTGCTATTTAATTACATTTCTATTATCTTTTTTTGCCAAACAGATCTTTTATTTTAATTAAGGATTTACATTACTGTTATTTTTTTGGCTTCATCTAAAATTGGCTCACATAAAACTTAATTTCGGGACCTTGAAAAGTCTTAAGAGCAGCAATGCTGATATATAAATTCTCATTTTAAAAACTTTGTTTAATAATTTTTAACATGGAATTACTATTTTTATATGTCTGTAATAGAATCCAAGAACAAATCATAAAAAAGCAATTCAGTACCTTAAAGAAATACAATAATCTGGAAGTTCATGCATTGATAAAAGTGGAAACCAACATAACAACACAAGGTGGAAACTCTGATACAAAATAACATCTCCCTGCTTACCCTACTTTACCTATTATATTAAGTATTTCAATATATGTCAATACCAAGGGGAAAAAAGTTAAAATATGTTATGTCTACTACTTCTTCAACTAGAGTTAGTTTTTGTTCAAATATCCTTCATAACAGTTCTGAACTCTAAACTCACATTTTGCTCTACTTTTGCTTCATATAACACTGTCTAGTTAGTAATACTTTTGCCTGTACTTTTTACAATGGTAGGATGATCTTGACTTTCATAGAACCCAACACCTTTATAGGATTTAAGTATATTATCTCAACATAGTTAATTTTGTAAATCAAATTTGTAAACTCAATTAAAAATTATATCAAAATTATTTGCTAAGACGTATTCAAACTAAAACATTCACTTTTATTCATTATGTTACCTTTCCTTAATACTTTACTGATTGCATTCCATTATTAATTAGCCATTATCTGATTTTGCCTGGTGTCCAGCTAACCCTTTATAGTTACTTGGATGATCCAATTTACTCTTGTTCAAATGTTGAAACAACATTAACTTGTATCTCAGGCCTTTAGAACTTCAGCAGTGTTCTAATATTTTACAAGCAACACCTGAGTTCCAAGAAAATTCTGTACAACATTTTACTCTGTGGTAGGCCTGTGCGAAGTGGCAAGTATTCAATTTGGTTTTGAATTCAACCAGTTTGGAGAGACATTGATTCAATTCAGTGATTTGAGTCATTCTCCCAATTTGACTAGCCTGAATTGGATTCGGAGATTCGGCACCGATTTAGAGATGCGGCCATAGAGTATAATGGGGAATTAATAAAATACCTATAACTGAACTTTTTTCCCAACTCAGATAAAAACATCAGGGATTGTAGCCCCTTTTGAGGGCGTGAAGTCTGCCAAGTTTCAAGGAGATAGGTGCAGAGGTTTCTGCGAAAGTGGTCCTCACACTGTTGAAAGCAAAACTCATATCACTTGTGTGTGTTAAGCAGTGTAGATTGTAGCTGTGTTGGTCTAAGGACATAGGCACACAAAATTCTTTGCATCAATCTGCTATCTTTTATTAGACCAACTGAATAGTTGGAGAAATATATCTTAGTGAGCTTTTGGGTTTAAAAACCCTTTGTCAGGCTGAGGAAGCATTCGAAGTTGGTGTGTGTGCTCTCCCAGGATGGAATGAATAGTAAAGAAGCCAGAGGCTGAGCTGCAGGCAAGAAAGCCAGTCAGTGAAAATGTACATTGAGGCATCAGGGAGTGAGAGAGTAGATTTATGAAGTGAAGTTTGTTGGCTTGTCTACAAAAGGTGATTTGTAAATTCAAACAAGCACTGAGCCTTGCTAACCTTGTCACCAGAAGCAAACTTCCTACAGCCCAAAATACACTGAATGGATCCAGAGCATGTCATGACAAGAAATGCAAAACCTGCCAACATATCTCCAGCACCCCCCACAATTACTACACCTCACAGTAGAAATATCATCATTCCTGGATCTTAAAGCTGCACCTCCAGAAATGTTATATATCTCATCCAGTGCACCAAATGCCCTGATGGAACATACATAGGAGAGACCAAACAACAACTGCACACCAGAATAAATGCACACTGGATTTCCATTTAAGACAAGATCACCCAATTACCAGTGGGGGCACCTTTCTAACAAGAAAACAACTCTCTGTCCAGTCTCGCAGTCCTGATCCTCAAAGGGAATTTACAAAACACCTTTTGTAGACAAGCCTACAAACTTCACTTCATATATCTACTGGATATAAAAACTCATGGACTCAATATAGACATTGGGTTTATGACACACTAGGACACTTTTACCTGGCTGCTACACACTCCTCCCCCCCA
>NW_017729024.1:38415976-38416528 GCF_001723915.1 Gavialis gangeticus | reverse complement strand
AGGGCCAGGAGCTGAGACGGGTGGGACAGCCATGGGGGGAGGTGGAGGAGTGGGCGGGGGTCAAGGGGTTGGGGGAGCAGGCAGGGGATGGGGGCTGGCAGGGTTCCCCCCATGGTTCCCATTCCCACAAGCCTGGCAATGGCTGCCCTACCCACCCCACCTCCCACCTCTTTGGGGACAGCATGTGGACTGTACTGGACTGCAATGGATCCAGCTGTTTTTTGATGCCCTCCTTCAGCTGCTTCACCAGTGTCTCCACCTCTGGTGAAAGGAGCTTGCCCCAGCCAGAAACATTGGTCCCCTGGAACTTCTCCATTTGGTGATCAAGCTCCTTCACTATGGGGATCACTTGGCTAAGGAGGGCATCATCAGCACTGAAGATCTCAGTCGCTCGAGGAACAGCTTGAGGACCACTAAGATTTTGGAGATGGTATCCTACTCTGTTTTGTTAAGGGGAGGCTGATCCCAATCTCCCTGAGCAAGACCATCTCACGTATGGCCTTCTGTTACTTGACCAGCCTTTTCAGCATCAGGTATGTGGAGTTCCACCAA
>NW_017729024.1:38395594-38410976 GCF_001723915.1 Gavialis gangeticus | reverse complement strand
ATAAAAACTCATGGACTCAATATAGACATTGGGTTTATGACACACTAGGACACTTTTACCTGGCTGCTACACACTCCTCCCCCCCACCCCAGCCTGTGTCTCACCCCCTGATGCCTCAGTTTATATTTTCACTGACTGGCTTTCTTGCCTGCAGCTCAGCCTCTGGCTTCTTTACTACTCATTCCATCCAGAAAGAGCACACACACCAACTTCAGATGCTTCCTCAGCTTGATGAAGGGTTTTTAAATCTGAAAGCTTGCTAAGATATATTTCTCCAACTATTCAGTTGGGCTAATAAAAGATAACAGATTGACCCAAAGAACCTTGTCAGCCTTGTGTGTGTTAAGGCAGAGCAGGATGAATGCAGCAGGGATGGTAGCCTGTGACAGGGGGCCTTCTTGGTGCCGGTTAGATCTTGGCCTGCCCACATATTTCTGGGCCAACTGCCTGCTCCTCTTTCCCTGCCAGGCCTTGATGTAAAACTGATTCAGATGTTACCCAGGTGGGAGGCTGCCCATATAGGCCCCTGATGTGTAGGGGTGACATCCATTCTCCAGCTCTGTACCTTCCCTACACTGCAGCCCATGCCTCACAGATTACATCCTGCACCTCCTCCAGCTGTGGTCCCCTCTCCAGAACCTTGGCTCCTCCTTAGGCCCCTGGCCCCGCTTCAGGCCAGTCAGAATCCTGAGCCTCTGGCTGTTGATGGAAAACTGATTTAGATGTTACTCAGGTGGGAGACTGCCTATTAGGTCTGTGTGATGTGGCTAGTATTCACTTCAGATTCGGCCGATTCAGGGGACAGTGATTTGATATGGTGATTCAAATCACTGTCCCAAATTGATTCAGCCGAATCTGATTCAGAGAGTCAGCTGCTGCCAAATCTTGGAATCAGCCAGGTCCATTCCCACAAGCCTGGCAATGGCTGCCCCACCCACCCCACCTCCCACCTCTTTGGGGAAAAAAAAGCCTTGACTCAGTGAGTGCTGCTGGGTGGAGTGATGATCCCCACTGCCTGCCACTGCCCCATGCTGCATGAGGGGCTCTGCATGAGCCCCCCAACCCCCCACTCCTTCAGCTCCCCCCATGGGTGCCCCGCCTGCCACAGCTGGCCCTTTAAGAAGAAAAAACAAAAACAAGAAAACCCCTGCACTCACTGCTTCTGTCATTGGGGGGTGATCCCCACTGCCCCATGCTGCTACACGCTGCATGGGGGGCTCTGCACAAGCCCCACAAAGCCCTGAGGCCACTGCAGGACTGATTAGTCCCGGGGCTTTTCTTCATTTTTTTTTCTTAAAGGCCTGGAGCTGTGGAGGGCAGAGCACCTGTGGGGGGGGTTGGAGGAGCAGCGGGTTCGGGGGGGTTGCAAAGCCCCCCACGCAGCATGGGACAGTGGGGGGCAGCAGGGATTACCTCCTGCCTGGCAGCACCTGGTGAGCACTGGGGCTTTTCTTTAAAGGGCCAGGAGCTGGGACAGGTGGGACAGCCATGGGGGGAGGTGGAGGAGTGGGCGGGGGTCAAGGGGTTGGGGGAGCAGGCAGGGGATGGGGGCTGGCAGGGTTCCCCCCATGGTTCCCATTCCCACAAGCCTGGCAATGGCTGCCCTACCCACCCCACCTCCCACCTCTTTGGGGACAGCATGTGGACTGTACTGGACTGCAATGGATCCAGCTGTTTTTTGATGCCCTCCTTCAGCTGCTTCACCAGTGTCTCCACCTCTGGTGAAAGGAGCTTGCCCCAGCCAGAAACATTGGTCCCCTGGAACTTCTCCATTTGGTGATCAAGCTCCTTCACTATGGGGATCACTTGGCTAAGGAGGGCATCATCAGCACTGAAGATCTCAGTCGCTCGAGGAACAGCTTGAGGACCACTAAGATTTTGGAGATGGTATCCTACTCTGTTTTGTTAAGGGGAGGCTGATCCCAATCTCCCTGAGCAAGACCATCTCACGTATGGCCTTCTGTTACTTGACCAGCCTTTTCAGCATCAGGTATGTGGAGTTCCACCAAGTCTCCACATCCTGCATGATTTTGTCCTATGGGATGTTCAGCTCTGTCTGTTTCTCCTGGAGCATCTTGCCAGCCTTGATGCTCCAGTAGAAGTAACCTGCCACCTTCCTGCATTCCAAAATGAGCTGGCTGGTCATGGTAGTAATGGTGCCATCACCAGGAGCCCTGTCCCCCTCCAAGGTGTCCCAAATTATGAGCTGGAACTTGTGTTCCACACAGCAGATGCCAACAAAGTTTGCATAATGGACTGCCTTGACCATATTGGCCCCATTGTTGGTGACCATGAACTTGCGGGTGAGCTCACCCTACCCAATGAGCCACCTCTGCACCATGTGGTTTATGGCCACCATGATCTCCCTTGCTGTGGGTGGATTCATCCATCACCTCCACTTGAAGGAGAGCCCACTGACTGCTTGACTGATCACACCAGTGCCTTGTGAAGGACAGGAAGGTGTGATCTCCACCTCAGCTGCTCCAGATGTCCTAGGTGAAGTGCAAGGCTACCTGTGGACCTGCCTTGTGCAGCTCCTCCCTCAAGTACTCCCTGCATGCCTCATACAGGGAGGGCATCATCATTCTGCTAAAGATGGTGAATGTGGGTACTCAGTAGGATGGGACCATGAGCACCATGAGCCTCCTGAACCCTGGATGCTCAACAAAGGAGAAGGGCTGGCCATCCAGAGTAAGCATCTCCCAATTTCTCTGGGTGATCTTACTTGCCCTTACAATGCACCCCACTTTGTCTGTGACTTTCCCCAACTGGTCCAGGGTGGCCTGCTTCTGCTTCATGGGGATGGGGGCTTTGGAGTGAGAGGGGGACTTCTTTTTGGTCATGCTCCCAATGGTGCCAGGCTGAGGAGGAACAAGGGCAAGGGGGTGCTGCCTCCTGAGATGCAGCAGCATCACTGTGATGGTGAAGTGTTTCACCTCTTTGCCCCAGCCAATCTGCCTTTGGCAGTTCTGGCAGGTAGCATACCTGGGATCAGCTTCCACCTCAAAATGATCCCACAGTACACTACCTCCCAGCTTCTGAGTTGAGGGTGGGGAGCCTGCCTTATCCCCATACTCAGCAGGCAGAGCCACAACAGTAGGGGAAGCTGAGTCACCTGCCCCCTAAGGGAACTTTCAGGGGTGTGGAGCCCAAACTCAGATTCCCCGTCCTTTCCCATAACTTTCTTATCTATGGCACTCATCTCCTCTGCTCCCAGATTCAGGTCCTCCTCTGGCACTGGGAGGCTCACACTGGGAGCTGAAATTGAGGTGAAGGAGGCTGTCATGCTGGTGCTGGTAGCTATTTCTGGTGTTAGTGGAGGTGGTGCAGGTGCTGAGACAGGTACTGTTCCCAACGCCTTGCTCCACTGGCAACAGAAGACTCATTGCTGCCAGGAAAGAGGGTGCATCTATGTTTGTGGGTGGGTGGAACTTGCAGCTCCCCCCCATCCCCTCTAGCTCCTCTCCCTCCCCTGCCAGAAGACTTGGCACCTGCCTTTCTACCATGCTTCATAATTTTTGCTGTGCTGGAAAATATGTGTTTGTGTAATATATCTTGTATGTGTTTAATATATGTGTGTGTGTAATATATGTGCTTTCCTGCACAGTGATGGATAACACACTGTCAGGGAAAACAGAGCTTTCTTTTAAAAAGTGTGGAGGAAAAAGTAACAAGAACAAATAAGAAGATTTTGGGGAAAGAATAAGTTGAAAGGAAGGGATTGGATAGGGATAAATAGAGGGATTCTAGGCAAGGATAATTAGTAAGGTGTATCCCATAGTTTCCAAGAAGACAGGCTAGCAAGAGACTGACTAGGAAGCCAGTACTTTTGACACACTGTTTCTTCCAGACAGATAGCTCACAAAATGGAGAGAAAGACTTCACACAGAGCCTTACGTGCTGTTTCTACATCCCTCCCCCAGAGCACTGTGATTGGAAGGGAAGTCAGTGATCACAGTCACTGGCCAGCTACAGATGTCAATATCAGAGCACTCTTTCCCCACCTCCTCACTTCCTCCCTCTTCTCAGTTTCTGTTTCCCCGCAAGACCACCTTCCAAATCACCGAATTGCTGAATCTTTTCTGAATTGATTCAGAGCTTTTAATGGGTCTCCTGATTTGATTCAAATTTGATGATTTGGCCACCCAAATCTTCACTGAATTGAATCAGTGACTGAAGCTTCACACACCCCTACTCTGTGGTAATAAATTCTAGGTGGCCTATGGTCAGTGAGGCAGATCGGCCTTTGCTGATGTCTGCCACTTCGGCTCAGTGTCAGTTGTTCTCATCTTTCCTTAATGCTAACAATTTTGTATTGATATTTCTTGCATAACTTATCTGCTTTATGATTTACCTAGAAATAGGATGGCTGAGGCTGGAACATGGATAGTGTGTGTCTCTCCATCCCTTTATCTAAACTATTGAATTCATCTAAATTTTTAGATTGCTCAGAGTTTGTGGCTAACAACATTTGGATGATTATTGAAGGATAACTATTCAAGAGACATCAAGGCTTGTAAACTCAACTTAAAAATTCTCTAATCTGCTTTGTTTCAGCATGGGTGAAGACAATAAAGGTGCAAAAACATCAAGGCAAACAATAAGGTGGGTTGAAATGTTATACAATTAAAAACATGATTTCTCATATCCAAAACTGTCACCTGTCAACCTTATGTACTGCTAAGTACATATTGCATGTCTGGTTTTTCTCCACCTTGCATCTTTATATAGTCATTTATGCATATACAATTTGGGAGCAGAATACAACAAGATTAGATTGATAGTGTTTTACATATTCTTACACAAGGTTCAAGATTTTGAAGATTGGGACTCCATTTGATACTGGAGTTGACTTAGTATAGCATGAAGAACACACTAATATAATATACATCAGCATACTTCTAAAATCAAGGGAGCTGTATTGATTTATTTCAGTTTATCATGTGGGCTTAAAAACATCTGTGGAATGAGGGCAAAGAGCAAAGGTTGATTTTTCAGGTTGTAATGTCACTAAATGTATTTGGGTGCTAAAGAGAAGAATTACAAGGTATCTGATTCCCATGAGGACAGGATAATGTTATAGTGCTTGTGCTCTTCTGAGCTTGAATACTCTTGAGTCTAGCTGCACTGCTCTATACTCATCAACATGGAACGACTTTATAAATCTCTTTGTACTAGTTAGCAGAAATCTTTCTGTACCAGTGGAAGAGAAGGGAAGAACACGGTGGATCAAAGGATAAAAAACTCTCTGGTTTTGTTTGTGGAATATAAGTTTCTTGATGTTATGAGTTATCTCTGTTCACAGCTTTTTCTGATTTGAGTTTCTAATCCATAATGCTGTCTGAACTCTCACTGCAGTGTATGACATTATTTATAAAAACTGTGCACTTACAGCTGGAGTACATGAACTTAGCTGACCAAAGGAATTAGCAAAGACTGATATGCAGTCTGAATTACAGTTTGAATTTTTCCTGATGCAGGAGTCTCTTGCAAATGTGATAATGCCTAGAGCTACTTGATACACACATATACACATGAATGTATGGAAAATGTATGCAATAAACTTGAAGCCTCAGGTTCAAGTTTTTTTGCATTTGGGATTAGGTTCATATGTTTTTACCAATTTCTTGAACATGGAACATAGTTCATACTTGACTTTTTGCCTTCTTTATCTGCAGGTACATGTTTATCCCAGAAAGACATAGAATTCCCCTTAACTTAGATTGTATTTAGGGGAGGGGTGATTTTGGATACTTGCTCCCTTCTTTTGAACACTTTGGGTCAAAGACCTTCACTAATTGCTTGGTCTTCAGGAGATGTGAAATTACAATTTTCCTCTTGCTTACCAGACTGCATACTGTAAGTCACTTATTCCTCCTCTAGTCCTTTAAAGATCTCCTGTGGAGTTTCCTTGTGGCTTTCGTATAAAATCCATTAATGCACAGCAGTCAGGCTACTGATGTAAGCCAGGTTAGAGTGTGATCGCTGGTGCTGAGACATCCTATAATTACTGTTACCATAGACAGGACACTGCTGTGCACTGTGGGCTAGATAGCATCGGAAGCTGAACTGAGGCTCAAGAACACACCACAAGTTCATGTACATGGGGTTGCTAAATAAGCATGTTAAGAACTATAGGAGATTTTAACCCCTGGGTTTGACTTGTGATAGGATCAGTCTACTTATTTGTCTGTTCTGTGCTTCATGACCAAGGTTAAGAATACACCTTTCCCCAGAGAGATCTATTCATAATTTGGGGAGAAGTAGCTCACAGCCTGGGTAGCAGCACCTCCACTACAACTTGAAGGCTGGGAGCATGGAAGGCCACCTTAAGACACCAGGAATAAGGCCATCTAGTGATCCCCAAAGTAACGTAGTCCCAAATATGGGTTGAAACTGGAGATCTAAAACCAAAAAACCCCAAGAAGTATGTTTTTCTTGAAGATTTAACTTCATACTCAAGCCTCTTAAACCTGTGGGGATGGATTTGCTGGCACTATGAATGCATTGCTCCTGCAAAATTGAGCTAAATTTGTATGCTCCACTAAATACCCCAATGAAAGTTGATCCCAAAACCTTATTAATATATGCTGCTTCACCAGAGATTGTTGATTAAGATAAAAGGGAAAACAGAACATTGCCTTTTCCTGCTAACAAAAAGTTGATAACATTTTGATATGTTTAAAAATAGTACATTGAAAATGAAGCCTGAGGTAGGATAGATTTGCAGATCTCTAGTGGTCAGGCTTTATGACACAAAGGGAAGAGAGTGTTTGTGTCTTATGACATTCTTTTCTTGAAGAATTTAATCCCTTGTGCAGCTAAACAGATTCTATGCAACATGCTAGGAAGTACAAAATTCACTGTGAAGAATTCTCTTTTTAAATCTAAGATGCTGCAGCCCAGTGGGGCCTGGCCTTCTGACCTCGTTTTTCTCCCCAGTGGTCACATCATTTCAGAGCTCCAGGGAATAGGCAGAGCTTCAGTCTGAACTGCAGGGCTAAAATAAAATTAAAAAAATACACAAAACCCCCCTCCCAGGAGAAGTTTAAAGAAAGATTCAATAACATTCAGGAGACAGTTTGTGAAATTGAATAGAAGGATAAGAATCTATCTATGCTCCCTGAATTTTGTGTGTATATCACTGCTACAGATTATTAATAATAGTAGTGGTGATAGCATTGCAGTAGTGTTTATATAACCTAACTGAAATCAGGGCCCTGTTGTGCTAAGCAGTGTAAATACAGAAAGCAAGAGACAATCCCTGGCCTGTACTAAACCAATGAGACAGATAAAAGGTGGCAGAATATGAATTAAAGAGCAATATGGAGTCCAACGTTTCAAGCTCCAGTATAGCTAGAGCCCCTTTATGCCAGACAATGCATTAACAAAGAAAGAGACAATTTCTGGTCCAAAGTATTTACAATCTAAATAGGCAACCTAGACAAAGGATAAAAGAAAGAAGGTTTTGTTATCCCTTTCTCACATGGTGAGTGGAGAAATACACTGGTTTGCCAAGATCTAAAAGAACAAAACTAAAAGGGGGAAGAAAACAAAACAAAGCCCTGGAAGCAAAATGTTTAATAGTGGTCACAGTGGCATTATTTAGTCTCTAACTAGCTTGCCCACAGTGCATTATACCAATACCCACTGGCTCCCTTCTGCTCTCCACCATCCACATTGGGCCTGCTGCCTCCTTGCCACACTGGCCTGGATTGGCCAATCACTGTCCTCCCTCTTCTCCTCATGGTGCTACCTCTGCCCCACCCCCTTCCCAGGCCTCATAGTGCCCCTTCTGCCCCCTCCTGCTAGCCATGGATCACCTGTGGCTGCTAGTGCTCTCCCAGGGGAACCAGCAGGAAAGGGAGGGGCACTATGGGCTCCCAGCACTATGCTGGGGGAACAAGTACAGAAGAGGAACCTGCCAACCACCGCTGCCATTGCTTATGGGTTCAGCAGAATCTAGAGAGCACCAATAGGCAGAAATAAAAGCTTCCCTGGTAGACAACAGCTCTGGTATGTTTGGATTTGGTAGCTTTCTTTGGCTCCAATATAAAATATGTATTTTAATTTAACAGATAATTTCTCTTTGTCATGGGTTGTCCCTCCTTAGCCCAAACCAGGAGCCAGCTGTCTCAAAATCCAGTCAGCTCTTGTTTCTACTTTATTTATTTTACATGGGAAATGCTTGCCCCCCACAACAAACAATGCAAGCAACAGTATATGCCACATACGAATAACAAAAAAAAGTTAAACCTCTGGTCTTTCTTCAGACCTCAGGAGAGATATAACCAAGGCTCAGTGCTTTTCTATAAGCATCCCAACATCCCATCAGTATCTCTATCTCCTTAGCTCCCCTCCCCTCCTTGGGAGCTTTTAACTTCCTCTGGGACAAATAACCATACCTGGCAGCTGATGTAGTCCTCCTAGGCAGGCAGGCTCCTCTTTCTAGCCCCCTGCAGCTGGGCTTCAGTCCCTGAACCATGGCCCTCGTTACACAAGCTGTTACCTTTTAATTCCCTGCAACTGGGCTACAACCCTTGAGCCCATGCACCTTATTACACTCCTCATATTCATGAACACTGGATTTTTGTTCTAGTCATGCCCACCTACATACAAAGACTAAAACAAACAACCCCCACAGCACTATTAAAAGTAAATTCGACTATATGAGGGATTAATGATTAGACATTAAGAGCAATTCATAATGTCTTTTTCTTTTACATTATTTTGCTTATTTTAAGTAAATCTTTTGATTTTTAAAATAGTCATCAACTTGTTTAATGCTTGAATCCCTAAGTGAAATGACTGGCAGAGAGAGATCTCACTGTGTGCTATAAAAGGAAGAAATTCACGTATAGCAAGCTTCCCTGACAGTAAAGATTCAAACATCTGCAGTGGGCTTAAAAAAATAAATCAAACTAAGCAATAGGGGTGAGTGCATGCCTGAGAGAAATAAAAATTGTTTGGAACACAGTGTGTACTTCTGAAGAGCTTCATACAGCTTCTTTACATTGCCCATATTCAGCTCTTATTTGTAAAGACGCATCAAGAGTAAATGATATTCTTGAGCTGTTCCCAGGTTGTTTTGATATGACAATGCCACTGCATCTGTGGGAGGTTGTATGTGCTAGAGTGAAATGGCAGCAGATATAAAGACACAAATCCAGGTGGTGTGATATGCTTAGTTCTGAAGAGAAATATTAGGGGCATTCATTTTCCCTAGCGAAGAGAGTTCAAATTCAGACATGAAAATGTTTGCATCTAAAACCAAATCCTTGGGGCACTTGGAAGCTGGTCTAGGTTGAAAATTACCAGCTTGTGTTAAAATACAAACAAAAAACCAATTCTCTCTCTCTCTCCTTCCTCCCCCCCCAACCAAAAAATTAAATACCTGCATGTTACAGACAAAAAAGCAGGAACTACTTTGAATTTACTGGGGAAAAGCAGAGCTGAATAAAATAAATAACAAATTTAATGTGGTTTGGAAATCTACATTATATGAGGAAGGGCTGTGGTTTTCTATTCTCTTCTGTTGCCTGTAATAGAAAATAAAGAAAAGACTAGTGGCACCAAACCCATAAACATGTGAAACCTGATACTGGTGAAACAACTCATTTGATTTCAATGTCTGGTAGAAGATGGAGAACTTTGAGCCATTTTAATATTAGCATTAACATTCAAGTGAACCTCAGCATGACATTAAGCAAGCCTAGTATTATGCTAACTGTTCCCTCATGCTAATAGTATAACTGCTTCTCTGATCTCTTTGTGCACTGTTTTCACTCTTAGATCTCAAATAACATGAATCATAGAAGTAGGGTTGGAAGGGACCTTGTAGATCTTCAAGTCCGACCCCCTGCCTGGGCAGAAGAAAAACTGGGCTCAAATGATTCTAGCCAGGTAGGCATCAAGCCTCTTCTTAAAGACCCCCAGGGTAGGAGCCAGCACCACTTCCCTTGGAAGTTGGTTCCAGATCCTAGCCACCCTGACTGTGAAGTAGTTCTTATGGATGTCTAATCTAAACCTACTCTCCAACAACTTATGGCTGTTATTCCTTGTTATGCCAGGAGGCACTAGGGGAAACAAGGTCTCTCCCAAACCCTTCTGGTCCCTCCTAGTGAGTTTATAGATGGTTACCAGGTCCCCCCTCAGCCTCCTCTTGTGAAGGCTGAACAGGTTCAGGTCCCGCAGTCTCTCATTGTAGGGTCTACCCTGTTGTCCCTGGATCATGCGGGTGGCCCTCCTCTGGACCCTCTCAACGTTGTCCACATCCCTCCTGAAGTGCGGCGCACAGAACTGGACACCGAACTCCAGCTGTGGCCCAATCACTGTCACGTAGAGGGGGAAGATAACCTCCTTGGCCCTACTTGAGATGCACCTGTGGATGCACGACAAGGTCCGGTTAGCCCTGCCAACCGTGACCTCGCATTATCGGCCCATGTTCATCTTGGAGTCAATAATGACTCCAAGAACCCTTTCCGGCTCCGTGCTCTCAAGAGCTGTGCATACGATTCTTCTTCTCTCAGGATATGTCTACACTGCAGTCCAAGACAGCACTACAGTTCAGGTAGAGGGACCTGCATTAAGTTTAAACTAGCTAGCTCTGAGGATACTGATAGCTGTGTAGCTGAAGTGACTTGGAGATTAGTGTGGGGTTATTGCCTGTATTTACACTACACTGAGCTAAAGACGAGATCTGCACAAGTTGCAATCATGCTTTCAACTACTTTAATACTGCCAGGGGCAGGGTGTCAGACTAGATGGCCCACTGAGGTCCCTTCTGACCCTAGAATCTATGAAACACTAGGTCAGGACTACAGTTTTCTGCCATGAACACCCTAACATGTCTGACTTTTGTCCAGAGCCTGCAATTCTGTTCCCTCTGGAAGTAGTGACAGCAGTAACCAGTGACTAATCTTCTTAAAGAAAAGTAATATTTATTTAGAATGAAATCATTTCAGAGAAGACACTCACACTTTGTTTTTCCCTATAGGCTTACCATTCTTTGGACATACAAATTCAGCTCCTTCAGACTCAGTCAGCAGCCTGTTTTCTTCAACAGCTTCTGTTAACCTTCCCTAATATTTTTTTCTTCAGAGAAGAGCTTCTTAATAGTTTCGTGTTCTTTCAATCTCTTGGCTTTTGTAAAAGAAAGCTTGTCACTTGTATTTTTTTAAATGTATGCCTAGTTATTCCTATCTGGGAACACACCAAGGTGTTTTCCTGTTAGTTCTTAACACAAGTCCTTATTGCAGTAGATCATAGCATTCACACAGTGAAGTCTTATAATTAGGAACCTACCAATTCGTGATTTCATGATTTCCACAGAACCTGTGAATTTGGTTGGTCCCCACAAAAAAGCACAGGGACTGCCAAAAGGCATGAAATCAGTAGTGAGTGTGGGGGGTGGGAAAGAGAGAACTGCAAAACAGAAAATGGCAGGAAGCCCTGGTGTCCTGAAGTACAGGGGGAGGGAGAAAGTGGAGGTAGGAAAGGGGTGGAGAGAGAGCCTATCAGCGGCTGAGCCTGATGAAGGCTTAGTAGAGGAACCAGTTAGGGGACAGCTTAGGAGCCTGCAAAGAAATCTGACCTCCCCTCCACCCCCACTTTTTTGTTGCTTTGATTTTTTTTATTTTTTTTGCATTGCAATGCATTGCAAATGACCAGCCCAGTGCTGCCTGCCTGCCCACCTGCCAGGAGGAGGAGCTGCCGCCCCTCCTGGTGTGTGATCAGGCCTAGAGATGCCATTAACCATGTCCTAGACTGCTTGCTAACACAGGAATTAATGGCTTCCACTGTCTTCCAGCCTGTGGAGATTATTAACTGCATCGTAGGCTGCTTAATAATCATTCAGCAATTAATAGCTTCTGTGGGCTTAATCCCCTTATCAAGCCCAGGTAAGTTGTTAATTACCGCGTTAACAAGCCCCAGTTTGGGGCCATTTGTCAATCTCTGGGGAGGGGTGGGACTTCTGGGGCCCCTCAGCCAATCAGAGGTGTGGGAGGCCTGCTGCACTCCGCTGTGAAAATGGCACCTGATACTACACTGGGACCACAAAATTGGGGGGCAGCCACCCCAAATTCAATAGGTCCCTACTTATAATCCAAATAATAATAGTACTCTCACACTGACAAGGTCACACACAGTAAATTATTAAACTCTTACTCTTGCATTGTTACCTTACTACATAGCAGATGCACGCCAGTCACACTTGGATCATGATACACATCAAGCAAAACCATGCAAATATTAACTATGCACTTGCTTCAGAAATCTGAAATGAATCTTTAGGACTTTTATGAAATAAACATGCTTTACTATTTCATGTATTTCAACTCTACAAAGTGCAGCTCTTTGGAGTTTGGCTAGCTTGACCCTGTAGGTTTACTTGATGATTCAATTCCATCACAAAAAGTTTCTTGAGGCTGTGAGTTTGTGTTTGCCAGGAAGCACAAAATGTGGTTGAGTTTGAGTGGGGCCAGAGTTCAGTAAGAATTTCACATTTTTCTTTATTGTTGACATTTTGCAAGTTAGTACAAGGAGGCACTTAGTAAACGTACTCAAGGTCACGTGTCAAATTATGTCATAACTGAGTATGTTATAACTGACCCCACTGTGCCAATTAGAAAAAATGCTGTCACATTGTTTTTTTTAGCGTGCGATTACTAAGGAACCCACTCAGCCAGAAATATTGCTGTTATTTACCAGCTTGTAAAGAAAATAAGAGCACCTTCTGCCCACTTAGGATAAACAAAAAAACCCCAAAAGACAAACAAAAAATTCCACAATGCAACACCAAGGTCGATGGTAAATTAAAGATTCTAAAATCTGTCAAGAAATAGTTATCCATAAAGCATTTCAGGGAGATACTAGTGACAGGCCAAGTAGTCTTAAAGGAACTACTAGGATTCTGAAAGTGAAAGCAGCAGTGGTGTCTCTTCAGCCACTTCTTCCTTTGTCACAGTTGGTGAGAGACAGGGGATTAAAATCACTGACATTTACAATGCCATGATCCTGTAAAAGGAAAGTAGCTGAGGAAATTAGGTGACTGAGATTGTGACAGTAGTTCATGGTTGCAGCTAGCAGCCTGCTTAAGAGCTGGGTACTGATTTTTGGAAGGCCTAAATGTATGCTACCGGACGACCGGATAACATATAAGTTGCCCATCTGGGCAGCATTTTCCTAAAATAGAAAGGGAAATAACAATATTGTAGGGGAAGTAGACATTTGCATGAAAATAAGGTGTTCTTAACTTGGTCACATACCAGGTGAGGTGGGGTGGGGGGAGACTTTCCAGTTATCTGCTTTCCTTTGCCGTTGATACCTTTAGTTTTAGAAGGTTGCTAGCAAAATCAATTTTATCCATACAAAACTATTAATTCTAGAGACACTAGTACACTCTCAAGTTGTAATGCAGAAAACTTGAAATATCAAATGAATTCAGCTAAATGGTACATTAATCAACCTTTGTTGACCCATAGATCTTACTTCTCTGGATCTTTGGTCCCAGTCTAACCATCTACTTACACACCCAAGTAGCTTTAAGCATCTGAGTAGCCTCATCAACTTCACTGTACACATGCATAAATGCTTCACAGGCCATTAGAACAGGTGTTAGCAACCTCTGGCCCCTGGAGCCATTGGATCTGGTTTTCAGTGCTTACTCATGGGGGTGCAGAGAAGGGCTTTACCCATGATACAGCACAGCTGGGCTGTAAAAAGAAGTGGTGGCAGGAAGAAGCAGTGGTGAAGTCATCATGCAGGGATATTTTGGACCTAGGTTTGCCCATTCTGGCCTGCTGCTGAAAAATGTTCCCAACTGCCTTAGCACTTTTCTAATCACTCATTAATGACCCAACTCATTATATGAAAAGAAGTTATAAGTAACATGAATTATTGAGTTCCATTGAGGTGTCAGTGGATCATTGTGCAACTTTGTGCTATTTTACTTTAAACAAAATGGATTTATGAAATAAAAGCTTTTCCACAAACATACAAATGCAGAAGTTATGAATTTATATTAACTTTAGGAATATAAAAGACAAATCAATTGTCATGAAATGATCATATGGCAACTAAGTTAAGCAGAAGGAAGAGGTATTTTTAAAATTATTATTATTATTATTATTATTATTATTATTATTATTATTATTATTAGTTTCAGCCAGTACCCAAAACTATTTACAAAGTACATAAAGAGCTTATTTAAGACAGGGTATTTATTAACCTTCCAAATATCTTGTAATTATCAAAATTTAAGGTTTCTTAAATGAAATCTACATAATTTTACATGGAGAAAGCAAGTTTGACCAACTGAAACCTGAGACCCTGCTCCTGCTTTTGTTCCAGATAATTTGCATCATCACAGAGCTCAGATACCTTATCACATGAGAAATGTCTGCCCAGAAGAGCATTCCATCTTTTTACTCCTCTGTGAAATGTGAAGCACCATAACCAGGAGGAAATATGACTACATTGTAGTTACCACCAAACAACTTAGAGGTAAACAGACTATCTGCACTGGTCCGGTCCTGCAGGGAGCAAACCAGAAAAGCCAAGGCTGCAACTGAACTCCAACTAGCTTCAAGCATCAAGGACAATAACAAGTCCTTTTTCAGATATGTGGGGAGCCAGAGGAAAAGCAAGGGGCAACCCCTGCTGAACCAGATGGGGCAACTGACAACTGATGCCCAGGAAAAAGCCAACCTATTAAATGGGTACTTTGCGTTGGTCTTTCATCAGTCCCATGGGACGCCCATGCCCGCTACGGGACAGGGAGGTCTGGGTGAGGGAGATCCCCTGCCCTCCATTAATGCTAACCTCGTGAAGGAAAACCTTGAGAAGCTGGTTACCTTCAAGTCAGCCAGCCCTGACAATCTACACCCCAGGGTATGCAAGGAGCTGGCTAGCATCATAGCCCAGCCTCTGGCATGGATCTTTGAAAACTCCTGGTGCTTTGGTGTAGTGCCTGAAGACTGGAAGAAGGCCAATGTGGTGCCTATCTTCAAGAAAGGGAGGAAAGTGGATCCGGCAAACTACAGACCCATCAGCCTGACTTCTATCCCAGGGAAGATCTTAGAAAAGTATATTAAAGCGGCCATCCTTAATGAACTGGCCGATGCCAACATCCTAAGGGATAGCCAGCATGGGTTTGTTGCGGGTAGGTCTTGCTTAACCAATCTCATTTCTTTCTATGACCAGGTGACCTATCACCTGGACAAGGGAGAAGAGATTGATGTCATATATCTTGACTTCAAAAAAGCCTTCGATCTGGTATCCCATGATCTGGGATGATCTGACCAGAAACTGGCCAGTTGTGGCCTTGGGTCCACCACGATCCACTGGCTGGGAAACTGGCTCCGTGGTCAGACCCAGAGGG
>NW_017729024.1:38386404-38390594 GCF_001723915.1 Gavialis gangeticus | reverse complement strand
GGATGATGAGGTTGAACAGTCATAAACTACTACAAGACCATTTCAGGCTGGACATAAGGAAGAATTTCTTTACTGTCTGAGCCCCCAAGGTCTGGAATAGCCTGCCATTGGAGGTGGTTCAAGCACCTACATTGAACACCTTCAAAAGCAAATTGGATGCTTATCTTGCTGGGACCCTATGACCCCAGCTGACTTCCTGCTCTTTGGGAGGGGGCTGGACTTGATGATCTTCTGAGGTCCCTTCCAGCCCTAATGTCTATGAAATCCATTTCAACTTTTCTCTGAGCCTAATCTGCATATAAAATGAAATATTCCAAACAAGAAATTTTATCACAATTTCAGCTCTCCTATGAAATTTCATTTCTACCCAGGAGAACGTTTACAATCTTTTCTCCTATGCCTGAAGAAGGGTGCTTGTGCCCAGAAGCTTGCAACTAAAGAATTTTTTTTGCAAAAATCTAGTTCATCTAATAAAAGATATTACCTTGAGTAATCACTGTGAGATACCACTTCTACCATGAGTTCCGATTTCACAGTAAGCAAGACATTTTCAAATCCTTCCTGTCACAAGGAATAGATTTTTTTTAAAGTAATAGTTTCCATGTTACTCTTTATGTTCCTAAAATGTTCTCTCAGTATTCTTTGTTATAACACAAATGATTCCTGAATCAATCAATATCAATTAAATCAAATATAACCTACCTTTTCTTTTCCCTTCTCATTTCAAAAATCCAGTAATGCCAATTTTTGTAAACAGCCATGTTATAACAACTAAGAATAATGTCCTAAAGTGAAAAAATGCAAACAAACAAACAAAAAATTTAGCTACTTACTAGCTGGACAAATAAAAAAATAACAGCTTCTTACATTACTGATGTTCATGTGAGATTAACTAATAATCGGAGGGAGATCTTAAAAACACTTGTTTTATTTTATTTTTATAAAGAGCTTATGCCACTCAGTGTGCCTCTGTGATGTTACACTGCCTGAATCCTTAGCACTAGATCAAAGGGGGTTAGCACAGAAACCAGTCAGGAGTGATACATAATGTCTTAGATATGAAGTATTTCAAATAGACACTCAAATATAATTGCCAGGGTTATAGCTGTGATGATGCAACTCCTTGGGTCCAATCCAGATGACAACTGTTTTGCCAATGTTGAGCATCTGGAGATCCAAAGACTTGATGAATCATAGCACCTGATGAAGTTGGCTGCTGCCTATGAAACCTTGTGTATTTCTGAACAAGTTAGTGCCACCCTGTCCTGCCTTTTGCTTGACTTTGGACTAAAAACAACTAACTTCCTCTCTCCACAAAATGAGAGAAACAGCACAGGTTCAGCTTCTGCAGGATGACACAGCCCAAGACTTGCATTTGTGTCACATATCCTGTAATGTGGTTAAGAAAGTGAGATGGGGGAGGGGACACTGAGGGTAAATCATAGTTCCTGGGGAATTTGAGCGGTATGCGAAAGCTGCACAGAGCTTCATTAGCGAAACCAGAATTTGGCCTCTTATCATACAGCCAGTACATACTGAGCCAATGAAATGTTTTGTTGATACAGTGTTTGCCATTTTATAGAGAGAATGTGTGTAATGTCTTTGGAATCCTACTGGAGAGTTTTAGCCAGTTCTGCAAGAATCCAGACCATTCTTTCCAATAGACAGGATTGTAATTATTCATTAACATCTTTCTTAACACAAATGATCTAATTCTGCTCTCACAGACCCTAGCATTTACTTTCATTATTTAGCCTTCATCCACTCCAATATATGGGATGAGTTTATACTGGGGACTCAAAAACAATCCTTGGCTATGGCTGCCACTGCATGGTCTGTCCAGCCCAGCTATTGTTCCTTCAGCAGCAGCACAGTGTTGCTCACTGACTGCTGCTGCAGGAGCAATACCATGGAGCTGGGTTATGGACTTCATGGAGGTGGAAGCAATTCTGGCACCCTTCCAAGGCTGGCACCTGGTGATGGTCCCTCTTGCACACCTGAAGTTATGCTGTGGAATTACTGCACATTTTTCACAACAGCTATGATATATTTTGCCATCAAGATGGATTTTCTCTCTCTCTCTCTTTTTAGTAATTAATTATTATTCATTATTCTATTCTTTTAAAAGGGAGTAAGTACAGGTGATATTTAAGAGCTCATTTCTACTCTGCACGGAACAGTAAACTGCCACATGCCTTGAAGATAAATAGCCACAACAGCCACATGATTTACAAGGCTATTCAATGATGCTCAACACATGTCTCAGGCTTACATTCAGGGCAGGCTATTCTGGACAGGCAGCAGTTTACTGAGTAGTAGAAACTAACCCAAAGGATACAGACTTCATAGGGTTTTTTTTATTTTTTTTATTTTTAAAGGTTTAGATTGAAAAGTTTTCTGTATTTAGTTGCCTTTAGATTGTGGATTTTGAAACTCCTAAAAAGAGTTACAAATGCATCAAAAATTCATGGCCTGCAGATCTCTGCTGGGATAATATGCAGCAAATATCTGGAACAAATATCATACAGAGAGGGAGAGTTTTTTTGCAGAAAAGATAATTCAATGTTCTGCAAGTTGCATATATATGTAATTAACATTCCATAAAGTGACAGTGGCTGTAACAGAAACTACAGGATACGTACATTCCTGTTACATGTTGGACACTGCAGTACTGGAAGATAAGGTTCAACACAACTATTTGTTTCATGCTTTATGAAGAAATATAGTAACAATTTGAAAATAGCCTCCTCTCTTTTGTTAATGTGGCAGAAATGACATCTACTACTAAATTTTTCAAGAGCAAGGTACTGAATTATCAAAAAGCTTCAGAAGAGAATTATCTTTATTTTTGGAGGATAAAAATGTGCGCACACATGCTTATTTGAGTACAAAGACAGGCCTAGATTTTCAGCTGGTATAAATTTCACTTCCTTAAAGCTACAAAGATTTACACAAGCTGAAGACATGTCCCATAATTTTATTTTTCCCCATTGTTAATTATGTTTTAGCAGTATAAATATATAATGTCAGCTACATTGCTAAAAATGGAGGTTCGTATTTTTATTAGCGATTCAAAAGTTGTATTAATTAATTCTAATATTAGTCACTAAGCATTAGTTAACACCACTGTAATAATCAGCTCCAAAACAGACTAATCCATCATCCTCAATTAATTTTTCAGGTTTAAAAAAGGAGTAAAATCTAACCTCCTTTTAATAAACTAAAAACAAATCCTAAATATTATTTTATAGATTAGGAAAAATCTAATGAAATTGCACTTTATTAAAGAAAGCTGTAATAAATTATAATCATATTACATTAGTACTAGAACCTAGCACAGATTTATTACGTTTGAGATTCCCTTCTTTATCCTGAGAGTCATTTTTTAAATTTAAATATTCAAGATAGTGTCCATTCTTTTCCTTTTTTTAAATGATACTGGCATTAAAAAAACCCACACACACGTGAATCCCCTACTGACTTTTCAATAGATTTTAGGTCAGCATCTCTAAATCACCTACTATTTTTCAAATCCATTAATTTTATCTTTTGTGGGCATAAATGATGACCTTCACTTCAGTGTTTTTTATAGCTATATCCAAGTTAGTACTCAAATCTCACAAATACTTATGCACATGTTTAAGCATGTGAGAAATCCCACTGAATTCAATGGGACTACTCATAAGTACTCAAGGGATCAGGGCCATAATATCATAAGGGACAATTTATATTAAAGTGTAGCAGTACATAGGCCTCATTAAACTAAAATATATACATGGTGATGGTTGGCCCATGTAAAACTGAAGTCTATGACATAAGTCAGAGTGATGTCAGAAGGCCAGGATTTTACCCAAGATGAGGAAAGCGAGTAACAAACAATAGGAGTGTCAAAGAAGGAGGATAAAGAGTAATAGTACTGCTAGTTATTCATATTGTCTAGCAATATATAAATGTTGATCATCCCAAGCTATTTAAATCCTTTTGGCCAGCTCAGTGGTGCTCAGACTTTTGGGCTGGTAGACTGGATGGGCAGGGCCCAATCCCACCAGGGGCCAGATGTGGCAGGACCCCATCTGGCCACACTGGAAGCGGGGGCATGCAGTAAAGCCTGATCCAGCTGCACAATAGAAGGGGGCTTGAGCCAGCCTCAATCTGGCCGGGGGGGGGGGGGGGGGGGGGGGGGGGCGCTT
>NW_017729024.1:38380351-38381404 GCF_001723915.1 Gavialis gangeticus | reverse complement strand
GTGTAGCAAGCCAACATGACACCTGTCCAGTACTCAAGTCTCATGTAAGGCCTATTTTGAGAGCATAACTAAGTGGCCTTGTGGCAAATTTAACCCAGAATCCTCTTTTCCCCATTGTTGTAAGGAGTGTTGTTTTACTTTCCATAATAGTCCCACCTCTTTCCCCTTACTTACATTCCTGTAATTATTCCACATTTCTCTTCCATGCTGCTTCAGTGAAATTCTTTTAGATTAGAATTGTTTTTAAAAAATCTTTATAGAACATATAAGAGTCTGTGCTCCCTTTGCAATTCCTTTCCTAAAACTCTACATGTGTAAGGCTCCACTTTCTAGCTAATCTTAATGTAAAACTTGGACCCCAGCTTGTCAATTTGCTTTAGGACTCAAAGGGCATAATTGTCATTCACTTCACTTATCTAGATAGCTTATATGTAGCCACAAAACTGTTATTTTTAGCAGTTATATACAGTTTGAGATTCTACTTCACCTGAGAGCAGGAGCTCTTGGCTGGGAAACTGGAGATGCAAGTTCAAAACCCTTCTGGGTGAGAGGGGTCTATAATCTTGGTTTCCTACTTCTGGGAAATTGCTCTAACCACTAGGGTATTTGGAAAGTCCTGATGACAAGGATCAAGCCCCAGGGGTAGCCACATAGTTTCTGCCATGCCCAGGCTCCTTAGGTACCCTCCCTTTTCACTTATGTGCCATGCCTGCATTGGGATTATTTGGTTATGAAAAGGAAGGCTGCCCCAGGGTCCCTGAGTGAGCCATTGTCTTTTTGTTGGTCAGTGGGTCCCTGAAACCCAGTCTATCCCCATCCTGTTCCTCAGGTGTTAGGTGGGGCCCTCTGTTGCCCTGTGTGGTCAGGCCAACTCTCAGGATTTAAATATTGCGCTGTTAGACAGGAGGGTGTGGTGTACAATTGCACATGCACACACTCAAAAAATCAATGAGGTATACACACACTCTAGGTGCATGCACCCCCACCAGGCGTGCGTGCACACACACACACACACACACACACACACACACACACACACACAACACCAATTGA
>NW_017729024.1:38364864-38375351 GCF_001723915.1 Gavialis gangeticus | reverse complement strand
TACACATCCAAAATTACAAGCCTAGGCAAATGCACACCTATCACCAATTCAAGCACCTACATGCACTATATAGACCAAAAGAAATTAGACCAGAATCAATTACCAATACCTGCACACCCAATACACATATATGGATCAATAATTCATATATCATGCACACAGTGACATACATGTATATCAGCTCACATACGCATACATACAGGTGAGTTCCTTACTTGGGTATTGTGGTGTGCATGTATGTGCTTGGTGTACTTGGGATACCTGGGGGTAGGTTAAGGTAAGAGAGAGTGAAAGTGTAGGGGGTGAAAGTTGCTGGTGCTGGGATTAGAACCAGGAAACTGGAGGGAAGTTATGGTAACTTAAGGTTAATTGGTGTTAACTGAAAGCAGAAAGCTAGCAGAGCAAAGGAGCAATGACAGGGAGAAGCCCAGAGGCCGTAGCTGGAGCAAGGAGGATACAGGGGAGCTAAGAGGTATGTGGGGAGAGGAAAACTGGGAGTGGGGCTGGCATGTGGGGGAGGCTGTAGAACAGAGATAGAGAGTGAAAAAGAAGGCAGAGAGATATAGGGATTGGGGAGAGGCAGCAGGAGGCAAAAAGCAGGAGAGGGGCTGAGAGCCTGCAGAAAAGGAAAAGAGAGGAGGCAAAATGTGGCAGGAACAGGGCTGAGAACCTGAAGAAAACAACAGGGCTGGGAGCTGAGAGGGAGAGAGAGAGACAGAGACCGGAATTTAAGATAGGGAAGGGACTGGGACTCAGTAAAAACACAACCCAATTTAGGGTTACAAATGATAGTGGTTTCATTGAACAGGGGAGATGGTGATACTATATTTTATTGCTTCCTTTGCCACACGCACACACACACAATGGCAGCAGGGATTAAATAATCTTGGTGCAGGGGCTAAAGTCTGGAAGGAGGGAGAGAGAGAGAGAGAGAGTCCAAATTGGAGGAGGAAATATGCAGGCGATATCTACCTATCCCAGGCTGAAAGGAAGTCCTTGATATCCAGTCGGGGTCTCCTTCAGCTTGGTGTTGTCCAGAGAGGGGTCAATGGCAAGGCCTCTGGGGTGGATATGCGGTGTGATGTAGAGCTGGTCTGGTCCAGATGGAAATGCCCTTCCCAAGGAGTCAGTCTTCACGATCCCTTTTTATGGGGTAGACTACCTATGATCTCTTATGGGAGGGCCTGTCCAGGCAAGGACAGTCCTGTTCCAGAGATTTCCAGATGTTCTTACTGAGCATGTGCAGCCTTGGCACAATGGTGGGTTGCCTCACCTTTTGTTTCTTGAGGGTGGTTCCAATGGCTGGGTCTTGGTCCAGGTTTTGGTGTTGATGGTCATTCAGGAGGAGCTATTTTTAGACCTACTGCCATTGTCTCTGAATCACCCGCATTCATCCCCATTCATTCAGGAACCAAGTTACATAGGAGGGGTAGGTGTGAGTCATGGGTTACACAACAGGGGAGACAAGGTGGAGGCTTGACATGACTTATGCTAATTTACATATATCAGCCTAAAACAGTAACCACACAATATAAAACCAGAAAAAAAAAAAAATCAATACAAACGTAATAATTAACACTTATAAAACAGTGGATATCTATATCAAAATAGCAGGGCACTTATTTGCAGAGGGGAGAGAAAAATAAAACTTACTACCTAATATAAAATGTTAAAGCTTATCTTACATCTAGCTTACTTATACTCATCTATAGGGAATAGAGAGGGAGAGGAAAAGTCAGAAATAGTTGGGGAAGGGGAGGGAATGCATTTTAAAAGAAAAACAAAAGAAAAACTGGGGGTTTTACTACACCTCCAAGTCCTTCCATGCTCTAGTGCACTAGCTGCCTTAAGGGCTTAATTTTTGGCCTCTTTCTGCTCCTACAGCCATGCCCATGCCTTGCAGTTGTTACTGTTTGCTCACTCATGTCAGGCCTCCTTAGGCCTCTCTGCTCTTGTTGGGGACTTGGCCTTCCTGGCCTCTTCCCCTTTCATCTAGCTGGGCTCCTTTTCCTAGGCCCACTGCACCAGCTTTATGGGCTCCAACCCCTGTCTTGCCCCTCTCAGGCCTTGGGCCCCTGGCCCTGGTTCTTGATCCTCTCAAATCTGGTCCTTAAGCCCTTCTGGCCTCAGGTCAGCTCTATCACTTCTCCAGTTTCACCTTTGGCACTCTTGGCCTCTGCCTGTGTCATGAACCCAGCCTCTTGCAGGGCTCAAAACACCATGTACCATTAGGGTGCCCTTGTGACTTTAAAACCCTGTCCCAGGCAGGCTCAAGCCCTCAGTGTGCCCCTCAAGCACCCCTTATAGTTTAGCCTTAGTGCACCCCTCAGGCACCCCACTGTAGCCTCCTCTTCGCCCCTCATAGCCCTCCTTGCCCACCAATGTAAATTTGGGCAAACAAAACAAAAAAAGGAATTGCTTAACAAAAACCTTCCCCCCACTTGGTGGTGGTAGTGGTGGGGAACGGATTGTTCAGCCATCCTCCCACAGGCTCTCACCTCCCTTTCTCCATGGTGTTTAGTGCCTGCCAGCATCTCTTAGGCAGCTCCTGATCCTGCTGGGAGCTCTATCCCCTGTAAAGCATCAGTCCTCTTTCCTGTCTCCAGGTGCTGGCTTTTAAGCTCCCCAGAGTGCTGACTGTGTCAGGTGACTCACACGTGGCACTACTGTTCCTTTCTATTTTTTTACATGGCTGCTACTTTAGCTGCTAAAGCAGTCCTCCCACAACCATGGAGATTTCCCTGTGGCTGTTTCTCCCTTAAAGAAATGGGAGCCTTTGGCTTTGTGTTACAGGCCTCCTTTGATAGGTAACATCCACCAGTTTTGGCTTTCTGACTAGTTAAAATTTTGGGACTTACCCAGTCTTATACATGTACTTGGGTGATCCTATTTTGTTACATACCTGCCCAGTCAGGATGTAGTCCAAATGAACATGCTGTAGGCAAGGGCAAACATGCCCAGAACTGGGTCATAAAATTTGCTTAAGTGCTCAAAACTGCAATCAGTACAGTGGTCCATGTATCTTGGTTATGTCCATCTTTTGGTCTTTGTCCTACATGTCCAGAACATTTACTGTGATTGTTTTTTTTTATCATCATTTATCATCAATGTGCCTGAATGCTGATCATCTATCACTAGCCAATATCTTGTGGATTTGACTTGTTTTCACATGGTGACCTCTTTTACCTGGGGTCAGCCTCCATGCTGATTGTTCCTTGCTTAAATTCAGCTGTCCATTTTTTGTGTGGAATATTAAAAGTATCTTTCCTGTGGCATCTTCCCCAATTCTTATCATGGATTTCCTCTTTTGGTGAAATGCTTCTTATGAAGGTACTTTGTCACTGTTTCAATTTTACTCTTTTTCATTTTTCAATTTTTTAGTGACTGATTGACTTGGATCTGCCTATCAACCAAATTTTGCACGGATAAAAAAGGACTACTAACAAAGAAACTCATCAAAATGTCAGTCCTTTGATCTGTTAAATCTGTTGGGCCCTACTATATCATTAAATAGGTCGGCCTAGATACTTTCTGAATGTCCATTATACTAAAGGATATTTTAAGTATCAGTTGGTAGGTTGCTGTAAAAGAGATCAATATGGAACAGAGATGCTTTTATTATTGTGCTGCTACAGTGCATGCAATTGTATCAGGACTGCATCCTATGTTTTAGGAAGATATTTTACACTCTAAAATGGAGCCTAGAATTATCTGCTTGTAAAAATGAAGTAAAAACTTTAGTGACCCAAGCATGTATTAAACAAAATATGCTCCTAGATGCACAAAGGTAATTACCTGGAAGTAATTGCCCACTTTCATAAAAAATTATTTTAATTACAGTCCTCTAAAATGGAAGTTTAATTAAAGAAATTAGGACAGACTGTGTCTTTATGAGGAAGAAATGTTAGGGGAATTATGGTCATCATCCTTAATACCACAGCTCAGCATCTGCTGCCACCTCTTGTGTACTAGAGTAATACAGTAGCATCTACTTTGCAGAGAGGTGCATTGCTTGAGCAAAACAAGACAACTGTTGAAAGGAAGACAGACCAAATTCTTCATGAGCTTCAATTAGAACTGTCCAAATACCAGGAAAATATTTATCAAATAATTAATTCACATGGAAAATAATTGCAAATATCCTCAAATCATTGACATAATCTCTTTGACTAGTAGTAAAACTGGAAGACCTTCACAAATAATAATTTATTTGGTGAATATTATTTTCCTAGTCCTAATTTGCTTTTACATAAAACAGTGTTCTACCATTGCTCACATGATCTTTTAAAAATGAAATTAAACACTTGAATGGTAGGCCAGGAATGAGTTAATGCATAATATGGTAGTGTAAAAGGGACGTTGTAGCCATGATGGTCCAGAATTTATGCAAGTTAGACAAGTTTTGAACAAGATTCAGCAGGACCTGATATCTTTCATTAGAAAACTTGTCTAACTCTATCCCAACTACAAAACTGGTTGAATAAAATATATCATCCTATAAAATCCTTGCCTTTTCCATAATTGCATAACAGCCATTTTAAAATTTCAGCTTGTCATTAGCAAACTTAGAGGGTAGCCTCCAGAAACACATGCTGGGGAAAAGGTCCTACAAGATCACAGAAAGAAAAGTTTGGTCTATTTGGGGATTTTTCATAAAAAGTCTTTTTCAATGAAAAAATGATGAGTTAATTAAAATGGACATGTTTTAAGAATGGGTCAAAATCCTACCACTAAAAACTGTCACATTCTAGATTTTGGGATTCCCCGCTAGCTTCCTCACCAGCACAGCACAGCACAGCACAGCACAGCACAGCACAGCACAGCACTTCAACTGTGAAGGAATACAAGGAGATTTTTTTAGAAAGTGCATGCTTCAACATTCAAGATGGATTTGACCATATTTTACAGACATGTCTATGTCTTCACAGGCTGTTGCTGGACATGCCTAGATGCTAACCTGCTTCTGCATGCACACTCCAAAACCAGAAATAGACCCATGAATATATACCACGGCATCCCTCTGTGGACACTCTCAAGACCTCAGTCTGGCATGCTTGAGAGTGGCAACTTGGGACAATCCTGGGACATCTTCACTGGGTTTGGATTGTGTGAGTGGGAGCAGGTTGGTGGGTTCTTCTTGACGCCATCCCAGCTGGGACACACTGCTTCCATGGTGGAAATACACCTTAACTTCTCTTATCTCTCTCTAATGCATGTCACACCAGGGAACAGACTGTCAGGTAGATCCTAACTGACAAACCTTGTAGCCTTTTATGACCAGGTCACACACTGCTTTGACACAGGAGCTGAGGCTGGACTTTCAGAAGGCCTTTGACACAGTTCAGCATCCTATTCTCATAGGGAAGATGGCAGTCTGTGGAGTGGATGCTTACACGGTCAGGTGGGTGGCTAACTGGCTTAGGGACTGCACCCAGAGAGTGGTGGTGGACAGGTCATTCCAGGCTTGGAAGGAGGTGGGCAGTGGGGTCTCGCAGGGTTAGGTCCTTGGACCAGTGTTATTTAATATCTTCAGCAATTTGGACGAGGGTGTGAAAAGCACCCTCTCCAAGTTCGCAGATGACACCAAGTTATGGGGCAAAGTGAATGCACCGGAGGGCAGGGACAAGATACAAGCCTATCTGGACAGGTTGGATCAATGGGCAGAACAAAATAGGATGCAGTTTAACAAAGATAAATGCAAGGTACTCCACCTAGGGAGGAGGAATCCCCAGCACAGCTATAGGTTGGGGGATGACTTCCTCAGCAGCTCAGCGGCTGGGAGGGATCTTGGAGTCAGAGTTGACTCCAAGATGAATGTGAGCTGGCAGTGTAACAAAGCCATCAGCAGGGCCAATTGCACCTTGTTGTGCATTAGAAGATGCATGATCAACAAATCAAGGGAGGTGGAGTACTGTGTCCAGTTTTGGGCGCCGCACTTCAAGAGGGACATGGAGAATCTGGAGAGGGTTCATAGGAGGGACACTCGCATGATTAGTGGTCTCTGTGAAAGACCCTACAAGGGGAGGCTGAGGGATCTGGATCTCTTCAGCTTTCACAAGAGATGTCTGAGGGGAGATCTTGTACCCACCTATAAGTTTATCAAGGGAGGACAACAGGAAATTGGCAGGGGGTTGGACACGATGATCCTTTGTGGTCCCTTCTGACTCTACAATCTATGAATCTATGATACAGGCTATTGTTCAGCTACTCTGTCTTATCAGGGGTCACCTATGGGATACACCCTTAATGCAAAGTGTGATGGCCAGAACCAAAGAAATTAATAAGCACACTTGGAGGCATTTGGAACTAATATGAAGCTTGTATTTTTGTAACCTGCAAAGGTAACTTGTAACTGTTTGTGGAACTGACTAGGCCTCAAAGCCAAAGCTATAGCTGTGAAATTAGCTGACCTAATAGTTCTTTCTCCCTCAGAATTTAGCCTTGATGATGATAAAAACTGGATTCAACTGCCCAGCTTATCCAGTACATTTCAAGAAAGGACATCTCAAAAAAGCATAGGCAGAGAGTTTTAAAAGTCTCCCTTAATATGAGGCTTACACATAATGACTGAGTTTCAGTCTCATGAGGAGATACTAAAAATGCTTGTCCCAGCTTAGGTAAAGTGGATATAGATTCCTATTTCCCTAATGATTTGGACTTCTGGTTTTAATTCGGTAGCCCTGAAGTTCAGTTTTGTTTTCTAACTTTCTTACCTAGAGGAGGATGACCATAAGAGACCACTGTCAAATTGCAGAAACAGATTATGTAAAGTATGAAAAAATTATGATAGCTTTATTCCTTAAATTTAAACTAACTGTGAAGTCCTGAGGAAATTGTTGAAAGGGTTCTAAACTATTCCTGCATCACAAGTCTTTCTCATTTGTTAGCCATGCTTGTGGTAAACATACGTTAAGAATTCATTTAGTCTAAGATGCATCATAATATTCACCTTTACATATCCCCACCATATATTTAAGTTCCCTAATTCTTAAAACGTCATTGTAATGATTATTATCCATGTAGAAAAACAGTTTCTCACTGTAGAACACAGACAGCTCATGGACGATTCATATTCTCATAATAGGCACTCTTGATCCACATGATCTTCTGGCAAACTTATGAAAGCACCTGCTGATTTTATAGTCATAATGGCAACTTTTTTACTTGGATTTTCCCTTTGTACCAGTCTTGTCATTACCATTATTATACAAATAAACTCACTCATTTATTTAAGATCGTCATTTCACTGCTACATTGGTATATGATTTCCTATTACCATGTGTGCTCCAACTGTTCCAATATTGCTAAGGGTTTAAATGGATGTAGCATTAACTACAGCTTTCTATCTTTCAGAAAGGAAAGGACTTTTTTGCCAAAATTAGAAGTCATTGATGTGGTTCTCATTCAAGAAATGCATGAAAACTCATAATGCCAGTGTGATTTAACCTAAACCTCCCAGACTGTCACTATTCCTTATGTTATATGGCAATCGCTAAGGACATTACAGTCAACAATGCTGCAAGAAATGGAAGAGGAGAGGAAGAGCCACATTGAAATATATTCTGGTAAATCATTTCAAATTGTGACCTTTCTGTGAGTAATGGAACTTTCACAGGCCTGACTTCAGCATTCAAAAAGGGCTATAGAGCATCTTAGGGAAAAGTCGAGATAGTAACTATTCTGAACAGAGATGAGTTGACTTCTTTTTCAGTTTTATACACAGATTTCATGTTAACTCTCTGGAAGGTATTTCATATATTTAAAAATAAGGCTTAGAAGGCAAAGGCAACATGGAAGGATCTTTATAATCACAGTGAATTCTGGAATTATTGTTATTTTTTCCATTACAGTGATCAAGTGCCTATCTGTTAGGTTTTTAGCAAATATACAGTAAGAAACATATGCTGCTTCAGTTGATGGTCGAGATAGATATCTGAAAGATTTACAATCCATATTTTACATAAAAGAAACTCAGGCACATAGCGATTCAGCAACTAATCTAAAGTCGCAAAGGAAGTCTGTGACAAGCTAGGAATGGAGTCAGCATCTTATAAGACTCTATTCTGTGCCAGCTCCTTAAGACCAGTCTTTGAGAGGGAGGAACAGCAGTAGTGTCTACAGTAGAACTATTATGATTGCTGAAGGATGGAAGTAGGCAACACCCAACTTACCAAGCATGAAAGCCACGTGCTAGAGAATGAAAAGCCGAAATAGTAATATAGTAATGGAAAAGAGGAGAACAAAAACAACAGGCAACTGGAAGTGGGGTTTTCATTATCTCACGGAGGGGAGGAAGAAGAGGGAAGGATTGATGGATATTTTTCAGCTAATTGCTTATGCAATAGCTATTGCTGAAAGAAAGGAAATGATAAATGTTGTATGATACATTCTTTTCCTTCCCCTTAAGAAGGTATTTAAAATGTCAGTTCCACACAGACTAACAATAACTGTTAGGTATAAATTCATACCTAAGTACACATCCCATATTAATAGCCTTCAGAGTATCCCCAGGCTTCACTGAACAAGATTTTAGTGGTTCAAAAGGTCACTCTTAAAATACCCGAATAGTTTTACTGAGTAGTTAAATGAACTATCCCTAGACAAAGACTCTTAGAAAAGAAAACTGGTTAAACTGAAAGCATACCAGGAATTTTTAAAAGAAAACCCTTCCCTCAATCTCCAGAGGCCAGTCAACTCAAGTGCCTTTTGCTTGCATGTTTCTTTGATATAGGGCTACCATGAACATCACCCCAGGAACCTCAGAGAGAAGGACTTTCACCTCTACCGCACTCCAGTTTGTAGCTGGTGATTACCAGGTTGTCTAAGATTTTGGCGTATAATCAGAAGAGCATAGTGCATTTTTCAATGAAACATTTACTTGCAAAAATGCAGTTTTGGGACAGCTGAAACTTTGCAAATTTGGGTAACCTTCAGCAAATAGGTTTTCCTCTTTCTCCTGAAGAGAGAGGGAAAAAATATAAAAGGAATATATCAAAACAATTTACCTCAACATTTCCATTTTGCTTTTTCAGGCTAGAGTCATAAAGGGACTTAGGTACCATTCTGTGCCTAGTGGCCAGGGAAGTCAAGCCCAATGTAGAAGACACAGGTTAAAATTCCCTCTCTGCTTATCTTAGAGCATGGCAGCATCAAATCATTGGGCAATAGGATATTCTGGCATGAACCACTTTCAATCAGACCTGTTGAAACTGTTCCATGCTATAAAAATAATTAATTATTCAGTGTTTCAGAGAGAAAAATCATGAGACTCTACAGCCCCATAGTAAGGGAGATACCTCAGCCCTGGTCCCTACGCTAAACTAAACAAAGACAACATTTGAACATAGGTCTCCAACTCCCAGATGAGACCACCATCTTCTCTATCTCCCTGTTGCAAATGGTATCCAAACTGCCAGGATGTAGACAGCTGTTTCTGGAACCACTGGGGAACTGAGGTGCTAACCAGGGTCAGGATAGGTAAGTGGAATCTGAGGGCAAACCAGGTCAGGGAACCAGGAGATCAAGTTGAAGTGAGGTCTGGGAGTAAGCTGCGTCAAGAAGCTGGGAGACTGATCAGAGGCAAGCAGTCTAGATCAGGCTAAACTCTATTGCTCTGATGTTCCCTTTTCTGGGTCAGGAGTTCACACTGGGGAGGTGGAGGGTCAGCTGACCCTGGCCAGGCACTCCAGTGACACAGAGTGGGCAGAAGGTTATGCCCTACTGGGGGCTTCAGGACAGCCATGACCACCCTGAGTGATTATCAGGATAGGATGGTTGGCCTGGCAATATTGCTGTAGCAACCCCCCCCAGTTTTTATTTTTAATACATATTTATATATATATGATAGATATGCATTCCCTTCCCTTCCCCAATTATTTCTGGCTTTTCTTTCTCTCCCTCTCTATTCCCTATAGACAAGCATAAGCAAGCTCAGACTTAGGATAAGCTTTAACATTTTTATTTTGGTAGCAAGTTTTTGGTTTTGGATAGCCAAAGTTTTATATTGTATTATTGTTAGGTTTGTATTGATTTTTACTGTTGTATATTGTATTATTATTATTGTATTGATTTTTATTGTTTCATATGGATATTGTATGGTTTAGGCTGGGGTTTGTAAGTGAACCAAAGTCATGTCAAGTTTCCATTTTATATGTCAAGCCTCCGTCTTGTGTCCTCTGCCTGGGCATCCCATGTTGCAACTGTATGAGTCACGTACCTGTCCCATGTAAATTGGTTCCCAGATTAATAAGAGTGATTAGGAATGATTGAAATACAATGGTAACAGGACTCTACTGAATGGCCTGTAATGACTGGGCATCACCTTGCATTGATTCATCCAGGAACCATGGACCTCACCCAGGAACAGAGACAAGAACCCAGCATTTGAAAGACAAAAGACCCTGCAGAACCAGCAACTCTACCATTGTACCCCACCATTACAGACACCCAAAACTGCACATCCCTGCATGGAGCACACATGCTCAGTA
>NW_017729024.1:38361198-38364793 GCF_001723915.1 Gavialis gangeticus | reverse complement strand
CACATCACCTACCAACCCAGATGCCCTGTCTTTGACCCCCCTCTGGACAACACCTACTGGACAAGGACCTCTTTCCAGCCTGGATAGGTAGCTATCATCCCCCATCCCCTATTCAACTAAGGACTTGTACTCTGCTTCTCTTCCCTACCTGAACTTCAGCCCTTCCACTGAGTCTCTTATTCCTGCTGCCATTGTGAGTGCTTGTGTGTGTGTGTATGTACCTAATTGATTTGTGTGTTTGTACATGTGCAATTGTGTCACACCCTCCTATCTAATAGCGTAATATTGAGATCCTGAGATTTGGCCTGACCCCACAGGGCAGTATTGCCATGCCGAGGTTGCAGCCTGACTCAAATTTCCTGTGCTTTCATGTAAAAAGCTAAAACCATTTTTTGCTTTGACAGGTAAACTTATACTGTTTTACTTTGATCATGACACCAACAATCAAGTATTCATACAGCTCCAATGCACAGCCTTCTTTTTCACTGTCTTTTTCACCAACAATTTTCTTTGGAATTTTAATTGCAAGGAATGGCATTTCCCACATGCAGTGCCCATCCATATCAACTTACTCCTTGACAAGAGGTCTCTTATGCTTTTGACTTTTGATCACATAGGGTGATGATTTTTGCTTCCTGAATGCTTCTGTAGCAGCTTGTCAGACCATAGTAAACCTGGGTACTGATTAGGACTGGGCAGGAGGTTGCAACATGGGATGTCTGAACATAAATCAAAGTACTAAGTTACAATCCTGATATGTGTTACATCCAAAAGAATTGCATTAAAAGAACATCAAGGTTTTAAAGTCAAACTCTCAAAAGTTAGGAAATGTCAGAATGAAGGTTGAATGTACGGCCCTTGTGCCTATGCATTATGATATAGTTTTTTATTACGTGTTCCCATACTATTTTTGCACAGAATCCCTATTTCATTTAGTGCATGGGTTAGGCAGTGCTCACCAAATGGATAGATAGTCAATATTTCCTTTTATTCCCATCATTCAATATCCAGCCCCCATGCTTTATCCACTTCACACTATGAACACCCTACTATGGAATCAGAATGATTAATTTTGTATGGGTGTTCCTGAAGTGTTCTGAGGACTTCAAGGATCTATTCTGAAGCTGTGTTAGTCTGAGACAAAAAGAAATAGAAAAGTCTAAAACTCTTGGTTCAGAGGTGATACCTTTTATTAGACCAACTAAAAAATAGCATATATATATATCTATATATATATAGATATATATATATGCAATAGCTGCTGAAACATGGAAGATACCATATTTTAGCTGATTTGGAAAAATAAAATTCATTGGTATGCCAGAAAGAAAGATTTCTGTACCTCCCTGCCTGCTTCTGACATCTGAAACCTCCAGGGAAGATCAGCCTTATCTGCACATCAGAGCAACTCACACAAAGAGACTCTCAGCAATCCAGGAGAACATAGGTCAAGCATCAGCTTCCCCAGTGCAAAATAAACTTTATTTTCTACCTAAGAGGATTTTTACAATCTTTGATTTTACCTGAGCCTGAAGAAGGGTGCATGTACCCAAAAGCTTGCAAAGACAGAAATTTTTTTGCTATTTTTTAGTTGGCCTAATAAAAGATATTACTGCTGAACTAAGAGTTTTAGAGTCTTGTATTTCTTTCTGAGGGCGTTAACACATTCATGCATTTAGTTTTGCAATCCCCAGTAGGGATGGCAGTGGGGCGGTTATTGTGTTCAGGATCTCAGGTTTGCTTTACATTGAGTTTGATTATACTGATCCAGCAGGCACTGTTCCAAGCTCTGGTGGAGTCTCAAGTTGTTACAAATGAAAAAAACATCAGAACTCAAGCTGAGCTCAAGCTGCAGAATTCTTTTTTGAGTATATGTGTCCCCTTTTGTGTGTCCCATGAACTTCAGACTGGCAGCTCTGGAGTAACTTGCCCACTGGGGTCTTATACTTACTATGCCTTGAAACACCCCCCACCACCCATCCTTCAGTCACCTGAGAGTGGGGTCAAGCAACACATATTCCATGTTAGCATCCATGGGCTAAAGACAGAACTGTCAGTTGTGTTACTGTGGCAGCAAGAGAGAAGCTGTCAGGAGAGGAGATGTACTGGATGGATGGGACCAACACAGAGACCGGCCAGAGAACTGGAAGGTGGTGCAATGACAGGAACATCCAGTGCTGGCATGGGCATGCTTTGTCACATGCCAGCAGCAATTTGCCAACCAGAACCTGAATGCTCCTGAAAAACCCACATGGAGGACTAGCAACACGGGGCTGGAAGTAAGTTCCCTGCACTGGCAGAGACTGGCAATCTGCCCCAGGAAAGGTGATTGGTGGAGACCCAAAGTAGGAGAATGACTCCACGGAGCTGACTCAGAGGAGTCAGGCTAATTACTAGTGGAATGGGCATAGATGCCTGACGTGGAGAACCAGAGCTGGAGCAATGGGAAATCTAGAGGAGGAAAAGAAATAAAGGACATTAAATCTGTGAGTGATAGAAGGCTATAGAACACTCCTAGAAGTGTTCCTTAGGCACAACAGGCATAAGGGATAGTGTGGGCTGTAAAGCTGAATAGAGGGCTTTAATCCCAAGGTTTCCCTGATAGAAAAGGGAGACAGGAAGAAAATTGAATTCAGACAACTTTCATTATAAAAGGACTGTTCACCATCAAGTTGGTGCTAGGCAGGGTGTAGGGGAGGTGCAGCCCCAAGGCTTAACAATGTTGCGTGAGGCATAAGAGAATATAGATCCATCTTCCTCCCTTAATTAATTTACACCAAAGACATGGCAGGTGAAAACATCTGGTGCCTTAAGAGTCCTTGTCACTGGCCAAACTGTCTGCCCAGAAGGATACTGACAGTTCTGGCCAGCTTGAGAAATCAAAGTGTCAAGTTAAGAATAGGCACAGCAAATTACAGTTACTCATCTTGAGCACATGTTGTTATACAGAATAATTTGTTAAAAATAATTATAGTTATAGCTCTTTGTAGTTAGTTAGGATTCTGTTAAAAGGTAGTAATTTTTTCTTTTCTTTTTTGTTACCATCTACTAGATTTCAGCCCTTTCAGATGAGCAAATGAGCATGACTTGAACTTTGCTATTATCCTTAATCTGAGGGATCAGCAGTCCCTGCTAGAGACATCATTCTCATAAATCCTTCAACTTGTTATTTTTTCTAACCAAGCTGAAGACAAGGTAGATTTGCACCTTTACAGACTAACCAGCACATACACACACACACACAAGATCTTTCTTTCTGTCTTTCTTTCTAGAAATATCTATATATTTTTCTCAAATTTCTAATGAAACCAAACCAAACCAAACCAAAAAGCAGAGACAGGCCCAAATAAAATCTATTGAACTAATACACAAAATATGCTTCTGATTTAGGTAAATGAGATCTGACCATCCAGATCTGAGCAGTCTTGCTCCAGAAGTTAGCCTGAGCATTCCCAAAACCTTGTCTCTGTTTCTATTTCATGTCCTTTTAATCAACAGTTAGCCCAGACAGCAACAGTGGTGTCAATGGTGGCAGCAGCAGGTGGGCAGGCAGGTTCCATTCTCTGACTGCTCTCCTGGGAAGTAAACTGGGAAC
>NW_017729024.1:38355990-38356198 GCF_001723915.1 Gavialis gangeticus | reverse complement strand
CAATGGTGGCAGCAGCAGGTGGGCAGGCAGGTTCCATTCTCTGACTGCTCTCCTGGGAAGTAAACTGGGAACTGGGGTGGGGGAGGGAAGACAAGAGAGTAAGTAGGGGTCTAGGTTGTTGGGGGGGCTAGGGACAGTGGACCAATCTGGGCTGGGGGGGGCAGCAGAGCTACTGAGGGGCAAGGGTGGGGAGGCAGTGGGCCAGCAG
>NW_017729024.1:38337803-38355979 GCF_001723915.1 Gavialis gangeticus | reverse complement strand
AGTGGGTGGGACGTTACACTATCGTGTAGCCTAGAGTGGCCCCATATTAGTGTAACATGAGCTGGGTAACACAGATCACAGAAAAACCTACTCTGAAGTAGCATAACTTTAAACTGCCTAAAGGGTGCTAAAAACCATTTTCACATGTTAATCTGTAGGCAATCCAGGGTTTAAGAGTTCCAATATCCACCTAAAATTAATATGTAAAAAAACCCTTAGATAGTTTCCTTCTTCCTTTGACCATACTGAAGGTTTTGAAGAAACTAAAGCAACATTCCATGTTAATAAACCTGATAGTGCTGGGCAATTCTAATATCCAGACTGCATGACACATAACTTCTACTAATACTGAACTGGATGTAATCTCCCAGAACAGAGGAACATCTTGCATCAATATTGTTCCCTCACACCTCACATCCTGGAGAGAAAGTTTGTCCTAGAGATGTATGAAAATTGTTTAACTGAACAGAAGAGTCTTTATAAACATTTGTTATGCACTGAGGTGGAGGTAGAGCTCAGTCCTACTATTCTAGATTATTTCATGTCCTTGAGAGGTTTAGAACTTTCTGTTTGAAATTTTCTATCAGAATGCACCTATCACCTGCATGTACATAGTGTGACAAGAGTGATTAGATTTCTTAAAGGCTTAATGCATATGTTCACAATGTGAAACTTCTTCTGCAGAGGATCGCAAATTTGATTCTGGCTGATTAGAGCCCCTGGTATCACGTTCATAGCAACAATTCTTCTTGAAGGCAATGTTCTTAAACAGTTGTCATGTTATCTATTAATGTTAATTGTTTATAACAGGTCCTCCATATTTTTTTTTCACAAAGATAGAATCATGCTAAGGATCCACCTGAAAATTGTACCTGACAGTCACCAGGTGCCCCCTCAGCCTTCTCTTGTGAAGGCTGAACAGGTTTAGGTCCCGCAGTCTTTCAATGTAGTGTCTGCCCTGTAGTCCCCAGATCATGCAGGTGGCCCTTCTCTGGACCCTTTCAATGTTGTCCACATCCCTCCTGAAATGGGGCACACAGAACTGGATGCAGTACTCCAGCTGTGGCCTGACCAGTGTCACATAGAGGGGGAGGATCACCTCCCTGGCTCTACTTGAGATGCACCTGTGGTTAGCCCTGCCAACCGTGACCTCGCATTGTCGGCCCATGTTCATCTTGGAGTCAATAATGACTCCAAGATCCCTTTCTGCCTCTGTGCTCTCAAGAAGGGAGTTTCCCATTCTATAAGTGTGCTGCTGGTTTCTACTGCCTAAGTGCAGCACCCTGCACTTGTCAGTATTGAGTCATAAGTCAGCATAAAGTCAAGTAAAGCATTTCCCCTTGTAGGACTGCATACTTCCTGTATTAGGTGCAGGTCCTGTATTTAAGTTAGGAACCTACTTGAACAGGCAAACCTGGCTGACTGCTCCTCCCAGCAGATGTTCAGGTAATTTAGATCACCCATGTAAACCAGGTCCTTTGAGTGTACTGCCTTTGAGAATTGTCTTAAGAATTCTAGGTCTAACTCCTCCTCGTGATGTGGGGGTCTGTAGTAGACCCCCACTATCAAGTCTCTTTCTCCCCTACCCCCTTGTAATCTAACCCATAGGATGTCAGTCTGCCCTTCTTCTGTCCCCTACTTTATTCAGAAGATGTGTAATGATCTTTAATGTATAGAGCAATGCCCAAACCTTTTTTGGGAGTGCCACAGCAGGGTGGCCACCAGGATGCCACCACCAGGACCACATGGGCTCTGTGGAAGTACCACAGCAGGGTTGCCACCACCTGCTGCTGAAGCTACCTAGACATATCAGCTGTGCCAGTGGGGCACCAGGGACTGGATCCTCTTGCTCTGGTGGCTGGTGGTGGTAGTTGAGAACTAGGTGGTGCAGGAGCAGACATAGGAGCAGGCATGGAAGGCAGAGGAGCTGGCCTGGTGGGATGAAGACATCACCCAGACAACATAGGAGGAGGCATAGGACCAGGTGTAGTGGGTGCAATGGGCCCAGCTGGAGGCCCTGAAGCAGTGGTGCATGGAGCTGCTTCAGCAGCAACTGCGCAGCCACAGCCAACCACTGGAGCCCACGTGCAGCCCTCCCCCACATCCTGGGCCCAGGGCCACAGCAGGCCTTTGTCTGGGCCTTTGCAGAAGGCCTCCACTACCTTCTGCCTGCAGGAGCCCCTGTCATTTGCCTCTGCCCCCAGACCTGTAGGGGAACTGTCTGTGGCCAGGGTGTTGGCCACCCGCCACCAAGCTCTGCACCCTGGGTGCTCCTACTGCACAGTACCCCACTCCAGGACTTAGAGAAAGACTGAGACTGATGTGTATAGTTTTCATTTTGGAAGGAGGGTTTTTTATTGTTGGTGGGTGGCGAGGATGGTAGAAGGCCTGTGTGTGTTGGGGAGGGGGTGAAGAGGGATCTTTTGGTTGAGGGGGGAAGTAGGGAGATGGAAGTGGGGGTTTTAAGGGGAATAAAGGTTTTAATTACAAACATGCATGTCCTGGAGAGGCACTGGGCGGTGGGCAGTGGGCAAGGGGTATGTGACTGGTGGAGCAGGCAGGTGTTGGGGATGGCCAGCTGCTTCTCCATGTCCTGACATTCCAGATGGGGCTGGAGCTGGTGCAGCATGTCTTCCAAGGTGGCCTGGGTCTCCTGGAACATTTCAACCCACTGGTCATCGTCCCATTCCTGCAGCACAATGCACTGCCACCAGTGCTGGGTATTGTGGCAGGAGCAGGGACCCTGGGAAGCCATGTACCAGTCATCCAGCAGGCAGCCAAAGTGGGAAGAGGAGTTACACAGTGCTAGGTGGCCAAGCAGCAGGCATGTGGAATGGTGGCAGGTGAGCAGGACAGCTGCAGCAGCCTGTCGCTGGGTGCCAGGGCCAAGAGCTGGGGCAGCCAGGGCCGGGAAGCAGAGCTGTGGTAGGAGCAGAGCAGGCACATGCTGCCTGTGTATCAGCCATGCTGCTGCTCTGACACAGGGAGCATTAGCCCAGAGGCCACAGTGTGAAGGGTGTGTTTTTAAGATGGCTGCCAAGTGTTGGCAGCTGGTTCTCACTTCAGCATGGCTGCCCAGGGCTGGCAGCCATGTGGTCAGAGGCTGGAGATCCCCACAGTGGCCACAGGACAACATGGCAGGACTAGAGGGATCTGGAAATAAGATTAGCCTCAAGTCCCACCACATGTAGACACCCGCCAAAAAACACTTAATTAGCTTAATGCACATTACATTTAAGCTTGCTTAAATTCATGTGTAGACACGCCCACTGCGTAATGATAATTAGGGCTGGGCAAAACAGCAGTTTCATTCTGACTTCCATTTCACCACTTCAAAGGGACAGTCTTTCATTTTGACCTTTCATTTCGTTTCAAAACACTGTCCGTGTCATTTCATCGAAACTGTTCCGCTGTTTCAACACATTTTGACATTTCACCTATAGGTTCTAATGGGGAATCACAAAACTGCCTATAACATTATCATTTCTGGCCTGATTCAAATGAAAACATCACAGATGATAGCCTCTGCTGGGGCTACAAAGCCTGCCAAGTTTCAAGGAGATAGGTATGAAGGCTTCTGGGAAACTGCACCTCAAATTCTTGAAAGCAAAATTCATGTCATGTGTGAAGGCACAGGAGGGTGAAAACAGTAGGCATAGTAGCCCCTCCTAAGGCCACAAAGTCTGCCAAGTTTCAAGGATATAGGTTGAGGGGGTTCTGGGAAACTGCACCTCAAGCTGCTGACAAGCAAAGCTCATGTCACATGTGTGTGTTAAGGTACAGTGGGGTGAAAACAGAAATAGGGTCCAGAGCCCCTACCCTTCTCCAAGGCATCCCTGACAATGGGGTGCAATTTGTGTGCCACACAGTGGATGCCAACTTTGTTGGCATCATGGACTGCCTTGACCATATTGGCCCCATTGTTGGTGACCCTGAACCCACAGGTGAGCTTAGCCTGCCACTTGGACTTGCCCCAGCAGTTAAAAAAACTGCCCTGTTCAGGCCCCATCTGTACAAAAAGCTGCTCTGGCAAGCAGCTCAGGGCTACTCACTCTCCGGAGCTTCTGGGGCTTGGCCACTTGCTACTTGGGAACACTACCCCTTGTGCCAGCTGGACTGCTGCAGCAGCATCTCAAATCCATTTTTAAAAATACACCAAAATCCATGTTTTTCCACAATTAACACAAAAGGCCACTCTATACACACACACCTAGAGAGAGAGAGAGAGAGAGAGAGAGAGAGAGAGAGAGACAGCAATCAGCTGGGCAATGCTTTATTGGTATATTTACAATGTTAAAGCAATGCGGAAGCCTACCAGTGTCTCTATCATCGTGATAAAATAAATTCTTGAAAACTTTTGGTTTTCTTTGCACATGATGGGTGTGTGATGGGGGGATGTTTGCAGGGAGCAGGTGGGAGGGGGTGTGGGTGAAGGTGGGTGGGTGTGTGTGGAGGGATGTGGGTTGGTGTGTGGGTAGGTGTGGGGTGATTGCTGGGGGGGACTGTGGGTGTGGGGGACCTTGTGGGGGAGGGGGCTCAGGAGTGGTGGGTCCCCTGGCTCCCACAGGGTGCAGCCCCCCCATAGCACATGGAAAGACCCCCCCCCACAGGGACCCAGCTCCCCTGCCCAGGGTCCCAGGCACCATGGAGGGCCACAGCCCCCCTGCCCAGGGTCCCAGCTCCCCCAGCAGGGCCCATGCCTCCTCACCCAAGGTCCCAGGCACCCTGGAGGGCCCCAGTCTCCCAGCCCAGGGTCTCAGGCACCCTGGAGGACCACAGTCTCCCACTGCCCAGGGTCCCAGGCACCCTGGAGGGCCCCAGCCTCCCCACCTAGGGCCCATAACTTACCTTTAGCAGCAGCAATGGGAGTGAGGCACACTGAACCATGGTGGCAAACCCGGTGTGGCATGTGGGGACTGTGCATCAGCCCCAGCTCAGTCCTGCCGGCCCTGGGGACTGTCTGCCCAAGTTTGCAGTGCAGGGAACATTTTTTCATTCCCACACGTGCCTCTTGCCCCGCCTCAAAGGAGTTTGAGACGGGGCAAGAGGCACATGTGCACTCATCTGGACGTGCCCATTGAGGCTAAACAGTGGTTCTTGCTTACTGGGACAAGGATTAGAACAGCTTTGCCTAATAAATGCATGTTTATTTGCAACCACATCTCACCTGGGGAGACAAAGAACAACTTTTTTGTTTGATCTGTATCTCTCACAGAAATCTTGCACCTTGGCGATGCGAACCAGGCAAGTCCTGCATGGCAATACTAACCTCAAAAAAAGATTTGAATAGTTTACTTGTTTAAGAATCATAAAAGCAGTAACTGTTTCCAGTATGTTAAATGGTCTTTTTCCATATCTGCTACTTTTCAAGTAGAAGAAAATTAGTTAGATATTTTGGTAGCGTTAAAGTAATGTTCAAAACAATTATTCTATTTTCTCATGCATCACATGCCGCCAAATAAAGCACATAACTGGAAGGCAAAACATAGGGGAAAGATTGTTCCAGAGTCTTGGCCAATGGCATGACACAGAGTAACCTCTCCTAGGAAAACAAAGTGTCCAGGAAGTGTGGCATCTCGAGAGAGAGTCTGTGTAAAGAAGCAGAAAATTTCTGGTGTGGCAGGACAGCAGCAACACGAGGTCCCAGACCCTTGCAAGGCCAGTAGCAAGACTAGAAATTACTTACTGGAAATAGTCGTTTATAGAAGTTCCTGTAAATTACAAAGTGTTCTTTCCACTCCTCATCAAGATATAACAGACTGCATGCAGCATATCACTTTCCCTGAGCCAGCTTAAAGTATTCAGGCTGTGAGAGGGTTAACAGTGAATTGAGTCCCTTTTGATCTCAGGACCATAGAAGAGGAAGCCAGATTGGCAGCAGTGAGGCACAGTGTCTATTAAGCCAAGAAAAGTCAGCTTCTCCAGTTAAGATTCACACCCCGATTCTGTGAAGGGTTGATTTTTTGGGGAAAAGATGCATATGGTATGTGAGTAAATACTGAATATCGAATGTTATCCAAAAGATTTTTCCCTTAAATACTGGTTTAATTTCATTGCAGTATGTCCAGCCTGTTGCCTCTACACCCCTACAGCAATCAGAATAGCTCAGTGATGCTTTACTCTCTAGTCGGACTGTAGAGAGGGAGTAGGAAAGAAAGAACTGGGCATCTGGCAGACTAGCAGTTTTAGGGCCTACAGGAATCATGGGTGGAAATGTGGAGGCTTAAAGGCATTGGAGACATATCAGGTGGTAAATATATATATTTTGCTAACCCTAATCAACCAAATGATGGTGTGGAGGGGTATAGTGCCAATGCCCACACCTTGAATATGTTATTGTCAGCCCTAATTTACACTCTGTGGGTGGATCCAGATGAGTGTGCATGTGCAGCTTGAAGCTCCTCAAAGCTGTTTGAGGAGCCACAAACCCTTCAGCATGCTGCTAATTAGCATTTTTTTTACACCAGGAGATCCCAGCATCAAAATAGCCCCCAAAACCTCTGCTAAAAACAGCAGCTTGGTGCATGTGGCAGCAGTGTGCGCCACCAGAAACAGCCTGGCTAGCCAGAGCCATGCTGTGGCTGCTGACAATGCTCCAAGTGGCGGGCTCAGCACTGCAGCTGCCCTAGGAGGCCCCCAGAATCCCAGGTAAGGCTGCTAGGGCCAGCACAGGTGCTGACCCCAGCCTCCCCTACCCTACCTGGGTCATTCTGCCGTGCACTGGAGCACACATACAGGGACATGCCCTGGAACAAAAAGCAGTGGTACAAATATGCGCTACTGCTGTCTGTACCGCAGGAAATGTATACTTCTTTACATGCATGCTCACTGGGATGTACCAAGCTTTTCAAAAGGGGGAAATTTATGGGAACACAAAAAACCATAAAAATAGTCTTTATTGTACATCAGATAATCATTCTTTAACAAAGTTGCCAGAAGAATGTTAAAACTTGCTTATGGTTACCTTGGGCACCCTTCTTGTCCTATTTGAACACTGATATAATATTAGCCCTCTTCTTATTCATTCATTCATTCCTGTTATCCTCATAGTATATGAGCTCACCAGCCTGCTTCTTTCCAAATATAGGACAGAAATATTTATCAAACATTTCTACCTTCTCTTCATTAATAATTTTACCATCCTCATATAGTAATGAGTCCATATTATTATCATACCTTTTTTCCCCTCCTGATATGCTTAAAAACACTTTCTTATTGTCCTTAGCCTTGCCAGCCATGGATTTCACCCTTTAGCTTTATAACTTCAAATCTAAATTTGTTACTATCTACCCATTTACCCATTAGCTATATGTTGAGCTTATTTGTAATTGCTGTCTTAATTTCTTTATTGAATAGGATGGTCTTGAACCCATAATTTCTATCCACATCATAAACAACTCTCGCATTATCATCTGTACTTGTCTAACTGAATTTTTTTCTTCCAACCACACTTTCTTATCATTTTCCTCAGTTTTGAGTACTTAGCTCTTTTGTAGATCTACATGCACATATTACTGGCTCAGACTATTCTGTTTTTTACCTGCAGTAATCGGGTCATTGTCATTGTGTTTTTAATGTAATTGCTGTCACGATTAGGACCAAAATAAAGTTACCTCATGTTGAATGCAATATATTTTATGTTAGAAAATTCTCTGTAGTCTAATGACATTTTACTACTTCTACATGAGACCACCTTAGCATATATACTAAACTGAAATCTTCCACATTTTTCTTTCTATATGTTCTTTGCACACACTGTAGATAGGTGCTTAAAGAATAACTCTGTTTTCCTAAGTCTCTGAGTTATCTACTTTTGAAGCCCTTGCTGTAATACCCAGAGATCATATTCCCCTAATCTTGTTACTCTGATGATCCCTTAGAAGACAGCCTAAGTATATAGAATTAAGGATTTTGTGTCTTGAGAGAGAGAGAGAGTTCAAAATTTTGTTTCAACTCAAATTGGGATGAAAATTCAGTATTTCAATTATTTATAAAACAAAGTATTAAAATTCCATTTTTGGTCAGTAAAAATGTTTCAAACTTTTCAAAATGAAATAATTTTGATGTTTTTGCAAAACAAACATTTTGAAATATTTCATTTTGAAAAGTGAGTTTTATATTCGCATGGGAAAGCATACATTTTTTGCTTCCATTTTTATTCCAAACCTTTCGTGGAATTAGATATTTTCCCATGGAGAGTTTTGATAAAACAGCATGATCTGATAAAAATGTCCTGCTAGAAATTTGTTCCACCAGGTTTAAGACCAGTGAGACAATGAATTTGGGCAAATGTTCTTGATGTGTACTTTCCCTGGTCCATTGCACTTTTCTCTACTCCCATTTCTCTGTCTACTCTACTCCTGACAATTGTCTCGAACATATATTATAAGGTAGATGCATATGTGCATGGATTTTAAAGATCTGAGCACAGTGTATCTTTTTGAGATCACTGGGTGCTCCTAGAGAAGGAATATATTAGAACACAATATTTTAAAATGGCATGTGACCCTTCCTGGAATATAGCCACTTGAAAAAATTAAAATCATTTAATGATTTAAGATCATTCTTTTCCTAAGGAATGACATTTTTAATTCTTCTTCACACGTGAAATCATGATCAAAAATAAAACCCAGAAAATATGGTGATTATGAGAGATTTTCCAGAGATTTTCAAGGTAAAACTTGTACCTCTGCAACACTATTTTGTATTCACTTTATGAAGCCAACTTCAAGAAAAAGAAGCAGCCTCATGGGATTGCTAGTGGTTTTTGTGTAAAGCTGAATCCTTATTGGAAATGTTTAAGAAAAGAACTTTGAAAAATGAGTACTATGGTAATAAATGTTTTGTTTGTTCACACTTGTGGTTAATGGAGGAGATGCATGCTGTAGTATTAATGTTGGGAAGTTCTATCTAACATTTTAGCAACATACCTAATGACTTTAGTTGTCCAAGATCTTAAAAGGGCCTGAATTTCAGTAGGTACTGAAAACCCAATTGCTGGTCTTTTAAGGGATCTCAAGTTGGGTACTGAAAAGCTGAATATCACCTTTGGGAAACTGTCCAAGACAGAATACATATCTGATTCCAGGGGCTTTGAACTTGCTCCCAGGAGCAAACAGAATAGTAAAATTAATAATAATGATAAATAAAAGTATGCTTCTACACATAATATAGTTCAGATATGAAAAAACTCCTATAAAGATTAGGAACAAAAGTAGGCATCAAAAGAAAAAAAATCTCTCATTACATAAAGCATCCAAAAGCTGTTTAAAACTTTTGTAAACTGCAGAAGCATATAATATAAGTATGACTCTAGTATTTTAAAATTGCTCTAAATGCTGAATGTTCAAACTCCAAAATTGCTTTTAATGAAATCTTTGTTCCCACTCTACTACAAAAGATGCTATATGACGACAATTACCTACCTTTTCCATTTCAGATGCAAAGTTGTTCTAGGTTATTCATTCTTTGTTCAGCTTCCTGTATACAAAAGTGAAGTTTATTTTGAATGAAAGAAAAAAATACATTTCATTTTTATGTATGCTCCACGACAGTCAAAAACACATAGATCCTGATTTTGACAAGAATCTGTTTAACACAGTATAGGATTAGAGGCCAGCAGGGAGCTGTACTGATTTCTAGGTGGATATATACCCTTCAGAAAGCTGGCCTGGCTCAGTAACTTGGGGGCTATTCTTATTTGTACTAGCTTGAACGGGTCTCAAACAAACTGGGCATTGAGCATACTGAACCCCAGCCACACTGCCTTTCCATACAAACAAGCTCACCATGATAGAACCAACTGTGGTTGTAAATGAGGAGCTGGGTATGCTGACATTGTACCAGCTGAAATTCACTCTAGCTGTATCCATTGGGACATTGTACAGTTTAATTGAACAAATCTGTCTAAATGAATATACAACAAATCAAGGGGACGTGATGATTGGAAATATTAGCAAATTTGAATGTGCATCATGCTTACTGGCATTGTTCCAAATTGGTTGGAGAAGTTGATTTAAGGAAACAAATGTGAAATTTACAAGCATCTGTTTTGAATGATGACAGATGATGCCAATGAAATGAGCAAAAAACTGAAAGAATTGTGTAAAAAGCTAAGGAAGATAGATTTAAATACCTGGCATATGGGTATAATGTTGATTTTAAATATGATATATATCATGTCCTTGTATAGAAATACAGTGCTTGATTATCTGACCTGGCTGTGTTCAGTACAGGTGGACTAGGATGGAAAGCAGACCTTACAGCAAAAGTGAAGTTTCCATGAAGTAAGCTGGCCTCTACCATAAGCTAGGGTAACTTCAGAGCTGCTCTAATTTAGTCCCACCAACTTTCACTTCTTATGTTGGATAGGAACATAGGAAGAGTGGGTAGAAATGTTTCAATGTGTCTGTATTGCACAAGGAGTCTTTGTATGTAAGGGAATGCTCATAAGGTCATCTCAAACTCATGTTGGCAAAAACCATTGAAAGGCCATGGAGGCATACCAAAGTGAAGCTTGTCTTTGTTTCTGTAAGTGCTAATATTCAGCTGTCACCATTTTGGGGATAATTTTTCTCCGCCCTTTTTTTGGAACACAAGTGAAACCACCCCTGCAAGATAGTAAAAGCAAAAACATATGAAATATAAATACTAACAAGTGAACTAACCAGTATATTAAGTACTGGCTGTAAAGGACAAGTAAGAATAAGAAATTCTGTGATCTTAGTTTGAGGTCTGGATGAGTGAGATGAGAAGGAAGGCAGGCACTGACATAGGGGTCACAACTGTTCTTATCACCAGTAACAGTGAAAACATCAATAATGTGTGTAGGTCTGATACTGCTAGAAAAGTCAAACTGCTCCCCCACCCCGCTATTGCCAGCTTAGCTAACACCCTTAGATTTCTAGTAATAATTTGCAAAAGAGCAAGACAACATAAACACTTACTTGCCTACTATCCATAAATAGTAGACTATCCCAGAGTTTCCTACTATCCATAAATTTATAGATAGTCCATAAAAAACAGCCTACAACACTTGCTTGTGATGTTTGTAACAAAATTAGTGGTCTGTAAAAATAAAGAAGTCCTGAACTCATTTCAAGATCTATCATCAGAATGAAGCTAGATACAATTGTTGATGGGCGGAGAGTTGGAGCCCTGCAGTGAATTACCTGGCCCATGGAGGTTTCTGTAGCTCTTTCTCCCCTCCTGCTCTAGCCAAGTGCTGCTGCTGCATATTCTGGCCATTGAGGGCCTGTAAGACTGTTCAATAGTCACCCCAAAGGTGTGCAAGGCTGTGCAGTCCTGGGCTGGTCAGTATACCCAGGACAGAGCTGAAGGGCCAGGAGTGTGGTGAATTACTAGGTTAGGGTCCATGCTGGGACAATGAGGTTGTGGCTGGTGGGGTAAGGTTGAAAGTGGGCTGCAGGCAGCATGGTATGGGAAACATCCATGGGCATCATATTGTGGAATAAGTAGGAGACACTTGGGATGTGGGTAGCACAGGGATACCAGAGGGTGGGAGGAAGAGGTGGGCAGGGAGCCAGAGATCCTGAAATGGGAGAGGAGAACAGATGGTCCCCAGAGCACTGTCTAAGTGGTTATAATCCCTTACATACCACAAAGTGGATGTATGTACAAAGTCCTCTAGTGCAGGAATGGGGGACAGATAGGCAGTGACACAAATCATTGCTTTGACTGGAGACCACCCAGGTGTACTTATCTGTCAATGCCTGCTGATGTTAGGAGAAGCAAGCTGTTAAACAATTAGTGCATCTGAGCCTTTGTGGCAGTGGAGGTACTCCCAATACTATAATTCAGCACCACACAGCAAAGAGGATGGAGGTATGGTGCGGGGGCAGCAGAATGCAAGAGTAGACAGCCTGTCTTTGTTAAAAAGCAAATACTTCATGTTTCATTATATTAGAAACTTTGAAATCTTAGCAGAGTTGCCAACTGAAGACATTTTTCCCCTAGACAATCTGCATATGTTTTACTGACAACCCAACTTTTTTCTTATGGTTAGCATTAAACCCTTAAATTTAAAACACAGCCATTCTGTTGTCCAGGGCCTGGCAGAAGGGTTACATTTACCTTACGCATAAACATGTATCAGTAAAAATGTGTCAGTAAAAATGTTTAGTTGTCAGTAAAAAGTTTGCAGTTTGTCAGTAAAAAAAATATTGGTTTGGCAGACCTTTTTCCACCCGGCCTTTCACTCAGTCCCCTAGACAAGACAAACAGCCACTAAACTAATGCATCACATCGAGGTACAGCTGGGCCAGCATTAGCAATTACATTATAGCAAGATCAAGTAAAAAACCCAGGACATGGCCATGCTCTCCAGAGTTCATGCTGGGTCCCTAAAAAGGGGACAATGCAAAGGCTATACAGTAACACATGCAACAGTTTATTTAGTAGGACAATATGCAGTACAGTAAAAAAGAAAGTAAAAGAAATGTCACCTAGCAGCTCTACGGATTATGCTGGAATGAATGGGTGCCTGTAGACATGCAGGGGCACATCTCCAAAGCACTGTAATTACAGCATGTCAGACCAGAATCTGTTAATCAAGTGTGCTGGAGCATGCTAAGTAGTGCTCTTCAGCAGCCTCCGTGTTTTGTGTATTAAGTGTCCCTGAGCTTTAAAATGGCGGTGGGGGTGCTTCAACTAATGCTTGTCGAACAAGCTTTAGTTAAAGTGCCCTGATGTTATTTTGAAGGGTGGGACACTGAATACACAAGATGCTGTGGGTGCTTTAATTAGAGCAGCCTTCAGAGTCACTCTAATTAAAAGAGCCCTCCCCTCCTGCTCACCCCCACAGCACAGGTATAGACACCCAGTCATTACAAAGCTATGTTGAGCTATGCTCTCGCAGCAGAATTTAAGCACATGTCCAATGCTGCACTAGTATTTACCTTGGAGTAGGTGGCTGGAGCAGGCATGTAGTACTTCATTGCAGGCCTTCCAGCATGGTCTTTTGACAGTATAGCCAAACCCCCTGGGATACAAGATTGTAAGAGAAAGTTTTATTTTCACATAATCTGTGCAATACAAAGACAGTAACCGTGGCAGCACTCTGTGGCAGTCCTTACCAGAACTAGAAGTTCTCTCTACATGCCTGGTTGGATTTGGATGCCACAATCACATTATTTGGACCATCAATAGAAAAGTTTTAAATACAAACCTGCCAGCATCTGAAAGTTTTGTAAGTTTGTTGTGAGTAATGTGCTTCAGAGAGATTTTTGTACAGGTTCACACTGGCAGCTTGAATGCAGAACAAGTGGGGAAATGCTCGCTGCCACTCTCAACTACTTGACTTAAAAGTTTGGGTTTGTTCAATATTACATTTCGTTTCCTCAGAATGCCATGTTGCATCATAGGAGTTATAATTTAGATAGTAACACCTTTTACAAAAACCCAGGATTACATGTCCTATGATGCATCCATAGCCATATGACTTCTAGTACAACAGGCAGCTCAGCTGGTTCATGTTGCAAAACAAAATTATTCAGGTCAGTTCAACCAAAACATTCCAACTGGGGTCAAATTTGTTTATCTGATGTGTTTCATTTCAACTTCCCTGACAGACAACCCATGAAAACTTATTTTTTTTCCACAGAAAGGTATGTCTTTGTGAATTGCACTTTCTATCAAATAGCCTTCCCATGGAAAATCCCTGATCAGCTTTACACTATAAAAAGCAGAAGGAATATAATCATTTAGTATTCCTGTAGACAGGTGGGGAGGCTGCTCTGATGCGCTCTAATTACACTGCACTGGAGCAGACTCAGTTAATCAATTGAGTCTGCTGGAGCATGTTAATTAACATGCTCCAGCCAGCCTCCACATCTAGTATATCAGTGATCCTCTGCTTCAAAATGGTTGCAGGGTCTTTAACTAAAGCTCATTTGTTGAGCTTTAGTTGAAGCACCCCCACCACCATTTTGAAGTGCAGGGATGCTGATACACGAGACACTTGGGCACTTTCATTAGAGCCATTTGGAGCCGCTCTAATTAAAGCACCTCCCCAACCCCTGGAGCATGTATCAAATGTCCTTACTCTTCATAAAAAAAGGACAGAAAAAGGAAAGAACCAAATGCTGGTCACATCACTTTATAGATAAGAACTTTTCAAAAGTGTCTTTAGCAATGCCTCACAGTCAAGGTTGACTGTCTTTCATGATTATCTTATCTATGGGTCCCAAGATGGCTGATGAGGCCAATCCGGGAGCGATAGATTCTGCTGCAACTCAGACATGTGTTTCTGTGTAGGGTAGGTGGTTCTGGATTCTTCATTTGATCTGAGACATGCTGCTTCTGCTGCTCCTGCTTTTCCATCTCTTGCTGTCATCATAACATTTCAAAGTGCTGAGATCTTTGCAGCAAACTCTTCCTTCATTTGCAGGGGTCCTGGGTGATAGTCTCCATGAGTTGATGTTGATATTACTTTTTTTTCAAGTTGGCCTTGAGGACATCCTGGAAATGCTTTCTCTACCCTCCTCTTAAGTGTATGTTGAGATTGAGCTGGGAGAATAAAACTTGCTTCAGAAGTTTGGAGTCAGATATCTGGATGATGTGGTTAGCCCAGTGAAGTTGATGTCAAATGACATCATCTGACATCAATTTCAAAAGCGTATTACCTTGCTGGACAACTACAAACAAATAGAAAGAATAAACATAACATTTTAAAGTACAGCTCCTAGATAGATCCTTTAAATGCTGCACCTCATTTTATATATACATATATTCAAGGACATAGTTTCCAATTTTCATCTAATCTTTGGGGGTATTTTTTCTCGGTCATAACTACAGTCTATATAAAATCTGTTGCTAATGCATATAAAAAACAAGAGAGTTTTCACTATTCTTGCATTTCTATTTGGACTAATGTCAGGATAATTGACATATTAGATGTTTGTTCCCCCATATTCTATATTATTCATTATACTATACCCTTCTAGCTTCATAAAGAAAACAGTATGAAGATAAAACTAGTACAATAGACAACCTCATTTTCTGTTTTTTATTTGTTACATTTTTATAGTAAATATATCCCTACACTTTATGCAAAGATTCAATCAAATCCCAGTAGGCCTTGTTGGCAGTAGGCTTTTAAAAGTGCAAACAAACCAGGGTATGATTGCAAGGCAACAGCTCCTATTTTAAATATCATGTCTCACAAGAAGACCCTATGCATCTCTCATCACCCTTCACGTGTTGCCTTAACTTTTTGCCATAAATTGACTTATTTACTGTCCAGAAGAAATTAACATTATAGAGGAGAAAAATTAATAGGAAAGTGGTGGTCAATGTTTTTAATAGGCATTCTACAAGTTCAGCCTCAATCCTCTCAGGGTGCTGTTCTGATCCCCACCTTGCAGAGGTATATCTCACAGTTTGCATCATGGGACACTGAAAAGGAGACACAGGGGCTCGAGCCTTTTGCCACACAGAGGAGAGAAGACATGTCTGCAAGAGAGATGTCATTGCCAAGAGTCAAGTTAACCCTTCCTTAGATTCACAGCCCAACATTTTTATTTGAAAAGCAAAGATCCAAAGCTCTGACTTGGGCAGCAACTGCAGGGACGGGGAGGATTTTCCTGCCTCTTGGTGGTGACTCTGGACACTCCTTTCACAGCAACATCTGCTCTCACTCCACGCCCTGTGACTGGAGGCTGAATCATCCCTGCCTTCATCCTGGCATCTCTCTTCAGTGCACATCCAGGGCTTGCATGTCATGTGCAGCAGCTGTCCATGTCACTTATGACTCGTGCACCAGGCTGGCCACCTGAATATAGAAATAAAAGGGGGACATGTAAACAGGCTGACATTTCCAAGAAAACCTTTTCAGCATTTTGTTAAAGTAAATGAATAAATATCATTTTCATTATGAAGAATAAAATTCTGTTACCACTCCTCTGCTAATACAGAATCTGGCCCTCAAGCAGTTTGTTGTTAGATTTATTGGATTTGCTCATATCAGAAACACAAAGCAAAAACACACATGCACATAATATGCAAATGTTGTTTGAAAAGTGATTATCATGCTTGTTGAAACTACTGAAAACAAAATATAAATAATAAAAAAATAAGAATAAGCTAAGGCCAGGCTGTCCAACTTCTGAGTAGCCAGGGGCTGTAGGTTGCCTGGCCACTTATTTCATTGGCCACATGTGCCTAGGGCTGCATGCTGTGAGGGTCACATGCCATGGCATGGTGCCATGCAGGCATCCAACACCACTGTACCACATGACAGGCATCTCTTCATTAATGTGCGCTCATGGCCCCACACACCGTGTCATGTGGCAACTCCTCACTGCACTATGCTATGCTCTCACAGTGCATAAAGTCCCCCTGCTTCCCTCAGCTACTCTGTGCTTGACTGTCCCATCCCCAGGAGTGAAGACAAGAAGTGGAAGCTAGAAGAGGGAGGGGAGCTTGAAGATTTCAAGGTGGCAGCAGCTGGAGTGCTGTGGGAAGCGGTATCTGAACTGGGAACCCGTGGCCTACAGCTGAACCCTTTGTGGAACAGATGTGGCCTACAGGTTGCTAGTTGGAAAGCTCTGAGCTAAGACAATACAGTTTAACAGGCTAGATTTGGAGTGAGGAAGCCTGTAGTATCTATACACAACATAATACAATGTCATACAGGAGAAGAACAGCTGTATTTGCAATGAGTTGAACATGGGCTAATAATTCATATTTCCTGGCTGAATTAACCAGCCCAAGTGAAGCATGGCTATCCTGATTTGGTTACCTTCCTTCTCATTCTGGAGCATGGCCAAATTTTTGAATCTGCATGGATTTCTCTGCAATTAGCTGTTTTGACTATATAGATATAAATCTAGGTCTTGGCTCTGCTACGGTTATTTTGAAAGGCTCAGTCACTTTCCTGAGCCTCTGTTTCCCCTTTTTTCTCATTTCTGTCAATGTAAATTATAAGATCATAAATAGCAGTAAATGCCTCTTACTAGATGTTTGTACAATGACTACCATGGTAAGCATCGTATAATTAAAGACTGAAGAATTATTTTAATTATGATTATTTGTTTTATTATTGCCAGATTTTTTTTTAATTATGTACATGTAGGATCATAGAAAAATAGGACTGGAAGGGACCTCATGAGTTCATCTAGTCCAGCCTCCTGCCCAAGGCAGGATCATCTGTGATTAAATCATCCCAGCCAAGTGTCTGTTTAACCTGCTCTTAAATATTTCCAGGGATGGAAATTTTACAAACTCTCCAGGTAGTTTGTTCCAAAACTTGAGATAATTCCTCATAGTAAAAAAAATCCTTCTAATCTCCAACCTAGATTTCCTCTGCTGCAGTTTGATGCTATTGTTCCTAGCCACGTCCCCTCCAGCCATAGAGAAAAGGCTATTTCCATCCTTTTTATAATTGCCCTCCAGATATTTGAAGACTGTCATCAAATCTTCTCTCAGTCTTCTTTTTCTGAGATGAAATAAGCCTAGTTCTTTCAGTCTTTCTTTTTAAGACATTTTCCTCAGGCCCGTAATCATTTCTGTTGTTCTCCACTGCACTGTTTCCAATCTGTCCACATCTTTCTTGATGTGTGGGGCCAGAACTGGACACACTGCTTCAGGTGAAGCCTCGTCAGTGCCAAACTGAAAGAATCACTTCCCTTAATTTGCAAGCAACACTTCTGCTAATACATTCCAGAATGCTTTTGGCTTTTTTTGCACCACAGGACCAAACTTTTGTCTCATGTTCAGCTCATGGTTCACTGCAATCCCAAAGCCCTTCTCTGCAGTACAGTAGCCTAGTCCAGTATTCCACAGTCTGTATTTGTATATGCAATTATTATTATTCCATCCCAAGTACAGAATTTGGCACTTGTCTTTGCTGAATTTTATCTAATACACACATACACCTATTTATACACCTCTCACTGTTTGTATACACACACACAAATATACATACACACATGCACACTATAATATTTAAAGATTTTTCCCAGTTGTATATTTTCCCCACCCTGTAAATTGCTTCTTTCCTAGGTTTTGCCAATGCCTGTGGCATATTGAGAATGTCTGTACTTCTTGTATTTGATGGAGGAGAACCAGGCTGACTAATCTGCATTTCCACTGGAAAATAACTTTTTGTTTCATTTTTTGTGTATTCTGTTTTGCTTCCCCCTCCCCCCAACCCCCCC
>NW_017729024.1:38320860-38337613 GCF_001723915.1 Gavialis gangeticus | reverse complement strand
TTTTTTTTTTTTTTACAGTCTGGCTATGGATTCTAACAGGGTCCATATCACTTCAAAACTATCTATTCAAATATGCAATGCAAATATTAAGTTGGATATAACTGCAGACACACACAGCAGAACCATGTATGCCAAGTGCCACTTGGAGATGAGACCTAAGGCACACCAACTTGAGCACTCAAAACCACAAGGAGATGAGCTGCTCACAAGGTGCTCTGTACCTTTGACTCTCATCACAGCCAGTGGGAGCTGAAGGCATGGAGCCCATCTCAGAAAGTGCACAGAATCTTTCAGAATCAGGACCTAAATAGGAGGCATCCAAATAAAAATTTTAAAATAGAATATAAAAATATTCAATATCTTGGATGTATTTTAAAGCACCATATGGCTCTCAGCCTCCAAACATGCAAGCAGCTATGTTCAAACGCATCAAGGAAATCTTGTTATTTAAGAACTAAATTTGACAGCAGCAATAGCAGTGAGAAAACAGAAGCAGCACAAGGTTTAAAGTGCCAGTTCTGCGATATTGAAACTGATGGATGAGCTGACAGAATCAAGAAACACCTAGCAAAGCAGAGGACATGAATCTCTCAACCATTTGGCTGAGATGAGCAGCAAAGTCTCACTGTGTGCTTCATTTACAAAGGCCCGTCTTATGGATGGCAGCTAGAACAGTGTTATGTGTGTGTTCATATGGTGTTTGCACTGCATTTTCAAGGGCAACTGCATTTCCTTGCCACCAAGCCTGGAGGGCAGAGATATAAAAATATTCTTATCTTACGGCCAGAATAAATGCAGAATGTTTAACAAGAAATATTTCAATAGAAAAGAAAGAGCTTTGCTAAACAGTGGTTTGGAGGCTCCTTTAAGATGACAGAATCTCATCCTTAAGGTTTACTATATCACTTGATACTCTAAATCAGTGTTCCTCAGCATTTTCATATCAGCGTCCCCCTTCACTGAAAGTAACCCCCCCAAAACCCCCCCATATAAACAACTCCCCACCACCACCTCAAGAGAAACAAGAACAAAAAACCTAAAGAAAACCCCTTGGTCTTCTTAAATGTAAAAATAAATAACTATTTGTTGATGACAGTAGGCTTCTTTTTTATATGAATGTGTGTTTCAAATTGCTGACCAAGAATAAGTAAGGGAGTGGAAGAAGTAAGGGAGCCAGAATGTCTCCCTTTGAATGGCAATAAAAGGCTCAGGAACTGAACTAAGGTCTTCATGTTCCTGTCAGTTTGTTATCCCTAAGTATACCTCATGAACTTCATTATCATGATTTATAAAGACTGCTCTTCATATGTGATCTAGGAGTTTGAGAAAAGGGGGTGGTGCATCATCACATAACACAACACATTTTTCTCCAATTAAAAAGAAACTTAGAAGTTTTATTAATATGCTTGGGGCTATGTTATTCAGTTTATGATCCAAGCAGCAACAAATATAACTACAGTGGAGTCGCATCACACGTGCATTTAACTTATGCAAATTCATCATACGCATATGCCCTGGAGTGCTAGTTCTTTGGATTCAGCCTGCAGCTGCCCCCCACAGCACTGTGCACGGGGCCAGCAGCCCTGCTGGGAAGCTGTGCATGCTGGCCCAGCCTGCACCAAAGCTGGGAGTTTGGTGCAGGCTGCCCTGGGGGAGGGAGCGGACTGTACCACTGGGCAAGCCCCCCCGCTCCCCTCCAGCCCCAGCCAGCTCCTGGGACCTAGCGTGTGTGCAACCTGCAGCTGCCCCCCACAGCACTGTGTATGGGGCCAAGCAGCTACACTGGGAGCAGTCCTGCTGGGAAGCTGTGCATACTGGCCAGGAGGGAGTTTGGTGCAGGCCAGCTGATTTTCAAGGGTAATTTTAACTTTCGCCTTACTTAGAGTCGCCTGAGTCTAAAACCTAACCCCCGCGTCAGATGCAACCATACTGTAAGTCAGTAGGGGGCTGACTGCCAGTTCCAGCTGACTGCTGGGGGAAGGGTATAATTGGTGCCCCTTGGCGTGGGCACAGAAAGAACTTCTCCCTGCACCCTGAAAGGAGTCTCCTCTGCAGACACTTCACCATGGCCCCAATGTGCCCCTCACTGCCCTATATGCATTGCCCCTGCCACCTCAGACACATGCCAGATCCATTCTGTTATCCCGTACAGGTTTCCTTCACTTTATGCTGTACATGCGTTCCTGGAAAATTGCGCATTACTCAAATTCACATAAAGGGAACCCACTTTACAATGTAACAAATAGAGATACATTCCAAGACCTTGACTATACTGACCCCCAGACCCATTTCTACCACTTTTACAAGATAATTTTGGTACTCACCATCAGCAGACAGTACAGGCAAGCACAAGGTAGTGGTGAATGCTTAGTTGGTGTGAAGAGAGGTTGGTGAAGGCTTCATTGATGAAACAGGGAGAGGGGTAGGAAATAAGCTTAGTGGGACACTTAGAAGCCAAAATGGGGATGGCAACTACAGAAACATGTCACAGGCAATGAGTAAGGAGCACCGATTCACACAGGAGACTATATTTTGGTGCGTGTCACTCCCACAATGCACCACACAAAGCAGTTGACTGCATGCTTCCACCACACTGATCACATAAGAGTGAATTTACCTCACATATAATGAATTTTTGGTATAAAAAGGGTCATCACATAAGAGCAAATTTGCATATGCAGAACATGCATAAAGCAAGGAAAACTTGTATATTCCCATGCACAGCTCCATCCTATTGTACCCAAACCCATCAGATCCCACCATCCCCTGCATGGCATTGCCACCATCTGGCTCACATTGCATGTGTACTACCCTGTCCCTTCACTGCCACCATGAATTCACTACAATTTTCATAGAGACTCATCTCCACCATGCCCCAGTCCCTTTGACTTCTTCCTGTCTCTCCTTTGTACCCCATTAAGTCCTCCTCTGCCCTATGAGGATTCAAATCTCACTGCAGCCCTAATCCCCCCACCCCTGTCTCCCCAAAGTCTTCCAGCCCCCCAGTAGCCCCTTTATGCCCATGACCTTTTTTTTAGCCCCGTATGGCACCTGGGAGCTCCTTCTCCTCAAAAGCCCTCCCAAACAGTCCCCACCCCCCACTCCCCAACCACGAGCCAGGTGGGGATAGGACTGTAACTGCTCTCAAACTGTTCCTCCCTTTCTCACTGTGTGCCCACAGCTGGCCTCCGCTGCTCTCCACCCTCAACATACAAAGTGGAGGAAGAGAGAAAGATTTGCTTTTGCTCTTGGCTGCACATATAAGCCAAAACAAGTCACATACAACATATTATTGTTTGGGAATTAAATTCATAGATGACTTTTCGAAGATCTGTTTATATCCTTATGTATATGCTGTTTATATCCTTATGCATATATCTACATCCTTTTATACTCCCCAAACTTGTGTCATTATTTCTTACTGATATAGCTGATGCAATGATTTAATTTAATGTATTCAAGACCTTTTTCAGATCTACATTTTTAAATGAATTGATTATGTGCATAAACAGTTTTTAAAACTGGTTAAAACTTATAGTGTGTATATCAAAGATTGATTTGCAAATTAAACTGTCCAGCCTTGACAGAAGCAGTTACATTTGCAATTGTAAAAAGTTGTAACAAAATGTTAAGAAGAGGTCCTCTTACTCCAAATATCAAATAAAAATGTATATTGCTGTAGTAACAAGCAATCAAATTATAGTTTATTCTACTACTAAATCTGGTTTGGCTTAGCTAGAACGTTATGATGAAAGGTGCTAATGACTGGTAGCAGGTAGGTCTTATATCCACAAATAATCACAGACATTGTTAAAGACTATAGGCATGAAACCATTCGCCATCAGGCTCAAAAAGGAACATTCAAGTTTCTATGTAATATGAAACAATCTAGGAACCTCAGGGATGCTAGTGGCATGGCAGGTCTGAGCTAAGCCATGTAGACTGAGTGCTTGCTTCACTCAAGAGCTAGGGTATGAGTAGCAAATTAGAGGCAGAAAAGCAGGAAAAGAAATTGTGAGTACTACCCAGAAAGAAAACAGACTGTGTTTCTTAGGAACAGTGCTTGCTAGAGTGGCATGCATAGGGACTTTTTGCAAAAGGAAACTGCCACCTCTTACTCATTCCTATAGGGTTCAGAGCACAGAATGGTGTGCATAATAATTTGGAGAAGATTACATCACAGATAACTGACATGTATTCACTGATTCCTCATTCAACTGGAAACAATCCTGCAAAGCCCTGAATATGGGCTCCCCACTTGGATTAAATTGGTGGTAATATTAAACAATACCATGTCTTCCTGATGAATTATAAAGTTGGCAGTAGCCTATAGCTTGCAAAGTAATTCTCCATCTTAAAATAAAGACAGATTAGTAGTATGAAAATAGTAAAAGAAAAAATATATTGATATGAGTTTCATATATAATGGTTTTCCTAAAATATATTGGGCTATTTTTTCCCTCTTTCCTCAACCCTGAGCTCTGCTTGGAAAACATAGAACCAGCATTAGTCAAACAGACACCATCCAATATTGAAGAACTTTGCCTGCAATCTCCCACATTCAACTGTAATATGCCTCACATGCAACACCTGACATTTACAAAATGTACATGCAAAAATTATGCTAGTAGCTGAATTCAAGAAAAGAGAGATTTTATGGTTTTATCTGCTGTAGCATGGTAAGTAACCAAATTAAGCATTACCCTGAGGCAAGGTAAAGGCAAACATTTTAAAATGTTGTCAGCCATCTAAATCCTACATCGGTCAGAGTCCTATGTGCTGGTGTAGCATAGGTTCCCCAATCCAGACTGATTACTACCATATTAAAATAAATCTTCCATATATTTAGAAAACGTTAGCACCTCTCCAGTAAATGCTACTGTACAAATAGGTCAAAGCAGGCTTTCACCCAGCATGATCTCCAGCCTCCTTTCTCGCACTACTCTGAGACCACATTCTATCTGTAATAGAGCTGGTCAAGAATTTTTTCAGCAAAACAATGATTTCTTGAAACTCAAACTTTCCAAAGGAATATCAGTAACAGTTAAAACAAGGATAACTGAAAGAGAAGGAAAGTGTTCTAGTCATCTTCACTTATCACAAAGTAGGTAACAGCCTGGTAATGAAAATACCTTGGATGTGGGAGACTGAAGTTTAAATTAGGCAGAAGTCAGTGTTCCAATTACTAGAGTATTAAGTATTCTTGGGTGGATATGGTTCTCTCCGGTGGAAACACCTTGGGTTTCTCCTAACTTGGAAAACAAAATGAAATCTCAAAAACTTTCACAGGGTAGGAAGACAATTTCCCATTCAGGTCTAGTCTGGAACTCTATCCACAGACAAAGACATTGGGAGTGTCTACACATGCATTTATGCTGGTTTAAATCTACTGTACCGTAAGTTACTGAGCAGTAAGTGGAAATAGGCTGGCATCTACACATGCAGGCATTAAAGCACATCCCCACTGTGTGTGGACTGACTTGGGACTAAAGTTAGTCCCAAGTCAGTCCACACACAGTGTTAATGCGCACTAAGGTGTCTACATGTGTGTTACTGTGAAGTAACTAATGGGGCACAAATTTGATACTTGCATTATGCAGGTATCAAATTTACGCCCAAGTCGGCATAAGTTGCCATATTTATTGAGCAATATGGGCATGCACATGTAGGCATGTGCCTGTACTGCACCGTAATTTTAGTTATTGTGCATTAAATGAGCACATGTAGATGTGCCCATTTAGTAGCTAAATAACATCCTGAAAATAAATTTACTGCTGCAAATTTCTGCTCTGATTACCTGGCATAGGATAATATTTCTGTTTCCCTAAGCTTGGTGGAGCCCCTCAGCTCACAGCCCAGGATGTTAGATTGTACACACATGGAGTTCAGCCTTGTTCAAAAAGAAAAGAAAAGATAAAATCCCAAAGTGAATATATGTTAGGAAAACATGCCCAACTGGAACCTTGTTAAATATCCTGAACCTTTTCATAGGTACAGAGATTCACATAGCTAAATTCACTTGCAGATTTCTAGTCCTAAGGCTAGAAACTAAACAGTTCATTTCCCAGAAATTATGGGAAACAGAGATCTAAAATATTTTAAAATTTATTGAAAGTGATGTATAAGCTTAAAATAACTTAAAACTAAAATTTCATTGAACTTCAAATTGCAGAAGATCACAACTGTAATATATTAATGTCATGTTGAAATTTGATTTAAAATACTATATACGAATCAGACTGATTGATATCAGTCCTCAGTTTTAACTTCTGTCCTTGAATTTTATTGCAGCAAAAGTCACAATGTTCATGGGACTAAAAATGATAAGATAATTATTGATATTCTAGAGAACAAGGTAAATGATCACAGACACTCAATGATTGCACAGGCTTTCAAGGACTCTAAAAGGATACTGTGAAGTAAATATAGGAGAATAATCTTGCTACTGATTGGGTTCCTGAGGCTATTTCTAAAAGTTGCATGTCTGTCTAAATTTAGCTGCAAGGATCAAATCAGTACGGAGATGATAATTAAATACAGAAATGTGGAAGATGGAGAGGTCATACAGACTGTTCCTAATGGGTCTGATTTAGTCTTGTTTGCATTAACATGGGAGTTAGTATTCTCTTTTTTTTCAATAAATTGCACTAGGTTCTCTCTCTCTATTTCTTTGATCTTACTGTTATTTTTTGTTTGATTGTTTTAGCCCTGAGCTTTCATGAAATGGCTTTTCAAACATCAGTTTTTCATAATTACATATCTAACCTAACATTCTGGGATCAATTGTTGCAGCCTTAGATCTGCTTGGATGTCATGTAAAGATGTACTGCTATAGTGAGAAACCAAGTATGTACAATGCCTCCTGGAGCTCCAGACAGCACAAGTTGAGAGTGGCCATAGGACCACATTTAGAAAGGGGACAGTTTCCACTCTCTTCCTTGCCTTACCATCTCCACTTGTTCAGACTTTTCATAAAAGCTGTAGTGGAAACCACCATTAGCTTTGCTGAGTCCTTGAACTTGAGAACAAAGATACATTTTAGTAATTAGAACAGTTTGAAACAGGAAATTGCAAGGGTGGGCAGCACTGATCCTGGGGCTTGCATGTTATCATGGGTTAGTTGGCATCATGTTGAGTTGTCATAGCGTTCTCTTGCATGTTGAAATATCATCCAGTAAGGAGATTAGGAGAAAGGGACTAAATGTACTTGACCCTCAGGCAGCCAGAAAGATGAAAGTCAATGAACACCAGTGTGTAGCAGGCAACAGAACAGAACTCAAAGAAACAACGCTTGAGCTCCCGTCTAGCCTGTTTTGTTCACTTCAGTTATTCTACAACTTACAAATAGAGTCTCTGTTCAGAGAATGAAAGAGCTTTGGATTGCTTTGCAATGGAATACATCTTACTTTAATTGTCTTCTTGTACTCCTAAGTTTCTTTCCCCTGGACCTTATTTTGACTGCTCTCTTTGGGACAGATTCTGATATCCTTGTTCACAGTATAGAATACAATATCCCAATGAAATGGCACCCTGAATCAATATGAGTAATGGTGTCAGATTCTTGGCCTTTGTCTGTTATACTTGGAGATGGATTATGATACCCATGGGTCACTGCCACATGTTGCATATATTATGCAATTAACTGGTTATTTGTTAAATAAATTTAGACCCACCACACATGTAAAGCAATTATCGCACCAAAAAAATGCCCATCCAGATATTTAAAATAGCCAGCCAGGTACAAAGAGCCAGCAGTCTTTCCTGCCCACATGCAGGGGGGCTGGACCCGATGATCTATAAGGTCACTTCCAGCACCTAACAACTATGAAACTATCAAACTATCAACCTATGAAAGTTAGTGCTTGAAAATTTGTAAAACCTGGTTTCTATCCAACCTTAATTTGAATGAGTGACAGGGCCCTTATTTATACAGAGTTATGGCCTAATCCAGGAACAGGTTTCCCTGAAGCAAATGATAGAGGATGTTCAACCTGTCATGAGGAAGGGATGTTTATACTGCAGTGAGAAGGGAGTGTAGTAGAGAGCTCAGTACTGTTTAGCAGCCTGAGCAGTCACTCAAGGATTTGGGTGAGTTTTGTAGCCCCAAATGAACCACTCTGTCATTATGTCTACTGTATTTTTCCTCAAAATAGCTAGATTTAAGCAAAGCAATTTTGGGAATGTTGACAAGTTATGCCTTTACAGCATAGGCACAAAGTAAAGGGTAATCTTAATTTGGATCACAGAATATAAACTGTTCGGAGAAGGGAATGCATATTGCTTATTTCTGTAGAGTGCTATGCTACATTACAGGACTATAAACAAACTTCTCATTCAATTAAGATTTAAAGGCCATGCCAGTGTAACATGTATGCTTTAGGGGCTTACATTTTCACACATGAGAAATCATTTTAGATAACCATCTCCCTCATCACCTACCCTGCACTTCATTTTATTAAACTGATTCAGTTTTACTACTGTAATCTTTTTGTGAATAAAAAGGCAATGACCCACTACTATTATGAAGCATAAGGGAAGGACAAGGTAGAAGAGGAAAGAAAGAAAGACAGCTTGATATTAAGAGAGTGATGCTGTCTCTGAGCACAAACACAATCCAGCCATCTGTTTTCTTTTTCTTTCTTTTTTTTTTTTTAAAGGTTTTAGGATACCTGCATTGTGGATCAGTTTGATCTAGTTCCAAAGTAGTAGTTAAGATCTGACAGTTCAATGAAGCCTGTTCAATGCTTGGCAGAGCTACCATGCTCCATACAGACATACCAACTTTCTCAGAATAATTATTCACAACATGAAAGCAGTAAGAGAGAAAAATGCACAGATATTTTGTAAACAAAACTAAAACCACAATCCTCAAGAATTAAAAAGAAAATAGACAAACTTATAGAACTTCTCAAAGGTTATCCCTTTAACTCTTAGTAGAGCTGTAGAAGTAGGAAAACAGCTGAAGCACAGAACAGTTGGAGATGTTTCCTCTGACACCTCTAAACTAATGATAGTAACTGGGAGGGGAGGTAATGAATAAGGGTAATGAATATCAGTCTAGATAAACCTGATTCACTAGTTTCCCCCTAAAGCATCCCCTCTTGCTACTGTTGGACACAGGATAGTGGGCTAGATGGACCATTAGTCTAAGCAAGTATGGTACTTCTGGTCTTCTTAGATGCACATTTTAGTACAAAATGGTGTTGCTCAGAGTCTGAAGTAAATATGGGGGTTAGACTAGATGATCTAGGAGCTGGATTAAATGACCTCCTACAGCCCCTTCCAGCTACTTTTCTACGATTGTCTTTCCCACTGTGTTAAATATGCCTTACAAAGTAGACTATGCATGTTTACTATGGCATATGTGCAAACATGATTACAAAGAAAGAAGGCTGGTCTGAAACCTGAAGACTGCTAACACAACCAAGCTATCAAAAAAAAAAAATTCAGGTAAAATGTTTTGAGAGAAGCTGCAAAAGGATATATAGCATGGGGTACATGTGCACCTTAAGAAGCAGGCAGCTGCATGTTACAATGGCATAATAGATTTCATCTTAGTTTATGATGGCAGGAATTTTTTTGAACTAGGTAGCTCACCACAATATCTGGGTATGCACTACAGATTTTGCATCTGTTACTAGGGCTTGGACTTAACTTATCAGTTTGACACTACTCCTCAACATCCAGGTAGCAGAAGGCCTCCTCCCAAAGGGATCTGCTTTTATTTAGTGAGTGTCATGTTAGAGTTCTTTCTTTTGCTTTGGAGAGATGGTAAAGACAATGCAGGGGAAAACTACAGGCATATAAAAGTTGTTGGGTCCTCAGAATGACATTGCTGGCATATCTGAGAAGCTGTCTTATCTCAGGGAATATCATTATAGTCACTGCAAAATCATTGTATAAAGTGCAACTTTTTCAAGTCATGTTGCTAGGTACAAAAAAGTAAGAACTACATTATGTGTATATATATATAAATTGAACCCGGCCCTTATTGCTGAAAAAGGATGCCCATTAGAAGGGTTTATATATATAAAACCTTTCTAGTGGGCATTGGCTGGCAGCAACAAGGGCTGGGTTCAATTTTGGAGTATGAAGTATATTTTACATTGGCTTGAGCCCTAACTCAGACCAACTGGGAAACACTCAATGAATTACTAGGGTGTCCAACATAAACAAAACCCCCATTGTAAGCAACACAAACACAAACACCCACATTTATTACAGAGAATAAAAAAAAAAGATAATAAAACACTATTAACTACAAAGCAAAGACTGTAGGTGGCACCCTCTTGGGGAGGCTTCACCCATACCCAGACAGACTCAGACTTGGGGCTCCTCAATGGGTAGTTCTGCCACCCTGCACCCCTATACCTGCCCTTTAGCAATCAGGTGGAGAGTCGGGCCCACACCAGAGAGTCCTGAGTTGCTCCTTGGGTTCACTGTGCTGTGGGGAGCTGGTCAAGTGCATGGGTCCTTCTGTGTTCCAAGGGGCTTGGTTGCACCTGGAGACGTGGTGCAGGACTGATCTCCACTTCTGCATGGTGGTTTTGAGGGGTTAACTGCAGCTTTTGTCAGCATACTGCATACCAAAATTCCTAGTCCTTAGAGAAAAGGTTAGGCCTATAATGCCTCAGTCCTGAACTACATCTAGCACCCAACCACACTGCTTGGTTGGAACATAAACGAGAAAAAGGGACAAAAGGAGGCCCAGTCTTATTTTACTGGTTCTGAACTGAGCAGCAAAAAGCCAGCAAGGCCTGTACTGAATTGAGGCCTGGATAAACAACAAGTAGTACCAGGTCTTATCTTGGCCCAAATCTGCCAGCCAAATATTGAGCTGTAGAGCTAGGCTGAAATGCAATAGCTGTGAAACAGCAAAAAGGGCCCAGGCCTACGGCTGCATCCTTGACATCCAGTCTCAGCTATGACACTCTGCTGAGATAATACAATTACAAAACAGAGGGGTCAGTAACTGTCAGGGCTCAGTGCTGGGCAGTTTGCTCCATGGAAGAGTAGGAGAGCAGGGCGAGTTTCTTGGATCCCAATGCACCTGTGCAGCTCTCAGCAGCCCCAGGAGAAAAAGCTCGAAACCTTAGCTGAGTTGTTTTTATATACTTGGTGTGACATCACCCACGGCTTGTCCAATTAGCGAGTGCCATAGTCCAGCCTCCCTCTTACTCATCTGCCTGGAGGATCTTCTGCTGTCTCTGACCAATGAGACCAGATGGTTTTGCATATTTAGCCCAGATACAGGTCCCATCTTGCCATGTGCTGAGTACATGGCTGGAACAACAGGGGCCATCTTGCCTACATAAAACACACACAAAAAACACAATACACAATATATATAGGTGTGGGTGTTAGATTTCTGTGTGTATTAATGTGTGTGTATATATGTAACACCCACACCTATATATAATATAGTGTGTTTGTGTGTGTGTATGTGCGTGTGTATATATATATATAGACATACATACATACCCTGCTCCCAGCACTGATGTAGGTGCGGCAGTGCTCGGAACGGAAGCTCTGCCCTCCTTCCACTTGTCCAGCCGGTGCGGGGGGAGGGGGAGGGCTGATGCAGGTGTGGCGTGCTCAGGGTGGAAGGGGACAAGTAGCAGCAGTGCATAGTCCCCGCTCCCAGTGCTGCCGTACCCATATCAGCGCTGGGAGCAGGGACTCTGCCCTGCCACCACTTGCCAGCCGGCACGGGAGGGGGGAATGTGGGCATGACAGCACTGGGAGCAGGAGCTCTGCCCTGCTGCTACTTGCCTCCTCCCACCCAGAGCAAGCTGTGCCCACATCCTACCCCACCCACCCTGGCTGGGCAAGTGGAAGCAGGGCATAGCCCCCATTCTGAGCGCTGCCATACCCACATCCCACGCTGCTCAGCCCCCTGTCCTAAGTAATGCACCCCTCTGCCCCGGCTGGGCAGCTTATCCCAGCTCCAGCCCTCATCCTCCCTTCCCCCAAACCCAAAGGACTTAACAGCTGGAAGAAGCTGTCAGCAGCCTGTTTAGTCTTTGGCCGAATCTTGGAATTGGCCAAACCTTTTCTGAATTGATTTGGAGTCTTCAAATTCAGAGCTTTTAATTGGTCTCCCAATTTGAGTTGGATTTGGAGATTTGGTCCCCGAATCAGGCTGAATCCCCTCCAAATCAAGTCAACTACTGAAGCTTCACACAGCCCGTGTGTGTGTGTGTGTGAGAGAGAGAGAGAGAGAGAAAGAGAGAGAGAGAGAGAACCTTGCAACCTCCCTTTTTTTTTTCTTGAAGAGCTAAGGTTTTATGCCCTGAGCCATTTGTTTCAATTATTAAATAGGGATACTGTGTCCTGGTTTAGAAATTTGAGAAGTTGTCAAGTCTGTTACTTTTGAACATTCAGGAATATATTAAATAAAAGAAAGAGAAAGAGAGAAAAATAGAGAGAGAGAGAGAAAGAGAGAGAGTGTGTCAGTGTCAGAAGTCAGGGAATTAAGCTTTAAAATACTTGGATGATTGCACAGGCGTGGGGAAATTATACAGTTTGTTTTAAAGGTGCTGTGCCTTTCTCATGTAGCTGCTTGTTAGACTATGGCTGAATGGGTATTTACTATTCACAATATAGGTCTAATCCCTCTGTAAATTTAGCCTCAATATGAAGAATTTTGAAAAACAAACATTTTTCTCTGTTCCAAACCTGAATTTGTTTTGTTCTTTCCTTCCGCAAAGTCATCAAGTCAATTCTCAGTAATTCTCTTTAATACTAGACAGAACTGGTGTAGCAGCAAAGAATTGTCTTTTTGCGTAGAAGCATTAATAAGGAACATTTGGAAACTTGACTTGAAAACTTTGACCATCCTGTCATCGTTGTTCTAACATACAAATGTATTGTCAATGAAATGCAACAACACATTTCTAGAATGCTTTAAGGCATCACATAATTCATTTGGATTTTTTTTTCAGTCAGGGCTGTTAAACAGGAAGTTTTCATCAAATTATAGTTTATACTCCCTTTACAAAAATGACCCCTGAAAGGGAGATTATTATCACCCATTTGTCCTTTTGTCATACACATAAATCATGTACGTGTATGTTTGCATGCATATGCAATATTTGTCCATACAACTGTTTATTTAGGGACTAACATGGAAGTACATATCAGGTTTTTGGACACAAGTCAGCCATGTCTGAATATACCCAGGGATGCCCTATGCACTGTTGTCATCTGTTGCCAGGCAGATCAAGGTAGCTTGCTAAGCATACTGAGATGTGTGCACAGGGCTCCACCTTGGCTTCACAGAATTCTCACAGGTTATTTGATTGTGTGTATGCAGCTCTACTGGGAGATGGAAAGGAGTTGGAAAGCACAGTCAGTGAGATGAGAGATATATAGCTTAGAATCTACCAGAACCCTAGATGCACAAAAAAAACAAAAGAAGAAGAAGAAGAAGAAGAAAAGAAAAGAAAAGAAAAGAAAAAGAAAAAGAAAAAGTTAGGCTGAGAAAGTGCTAGTATAGATTCATTCCTTCTTTCCTGATCCTGGGAATAGCATTGCTATGCATTGCACTTGATTCAGTTTCCAGTAGAATATTACAGTCCATAAGTTAAAACCATCCTGGGTGCAAGAATCTGCACAAGGTGTTCTATCCCTAATAAATCGCACTTGTGCCTTTACATTACAGAAATGCCCTCAAACATTGGGGTAAAACGTGTGGAGAGCACTATGCTGATCAGTTGTAGTGATGTGAATATCAAGCTTTATTATGTGCATTTGTTTTATTATTTATCAACTACAATATTGAACAACATTGCAAACTATGCAACTCTTAACAATGGAATGCATCTCCAGGGAATATTTTTTATAAAGAGAAGGCTGTTTCCTTCTGATATGGGGAGAACTGAAAAGTCAGCTACATTTTACTTTTTAATGGGCAGAACAAACCATCTACTTTTAGTTACTGGGCACTGTACTCGTAGTGTATTTTTTTTGGTATCCATGGACTACTTTGCTGGCTTGGGATATAAGTTTGCTCTGCTGCCCTATGGCAGTTAGGATTAGCAGATAACAGCCCTAAATCACATTCTGCCTTCAAAGTTTGTCTTTACTTTGAAGGGACAGTGCACTGGTGCCAGTTCTATGCAATGCAGGGTACTTCTCCAACTATTCAGACACACTGAGGAGGCATAACAAACCCATTTGCTATCCCATGCTATTCACCAGTGTAGGAGAATGAGAGCTATAGAATTTACTAAATTCATCAATATATTGGGATGACCATAAACTTATGTTTTCCAGATTTCTACCCAATTCTTAGTTTTGCCCAAAAAAGCCTTTTCAGTGCTAGATCCACAAAAAGTAGATATTAGTGATACCCCTGGGGGAGTGCTCAAGTGCTAGGGCACTATACCCAGGGTGCAATAAATCCAGACTCAATACTTTGTATACCTGTATTTAAAGGCTATAATATGATATAACCAGGTATTTGGGGCTTGGTTCTTAATCACTCATGTTGAAGCTGTTCCATTTTGTTTAATCAATCAAATATTCACTGGAGGAGACTGGAAGTAACCTGTTACCTAGCTACCAAAAGAACAAGCTGGCTGTCAAAAAAAGTGATGTACTACTGGCCAAGTTACATTACTTAGACCCAACATAGAAAACAGAGTTGAAATGAGGCAGAAAGCAGTAGGGCTGTGTGAAACAGCACAGTTCTGCTTCGGCTTCCATTTCAACATTTCGACAGAACGGAGTTTTGTTTCAAGTTTTGTTTCATTTCAAAAGCACTGTTCCATTTTGTTTCATCAAAACTGCTTTGCTGTTTCAACGCTCTTTCAATGTTTTGCCCATAGGCTATAATGGGGAAGCACAACACTGCCTATAACTTTGTCATTTCTTGCCTGATTTGGATAAAACCTACAGGGATGGTAGCCCCTTCTGAGGGTATAAGGGCCCGCCAAGTTTCAAGGACATAGGTGAAGGGGTGTCTGGGAAACTGCATCTCAAGGTGCTGACAAGCAGGAGCCGGAGAGCAGGAGCAACCTCCTGTGATCCAGCAGGCAGATCAGGGGCCTGTGCCCCCTGGAGAAGTCCAGCAGAGCCCCACAGACCTCCTGGGGGTGTGGATGGGCTCCTGATCTGCCTGCCAGATGACAGGAGGCTGGTTTTGCTGCCTGGGGCCAGCAGCAGCACCAAACTGCCAGTTCCGATGGCAGGAGCAGCCTCCTGTCATCCGTCAGGCAGATCAGGGGTCCACACCCCTGGGAGGAGTCTGGCAGAAACCTGAAGCCCTCCCAGGGGTGCGGGCAGGCCCCCAAAGCTGTTTCAAAAGCATTTGTTTCATTCAGATTTAGCTGTTTTGAGCCTGAAATACATCAAAACAGCTTCAAAACGAAAGACCGGGCAAAATTTTGCACAGCCCTAGAAAACAGGTATGGTCTTTATTGAACATACAGTCACTTAAGATACTATATGACAGGAAGGCCTCAAATATAAATTGCACTCTATGATACCTGAATGCAAACTATATGTTTTCATCAGGAATATGATCTCCAGGAGATCATTTAAACTCACTGCTAGCAAAGGAGAAAAAAGTAGAGTCCTAACTGAAGAATGGAGTCCCTCAAAAGTCAGTGCTAGCATGAAGACTTTTCAGCATATATGTCTCAGGCTTTTCCGCATGTAGCATCTTAGCAATACATGTATGCTGATGATGTTGCCATAGTAGCCTAAGGAACTGACATGACAGAACTGGAAAAAATAGTGAGTATGGACACAGAACTCATAGTTTCATAGTTTTTAGGGACTAGAAGGGACCTTACAGATCATCAGGTCCAGCCCCCCTGTACTTGGGCAGGAAAGACCGCTGGGGTCAGATGACCCCAGCAAGATTGGTATCAAGACGATTTTTGAAGATCACCAGTGTGAATGACTGTACCACCTGTGTGGGGAGCCTGTTCCAAAACCTTGGTACTTGACTTGTATAGAAGTTTTTCCTTATGTCTAGCCTCAAGCAATCTTCAATCAGCTTGTGCCCATTATTTTTTGTCCTCCCCTGGGGAACCTTGGTGAACAAGATACTCCCCTAGGCTCTGATGTATGCCTTTGATATACTTACAGGCTGCCACCAAGTCCCCTCTGAGTCTTCTCTTCTCCAGGCTAAACAGTCCCAAGTTTTTCAGCCTCTCCTTGTATGACTTGGGTCTCGAGGCCTCTAATAATGTGTGTAGCCAAGCTTTGGACTCTCTAGAGCTTTTCTGAAGTGTGGTGCCTAGAACTGGTTGCAATACTGCAACTATGCTCTCACCAAGGCAGAGTAGAGAGGGAGGATGGCCTCCTTAGCCTTCCTTGAGATAACTCTGTAGATGCATGCCAGTGTTTGATTAGCTTTGCCAAATATGGCATTACACTGGTGGCTCATGTTCATTTTGTTGTCTATCATGACATCCAGGTCTTGTTCAGATGTGATTGTCTTCTTTGGCCAGAACCAAGTCTAGGAGTGCCTTGCCCATGGTTGGCCCATAAACTTCTTGTGTTAGATAGAGCTCCTCAACACAAGTGAGAAAGCTTTGTGAGCGATCAGATCTAGCCGAGTGCTCATCCCACAAGATGTCTGGGTAGTTGAAGTCACCCATGATGACTATGCTCTGAGAGCATGCAGCCTCTGCCAGTTCTCTAGAGAATTCTTGGTCAAGCTGTTACTCTTGGTTTGGAGGGCTGTAATAAATTCTTATGGTCAAATAAATAAATGGACCATAAATTCTTATGGTCAAAT
>NW_017729024.1:38313845-38315860 GCF_001723915.1 Gavialis gangeticus | reverse complement strand
GTTACTCTTGGTTTGGAGGGCTGTAATAAATTCTTATGGTCAAATAAATAAATGGACCATAAATTCTTATGGTCAAATCCCCTTCTCCATACTCTCTCCATATCTTGACCCAGAGGGTCTCAAGTCGCCATTCTTTGTTTCCAATCTTTGCTTCTAGGGAGGTGTAATGTTCCTTCACATAGAGAGCAACTCCACTGCTTTGCCTATGGTCCAGTCTTAGGTGGAGTTCCACCAAGTCTCCATGACCCCTATAAGATCATATTAGTTGCTGGTTAGTAGGAGGGCCAGTTCCTCCTGCTTGTTTCCCATGCTTCTGGCATAGTGTATAGGCAACTAAGCCTGCCATTGGGTGCCCTAGGCTTTTTGGTGAGCTGTGGAATAACCTGTCCATTGGCTGGTGTTGGAGAAAGTTTGCTATTTTATCCTGGGATGCTGGTTTCAAGATGGCCATTTTTGGGGCTTGTGCTAGTAGTTAGTGGCCCATCCCCCAGCGATCTCACTTTAAAGCCCTAAGTGGCCTAGGAGTGGCCTGCAAACTGCCTGTGAACTCCTTACCCTGTTTGCAATCCCTTTTCACAGGCTTCCTGGTCACTGGCTCCCTGGTCACCTGGGGAGTATCCTTTTATATCCTTCTGGGCTTGGGCTGACTCATCCCTTTTGTCAGGGCTTCTCTCAGGCCCAGGCAGCAATCACTCAACAACCAACAATCAGCAATCACTCCCAGTTTCTCAGACCACACATCCCAAACACACAGCCCACCAAACAAACAAAAATTCAGCAAAAACAAAGGCACAGGCAGCTGGATCTCTTACCTTGCTTGGGAAGGATCTGGTGCCTTGTCCCTCTCCTCCTTCCTCCTCTTGTCCCTAGCAAATGCCTGCAAACTGCTTATCCTGTGTGCAGTCTCTGTTTGCAGGCTCCCTGCTCACTGGCTCGACTCCCATTGCTAACTATCTCTACAAGTGGCTCTTGAATTTGGGGATCAATAGATCAGTATCATCACTTTTTTACCTAAATAATAATTGAATCCAGAGCACACTGACTATCAGAGTAGGCAACCACATCCTTCCCCATGAGCATACCCCTACCTACCTATGAGTCACATTAGACTGCTCCCTCACCTATAAACATCACATTCAGAAGGTCAACAGTAAAGTCTGCATTTTTAGCAGCAAGACTTAGAGTGCCAACTTCAGATCCACCATAGTTGCAATTGTATATGCCCCAGCAAAATATTGTGCTTCTGTATGGTCCAGATATTGTTACACTAAAAAGCTTGACCCTCCTTAACAGTTTGCTGAGAATCATAACAGGCAGCACAACTTACACACACACATATGTACTCCCTGTACTCTCAGATATTAGACCAAACAATATTAGAGAGACCTTATCATCATTATTGGCAATAGAGGCAAGAGATTATGAAAATCACATGCTCCATCAATTGCTAACTGAAGGCCTGAATGGATGGAGGCTTAAGAGGCTTAAAAGTCATAAACCATTTATACATGAAGCTCCCAAGATCCTGGAAGAGATTGGGGATGCTGAACCAAACCTATGGGCAGAAACAGAATGGGCTGACTGATGGGAAAGATTAGATGTATTCCTGCAACAGTTTATACCAACACCAAACAAGTCCCCCATTGGGCATGACCTTGACACAGAAGCGTGGGCCAAGCTGAACAGACTGAGATCTAGATGTGGACACTTTAAAAAGAGTACTTCACAAGATGAACATCTTAGACAGACCCTTCTGTGAATATACAAGCAGCACAGCACTTAATTGAACATTACAACCTTTACAAATGCCCAGATGGGGCAGATGGAATTTGAACATTGAGTGAAATTCAAACACCAGGGAGTGGCTCATAGATTTGGAAATTGACATCTGACATCATATGAAATATAGAGTGGTCCCATCTGCTACATGACTAGCTAGTAGGTGAGACAGTGATTCTTGCTCACTGATTTAGTGAATAGTTTCATAGTTTCATAGTTTCTAGGGTTGGAAGGGA
>NW_017729024.1:38294887-38313834 GCF_001723915.1 Gavialis gangeticus | reverse complement strand
AAGCCTTCTGGAAGTCCAGGAAGACTATGTCCACTGCTATAGTGGCATTTCATCTTGTGAAGTACTGTTAATAGTTAAACATTTTATACAATGTGGAACAGCCTAAAGGAGAGAGATGGTGGCCCTGGGCAGATGCTATACTTAAAACATGATTAACCAGGTAATTGTATCTTAAATAATAATCAGGCCACATATTCTTGATGTTAATGGTGTTTTAAAATGGGAAATAAGGCAAAAAACATTATTCCATGAAATATGTGTAATAGTTTTGTGGTTGGTTTCCATAGTCCCTTAAATTGAATGTAATGCCATCTTAATGGCGGCGTTCTAGGACTGGCCCCATTGTAGACCCTAGATTGTGATTGACTATCAGCTGACTCTTGGTCACATCTCTAGGACTTCCCTGCAATCTTAAATTGGTTCTGGTGTGGTCCTAGGGCTCAGACTGACAATCAGCTCATCCCAACCTTGGGATCCCATGAAATTGTCCAATTGAGGCTCCAGTGTGATTTCGGAGCTGAGATTAACAATGAGATTGTTGTCAGTCTCAGGTGCGGGACTGTACCAGAGTCTTGAATCAGTGCTGGTGCAGTACCTGGGTTGAGACTACAATCAACTGACTGTCAGTATGAGTCCTGGGTCTGTGCTGGAGTCTCAAACTCACTCTGAGCTCAGGATCACAACAGTTCACTGGGCACCTGGCTTTGCAACTGCTGTTACAGGGAAAGCCTGGGATCATGATCCAGGTTCCCCCTGCACTGGCAAACAGCAATGGTGTGATTGGAATCTGAACCCTGGTCTCAGCATCACACATCCTGCCATACAACATGTGGCATGACTTGGTGTGATTATTGGGATCAGGGAACAGATCCCCTAGTGCCACTAAGTGTATGCATGCCAAGGGGCTGAGAGTATCTTGTACCCAAATATCTTATTTTTACTGCTTGTAACACTTACTTTAGAGATGGGAGATGTGAATTCAGATCCTTTCTCTGTACCTAATAAAGTAGCAGGAACTTAAAGTTGGGCCTCCCACCTGCTGGAAGTGGGTTTTAATACCAGGACAGAGAGTCTTTTTTTGGCCCAATGAATATATAGTTGTTTATACAGAGTTGAACAGCTTCAACAGATACTGGCCTAAAATCTTGTAGTCAGGGAGGCAGGTGATATAGGGCATCTGTACACACATCCTCATTAAATTAAATAGGTTTATAAAATTTAAACTTGTTTATTTTGGAGCATCGCATCTGTGTTTACACGCACTTGATTTTCAAACAAATTAAGCTGGGTCCCTGACCAGTACCGCAGGAAAGTGGGACAGTTCAGCACTGCCCCTCTGGCTCGGGGTCTCCCACCCACCTCATGCCCATGCCCATGCCCATGCCCCACCACACAGCTGTGGGAGCAGGGAGCTGGCAAACCACACAAGAAAAAAATAAAAAGCGGAAGCAATTTCAAAGAGAAAGCAATTTGAAGGGATGAACTACAAAAACATTGCACCACCATCTGGTGGACAAAGAGGCTCATTACATGTGTTTGAGTGCCTTTGTGTTTTGCATGCAACAAATCCATGGATGAGATGCAATGCTTAAATTCCCGGTGAGCCAAACTAAACTTCAGCCAAGGAGTTTTACTTTAATGCACAGGAAAGACTTTTAAAGTGTCCAGAAGTCCCACTTGTGCAAACAGACACACAGTTGCAGTGCATGAAAGGGTAGAAATTGTGGTGTGTGTGTATGCCTATAGGTTTTTGCCCCCTATACTGCACATGGAATCGAGTCTGGGTCTCTTTAAAGCTGGGTGAGTATTCCAAATCCTGAGCTGCTGGGTAAAAGGAACTGAAACTTCCTCTTCTCCTTTCTTACTCCTCTTTCTTTCATAGAATGCAGCCACTTCAACTGATGTAGAAAGCATGATTTGGGGTCATCAGAACTATTGACGACAGTTCTGGTAATCAAAACTGTTTACTCCTGACTTTTTTGGTTTGGCAGCTGAACAAAAAGGGAATTATTTGTGCATGCACACATGGAGGCTCCATGGAGGTTGCTGTTTTCCATTTAGTTACCATAGACCAGTTGAAAACAATCCCAACATTCTTGTTTATGTCAACAACAACAGCAACAAAAGGTGTGGGGGGGGGCGGGGGGGGTTAGCCGTATACTTCAGCTCCCAGTTTTCAGCTGCTATAGAATGAACACTTCAAAACTATTTGGCCTGAGAAAGATTTTACAAACTAGTAAAATGAATCTGAACTGTTATCTTGCTTATTTTAACCATCACATTTAGATTTAATGGGTATATCATATATAACAGACTTATTTTTTCACAATGTACCAGTTAGAGTTACTAAAGAATAGGTTGTAGAAACAGTGAAGTCAGAGAGACAAGATAGGTTGCTCAAAATTTCTGGTGAGAACTAAGGATAGATAATTGAGTTTTGTATGAATTACAACATGTGTGCATCAGGAAATGCATTTAAATATGTGCTTCATTGGGAAATGAATTCAAATATGCATTTAAACCCAATCCTACTCAAGGATGTTCTTAAGTACTGTTCTGAAGAAAAATACATTCTTGAATTGGGTCCAAAATGAGGGATTAGCAGTGGTCTCCTGTAATTAGGCTTCTTGCTAGGAATAGAATTCTTCTGCTATCCTAGGTTATTTTTGTATACCTGTTGGATAGGAAGCACAGGTCATTGGAGCATGGCACAGAAGGTATAGAAGAGAATTGAGAAAAATGTACTGAAAATGCAATTCTATGACCTGACCATTTGTTTATTTACTTTTTTTTTAACCTGGTGGCATGGATTCAGAATTTGAATTTAAGGTATAATAGGGCACCTCTACATCCCAGGCAGCAGTGGTACATGGGGCAGCATTGCCTGCTGTATTTCTGCTGCTTGTGGCAGAAGCACAGCTAGATGGCTAAGTTTGCACCCTGTCCCTGCAAAGGCAACAGTCAAGGCTACTGCCCCAGTTGCTGCCTGCTCAGTTATGCTACTCTCAGGGTGTTGCAAAACTTACATGCACATATAAAACTTTCCTTAGATAATCAGACCCACTGACTATTCAATACTGCTGAATAAAATTATGCATGCTTCCTTTCAGCATCTTCTTGGGATTGAAGCCTATATTTGTGTAGGAGCATTATGATACTTGTAATTCCCTCTTTTTCATCAAACTCTCACTTCTACCTTATAAAATAGTATAAAAATATTTTTAAAAGCTATTGGGATTTATAATAAATTAACAGAACAAAAATTGCCCTTATATCATTTCATTTGGGAATATGATATTTAACAGGAAAATATTTAACTGCATAGTCATGAAGGTCAAATACATTTTGCATCTTCCTCTGAAGGCAGGTGACATAGCACTGGATGTATTGCTTTCCTGAAGAAGTAGAGGATAGGTAAATTAAATGTTTCTACCAGCTGAATTGTATTAATTTATGAATTTTCCATGTTAGCAATTTTCTGTCATATAGAATAAAGTTAATCAAATTTCTGAAATTATACATTTTCACTAACACAAGCTGAAGATATAATCACATGAGGACCGTTCCTATTAGGGAAAATTAAAGACTAAGTGTAATATGATATTAATTCAATCTGATGGAAAATTGGTAATAAAATATGATATTCCAGTTGTGTTAGTACTGGAGTATGTCATAATTCATGATAATTTTGAATAGGACTGGGAGTTTATAATTTATGGCATTTTTACTTGTGATAAAAGCACATTTTTCATCTTGTAAAGAAAAGGTAGAAATTAATCTTTTATTGTCCAAATACTATAAGTACTTTTAGGAAGGTACTGATGATGTTCCCGGTTATTATTTCACACAGTTCATGAATGTGCATATACACATGCAAAACATACATAGATAGAATATTACATTTACTTCAGGTGGGAGATGGCACAGAGGTGGTGGGAGGGGCATGGGGAGAAACAGCAGATGTGACCATGGTCACAATACTGTGTAGAGACTGGAGTTTAAGTCACAGCAGCTTCCTGCCTCCCTACACCCTTGTAGTCAATTCTAAGATGAGGGACATCCTCTATGTGTTAAATGGGGAATAAACTCTCATCTTAGAATCAAGCAAATATGGTATGAATCTCTGAATGGCAACCATAACCAAGTTAATTGAAAGATGACAGGAAAGAAAGCAATATTGTAATCTAATTGGTTATAATGAAATCAAGGTCATTATTTATCAAGCTTGGGAAAATATTACTACAAGCTAAATTTGTTTAACAACTTAACTGTAGGTGTTGGCAGTTACTACTACTACTACCACTACCATTTACATTACTAATTTGTAAAACAGTCAAATCAATTTTCATACACAACTTTCCTCCATCTCTCCTTTCTATCACAAGAAAACATGTATTTCCAACATAGATTATAATCAAGGAAGTCAACAAGCAGCAATTACAACTTTTTCAAGTGAAAGGAGGACAAAAAGCAAGAGAGACTCACCATAATATTGTGCATCAACATTGAAATAATAAGGTAGCCTCCCCTTAAATAGAAAAGGAAAAATGTGTTTTCTGCAAACTACAGTGCCAATTGTGGCAATGGCATCTCTCTTGTGTTCAACAGCTACTAAATCTTGTACTTTTAAAACTTATTTTACTCTCACTTTTAAAAAAACCCAGAAAACTAAAAGTGCCTTTTGTAACTATTGAAAGAATTTAGCACCTACTTTTAAAATTCTTGTGCATAATTAATGACAGATTACTGAAGGTGCATTATATTGCAACTAGACAATACAGCTTTTTAAAAATGTTTATATGGAAGTAACACCAAGAGAATCCTATGAGAAGCAAGGACTCACTGTGATAAGCGGTGTACAAACAAAAACACCCTAGTCTCTCCCCAGAACAGCTTTCAGACTTTCACTCCTATGTGTCAATCAACACTTGTTCAGAACCAGCTGAAGTCAGTCTGGCTTTCTGTAGGAACTGCACTGTACTGGACCCGCTTCTTGTCAGTTCTTGTCAGTTGTGGGACTGGGGCTAAGGCTTAAATCCTGCGTTATTGAAGTCTGTTACGGACTTGTCACAAGTCAGTCACAGTTACTAACATTAGAAGCTCACGGGCAGGGACATTTTCTGTTCTGTTTGTATGCCTTCTGCCACAATGGGATCCCATTCCAGGATTGAGTTTCACAAGTGCTACTGTAATACAAATAAAATATAAAATTGTTACTTACTACACATAGAGATCTGAAATTTTAAATTATGACTAGATAAAGAAGATAGGTCATCTGTACATCAAACTGTGCAGTTAGGGCACTTTTACACATGCTTCAGAGGTGGGCAGGGGTGTTTTAATTAGAGTGTCTCCAAAAGCTTCTCTAATTAAAGTGACACAGTGTCTTGTGTATCAGAGTTCCTGCATTTTAAAATGGCAGTAGAGGCACTTGAATTAAAACGCATTCAACAAGCTTTAGTTAAAGTGCTCCTGCAGCCACTTTGAAGTATACACGAGATGTGGAGGCTGGCTAGAGAGTGGTAATTACCATGCTTCAGCAGACCTGATTGAGTCTGCTCTGATGTGCTGTAATAGCCATGTCAGACAGTCCTCGCAGCATGTCTACAGGCACCCGTACAGACTTGGAAATAAGTCTTTTGTACTGAGGCTGATTGAGCCTGACATAAAAGCTAGGACTAATACGTATGTTTTACCTTGTGTACAAGCAGTAAACACAAAAAATAAGCCTCATGCCAACCAAACAACATTTTGTTAAGATATAGAGTAGATGCATTATGTTACTGGGAATTAGAGACTCATAATGAAACCCTTCAGAGAGACCTTAAATAGAAATTAGGCAAATGATGAAATGTAACTTTCTTGGCATTATCTCTTGCTTTAAGCAATTTGGCACCTTTTAAAAGATAAAAATCCATCATAATAAAAAACAAGATCATTTTACAAAGAGCTGATGTCTTTCTTGGAGTACAGTCTATGTTTTCCCCTTGTTTTAAGATAACTTCCCATTATCTTTTCTTTAAATTTACTTATATTACAAAAATATGGCAATAGAAAAAATAGGAGCAAAAAGATCAAAAACAAAAAAGTAGAGAAGCACAGATCAGCCCAAGAGATGAGTGTTTGCTTTATTATTACAGGTAGATCATTCAATAAATTGGCTATGGGTTACTAAATAGAGCTGCAACACACCTATGATTGATTGAAAAATTAGTTTTTAGAAACTAAAATCCAAAAGTTGGATTTGGATTTTGCCACATGCAAACTCAATTTGCTCAGCTGAGTAAACTGTGTTACTGCCTCAAAATGGGTTTTAAGTTTTTATTAGTCCCAGACAAACAAAACCAATACCCCATAAAACAACTGGAGATTTTTAGCATTTTGGCTAAAAGCTAAAGAATTTTCTGTGGAATATAGAACAAGTCATAAAAAGTTGGAGACCTTTGGTCTGATCCAGTATGGCAATTCTAGTATTTTTAAATGGAGCTCCATGCTCTCTAATATGGAACAACTCTGGGATTAAGGATAAACCCTCGGCCTGTGTGAAGTGGCTAGTATTCATTTTGGATTTGGATTCAGAAGATTTGGGGGACAGTGAGTCAATTCAGTGATTCAAATCACTGTTCTGAATCGATTCAGCCAAATCTGATTTGGAGATTCAGCTGCTCAATGGGTGCTGCTGGGCAGGCGGGATGATCCTTGCTGCCCCCCCACTGCCCCATGTTGCATGAGGGGCTCTGCACCAGCCCCCCCAAAACTCCCTGCTGTCCCAGCCCCCACCATGGCAGGCCCACCTGCCCCAGCTCCAGCTCATTAAGGAAAAACCCCCAGACTCACCAGTTCCTGCCAGTGGGGGGCAATCCCCGCTGCGCACACTGTCCCCCACTGCCCCACACTGCATGGGGGGCTCTTCCATGAGCCCCACAAAGCCCCAAGGCCACTACAGGAGCTGGTGAGTCCCAGGGTTTTCTCGGGTTTTTTTCTTAAAGAGCCAGAGCTGAGGCAGGTGGGGCAGGCATAGTGGGGTTGGGGGAGTGGAAGGGGTTGGGAGGCTCATGCAGAACTCCCTACACAGTGTGATGCAGTGGGGGGAGTGGGGATTGCCCCCCTGCCTGGCAGAACCTGGTGAGTGGGGGCTTTTTCTTAAAGCACCAGAAGCTGGGGTGGGTGAGGCAGCCATGGAGGGCTGGGGGAGCAGGATGGGGTCGAGGGGACTGGGGAACAAGCAGGGGAGGGGGGCTGGCAGAGGTTCCTCCATGGTCCCCTCCTCTGTCTCCCAGCCCCCCTCCCCCAACCCCTACTTACCAGCTCTGGGTCCGGCTCCAGCTCCCTGCTGCAGTGGCAGGGACTGTGTAACAGGGGGCTTTCTCGGGGCCAATCTGCCATTGGCCCACCCACCTGTTTCTGGGCCAACCACCTGCCTCCTCGCCTGCCACAATTTGATGATACATAATTATGTTGTTAATTAGGTGGGAGGCTGCCCATTCTTGCCCCAGTGCCAGGGGCTCCATTATTCCCCTACACCGCATCCCAAGCCTCACAGATGTCACCCACAGTTCTTAATATCACCAGCCCCACACTGGGCCCCAGAATCCTCCAGTCCAGGCCCCAACCAGATCCCTCCAATCAGGTGGCCTACTCCGCCCTCATTCTGGGCTGCCTAGCTCCGTGAACTCTTCACCCTCTCAGGTGTGCCCCCCCCAGGACCTTTGGCCACACAGGCCCTGGCCTCATCTCCAAGGCCAGTTGGAACCCCAGGCCCTTAGCTCTAGGCGTCCCTCGCAGTGGGCCCCTGGTCTTTTTGACTGTTCTTGTCTTGGCCCCAGCATTGACCAGTTGAGGGTGTTTCAAGTCAGGCTTCTGAGCCTCTAGCCTGATCTCTAACTTGAATCTGCCTTCTTGGCCCTACTATGGGGTAACCCACCTGGTTGTGGGAGCTGGGGTTATTAAGGTGCCCTGACCCACCTTTCACTGGGGTGATCACTGGCCTGGTATTTCCTGGGGACTCCTGTACCACTGGGGTCCTCACCAGACCACCCACTCCTGGCAGGGTGCAGTTTTTGGTCATGCCCAGGACCAGGACCCTCCAAACCATCCCCTTAAGCTCCTGCCCTTACCTCCAGGGTTGTTCCTACTGCAACTCAGCTAGGCAATGTTTCTGCTTGGTTGGCAGCAGAAGACTGAAGCCTTTATGTACTAGGTTCCCATCAGGCACCTGCTGGATGCCTGATCCAGCCCTTAAAGTGGTAGGCACCAACAGTGCCCTGCCACAGACTGTCTGAATCATCAAATCATCTTTTCTGAAGATTCAGAGAGCTTTGAATTGATTCAGGCCTTTTTATTGGTCCCCTGATTCAATTTGGATTTGGAGATTCAGGCACTGAATCGGGCCAAATCTCCTCCGAATTGAATTAACACCCGCAGCTTCACACAGCCCTAATAAACACTACTATTCTCTTCCCATTCAATTTTACTACAAGAAATGAACTCATCTATAAAATGGCTGCAGAAAATTCTATGCAGTTCCTGGCTGATACGGGTTCATTGTATGATGAGCTGCAAGTTCCTTTTCTGCTAAATTGTTTATTTTATTGCTACCTCATTCTCAATAAGCAGCCTCCTCACTGTTTTTCTGGTATGTACTCATGTTGCATCCTGCTAATAATAATTCAGTACTAGATTTTTTTTAGATTCTTGATAAATAACCACCTGCTACTCTAACTTTTACTTATGCTAGATGTTTTACAATATTTAGCAGGATTGTTCAGAAGTGGGTGTGAGTAAATATTGTCTTTGGTCATATTCAGTCTTAAGCCACAAACACAATTTTCTATTAAAGTCAACATTTGTTATATGAATGTAAGTGAGGGCAGGTGTTTGCTATTAACAACAAAAAGCAAAGTATGAGTATGGCTCAGTCATGCTCCCATTGTAATCAAGGTTTTAGGTGAAAAGTGTTTTCCTGTCACTTTCTTATGTGTATTTTTATTTCAGTCAATTTGAGTCATTTGCAACAAGATCATCATTAAAATGGGATTATTTAGATTTACTCTGTCTCTTAAGTAAAGCATTTCTGATCATTCTGAAATATAAGTCCAGTCTTTCAACTCTATTTTGAATATAAGAAGCAAGCACGTAATACATTTGTGTCTACTGACAGTTATAAAAAAATTGTCATTATGAACAGATGCTCCTATCAGGCTTCATGGTAGAAAGATGACAGATTTTTTTTTCCTTCTGGTAAAGCTGTTTTCACACATAAAATGAAATCGAAAAAGAGAATATCACTCAGCCTTCTTGCTAAGAGGAAGTTGGAATTGAAGCCTGGCCTACATATGTTCATTGTCAGGATTTATTTCATTTGAATAATAATGTTGCTTTTCTCACAGGGACTCTGTTTCTGTAATGTTTTTGAAAAGAAAGTAAATTTTAAAGGTCTCTATCATAATCTGTCTGGAAATCTGGATTATGCATAAGAAAGTAACAGAGAGAGTGAAATGAATGGAATTAGCTTACTTGCAGCTAAAATCAAGATATTCTCCCATGGCAACATGAAGTAAGCTCTAAAGTGATGTTACTGTCCACACGAACTTCTGAGCTCCCAAACTGTTAGATCTTGGACTTCAATGTGGTTGAGCCTTCAGAAGTTTTCAGGATTTATGGGTATGAAAAACTGAAAATCTTATAAGAATAGGATCTCCTGAAATGCCTATCTTCTTTCAACCTCAGAGCAACCTGTAGCAGCTGTTTCTTGTAACTGAAAGTGCCCATGTGTACTGGAACATCTTTAGGAAGCATAGAAACATAGGATTGAAAGGTGCCTCTTGATTATCCACAAGTGTGTAAAGCCATCAGGTGTAATCCCATGCATTCACAGGCAGATTGTTAACTGATAGAATCCCCTAGATCCTTACCCTGAACCCTCACCTGTAAGTACAAAGAACAATCTCTGAAACACAAAGAACACTGTATACCATGCCACAGGTAAATGGTATTGAAGGCTATAAAAAACTATTGAGAAGTAGTTTAGTTATTATCAGAATATCTCAGAATTATACTTCAAAATTTATTTCTAGAAGTGTCTGTACATACAAAATTAATGAAGAAGAATGTAGGAGAGAAATTTGGGGGGTAATTAGCTATTTTTCTAATTTGTTTATAAATTAGTCTCAAAAATAAAATAAAAAAAGCTGGGGGAAAAAAGAAACATTTTACACATCAACACCTATGTACTATTGGTAAAAATTAGTAGCTTTGCTTTGTTTATGATACCAAGGTACATCTATATCTCAGCAAATGACTTTCTGCCTTTCAATGGATATTTCTTTCTTTTTTTTCAGAATTAGTGATGCAGAGGAGTCTATTGATGTCAGCATTATAGTGGGGCTTTTATAAATAACTAAACTGTATGTACACACACACCTGTTTCTACATTAACATAACTTTAGCCAAATAAGAATCAGCAGCAACATCCAAACAAAAAACTGTTCCTGTTTCTTCTAAACCAGCTAATAGTTTAAATCATTTCATTTCTTTTTCTGTAATAGTGCGATTCCTCTCAGTTTACCAAATTTAGCACTTTCAAAAGGTTTTATTAACCCTGGCAACAAGATATAACTATACATAATAAGAATCTGAAAACACCATATCTTGAAATACATCAGAAATATGTAGAAACCTGTAATTGTAGCTCAATGATTTGATTACATTGTGTTTATTCAATTACTTTAGCTTACTGTTATACTCCCACTCCAGCACACTGATAAGCCGCACATCATTATAGAAAGCAAACCATGCCACAGTTAGTTAATGGTCCTCCAGCGTTACAATTACAATTATTATATTTTTCCTTGTTGGTGGTTTTATAATGCACTTAGCTGCATGCAAAAATTCCTTCTGCATTGAATCTTGCCTTCCATGCTAATTTCAGCCTAAGAGACACTTTCTCCTTCAAAGTTTAAAATAGTAATAGGTTAAGGAAATGAAGCCCATTCAAGTCAACTGAAAGACTCATTAACTTTTGTGGACTTTGAATCATGCCCTAGGTCTAAACTGGCTTCCAATAGGAGGTGCCATATGGTGAATCCCTCCTGCTTCTGCATCCCACCACACATTCTTGAAGAGCTGATGGTGCTAAATGCAGTTGAACCTATTAGATAAGCCCAGTAAATACACAATGTAGTGTAGCTTTAAGCCTGGTTAAACAGTGGAGGAATTGCAGAGCTTTTCCTTGGGGTTTTTGAAATGCTAAGCTTGACACGTGAGGAAATGCACTCAGAGGGACAGGGGCAACCACTTTAAAAGATAAGATTTAAAACTATTAGAACATGTTTAAAATTATGGTTATTTACATGGCTTTGTAGAGTTGAAAGAGAATATAGGACTCTACACATGGTAGCTACATGAATCCATAGTTGGTATATATTGAAGCAATCTAAAACATGCAGGTGTGTACAAAGCACTTTATTGCTGTGAGTTAACAGAAATGTATGGCTTTACAGCACTTTAAAAATGGGCACGGTGATTTAAAATAATCCATGCTAAATGAGGTATTAAATTTGAATCACTCTATTTTACAGCACTTAATCATCCTACAGCATTTTAAGTAACTTCTGTACACTGGTCAAATTTCTGACCAGTGGAGAAGCCCTAGGATGCTGTGGAGCACCCCCTGCCTCCTACCTTGGAAACTGCAGGGTGGCTCTGAGGCCCCTTCCACCAAACACAGTACTTCTGTCATGTTTAACATCATGTATAGATGAAACAAGAGGCATGTGTGCACAACACTTTAAAATGGGCTAAATGCTTCTGTACCGCTTTAATGGTGTTACTGTTTGCACGTCTCAGCAGCATATTGCGCATGACTTCTAGCCACCATAGGAAATTTGGCAGCGGGACACAGCAAACTAAAACTCCTCCTCCGAGTTTTCGTTTGCTGCCTCTACAGCTACAAAGTGAAGCACCAGGCTCCGTGCAGCTCCACGGCTCTGCAGGAAGCCCTGCAGGCAGCCTGTCAGCAGCCCGGGAAAGCAGATTCTACCCAACAAAAGCAGTGAGCCTGATCTTTTTTTTCCTACCCCCTGGAGCCTGCCTGTCTGCCTGAGTTGTGTGGGGGCCTGGTGCTTCCCTCCATGGCTGTGGTACCCCCCCCCCCCCCGGACCACCCGAGGCAGGTGCCTGTGGGTGGGTGCGACCTGATGGGGGGGACCACTGCTGCCACAGAGGGAAGCAACAGTCCCAGCCCAGGGACCCCTCTGCCCTCTGGCAGCTTGCCCTCCCCTCCTGGCCAGAGAGGCAGGTAAGTGAGTGGGGTGCGTGCATGACACAGGGGTTTAATCAGCCTTTAAACCCCACAAATAAGTCATGCATCTTGTTTTCAGAAAAAAAAATTCTGCATTCTACCCTCCAAAGTCATGGCTAACTGTGATATTGAGTATATCTTGATGGAAATATAGAGCTGTCCAGGAAGTGTGTCATCCCAGAAGTCTGGGTGAGGCAACAGGAACTTCCTGGTGTGGCAAGATAGTAGCAAGGCTGGGCCCCAAACCCTTGCAAGGGCAGTAGGAATACATGGGTCTGTCCAGGGCCTCCAATCAGTGTTCCCTCTGAGGTGTGTGGCATGCACAGCTGAGTATGCCACACACCTTAGAGGGAACGCTGCCTGAAATTACTTATTATTTTCATTCACAGCTTGAATAATGAAACAGACAGTACAATTATAAAAATTGTGGATGACAACAGCCTGAGAAGGATGGCAGTCACTTAGGAAGAAAGGTATAGAAATGAAAATGACCTTGATATATTGGGGAAAAGATCAGAAATCAATACATCAGAATTTGAGGGAGGCAAGCATGCAAAGTACCACTGTAAGAACTACACACATTAAAAATGAGGAATTAATGGCTAGGCAATAGAATGGTTAGAAGTTGTGGAGGATCACAGGTTGGGCCACAAGTCAACAACTCAAATCTGTTGCAAAAAAAGCAAAACAAAACAAGACAAACAAACAAACAAAAACAAAAAAAAGAAGAAGAAAAGGAAAACCTCATTTTGAGGCCAGGATAAGAGGTTATCAACTACATGCACAGGTCCACTGAAAGAAAAAAGAATCTCTCTACATTTAGGTAAGATTTAACACCCTGAGATCTTTGGAGTCATGTGGAATGATCGTCTGCACAATAGATAGAAGATTGTCAGTATGAGCTTATGTGCACAGGGCAGTTAGTTCAAAATTTGTTAGGATACGAGTTTACAGTAGAGTAGTCACTGCTGCAGTGATTCCCAAAGGATGTGCCATGGCAAACTTCTGCTGCTGTAATGGCATGCTAATGTGCTGTGAAAAATAATACTTTTCTTTCTTTTTTTGTATTTTAAAGTGGGGGGCACAGCATCTGTGCAGAGCAGGGGGCAGCACATTATGGTGTGGCTGTGTCTCTGGGATTCAGAAAGGGCATGGCAGCAGCAATCTGCAGATGTCCCATCCCAGCACAGCTCTCCAGCAGCTGGAAGCTGCATGCATGCTGCAGCTGGGAGTAGGAAGCTGAGGGAGTTGGCAGCATCGTCTGCAAACTCCACACTGTGCCTGCACCTTGGGGACATGGCCTCACCATGTATGTACCTGGGCACTCACCACCCCACTCTGCTGTGCTCTGCTATGCATGCTCTCTGTGTCCTTCCCAGGTCCAGCAGATTACAGGCAGCTGGGAACCTTCTCAATCAACCTGATACTGCAGCCCCCAGGAAGGGCTTTCCTCCCACCCATGCCACAACTGCTTCTCCCAGCCCTCACACTCTCTGGCTGTGGTGCCCATGCAGTCGCTGAGGTTCTGTGCCAGAACCATAGATCCACAAGCTGCATTTGCAGCACTGCTGCTGCTTTTCTCAGCTCCCGTTTTTGAGTGTAAGAGTGAAATGTGCTGCCAATTTTAATTGAGAAGAAAAAGAGTTCCCTAGGTATCAAACTTTTGGGAAATACTGTGCAGAGGGTACCCCACCTCCCTTTCAGCTCTTGGGAGAGATGTCATGAAGCCTACCTTATTTTATCATTTGTGTATGCCACTTTCTGAAAATGAGATTTGTGTCCAATACCATGTTTATCCATTTGTTTCTTAGATGCTCAGAGTGCCTTAAAATAAAAATAAAAAAAACCCTGTTATAAATAAAGATAAAAATATTAAAATAAAATCATATGTAATAGAACAGGCAATGCCCCAACATGCTGAAGGCATGCCCTGTCTTAGGCATGCTTGTTAACACATACTCAGGCCACTCAAAGGCAACTACATTGCTTCATTTCCCAAGTGTGGCATGCAATTGGTAAAGACCTTAGCATGAAACCAGAAGGGCTGCTCATGGAGGAGTGGGAGCTTGTGTGTATAGTACAAGAGAGACCATAGACATGCCCTTATCATGCAAATGATCATGTGAGGAGTTACTTTATAACAGCTCGGATAAACCAGTAACTTGCCCATTATTTTAAAAATTGTTAAAACTAACAACTACAACAAACCACTCTAACATTCTTAAAAATTCTATTTGATGCATGTCCAACAGTTTTATAATCCTTAAATATTGTCTGAGGTACTATGCTATGCTCTTCATAATGAACTAGCATCTACCTTTATGCTAAACTAAACACAAATGGCTTGATAATCTTTTTACTACTATGTGAAAAGATTTTACTTATAAAAGTTTTGGAGCTATAAGAGTTAATGGATTTGGATGGGTACAGATGACTGATTACCAGACCTTAATTATGTTGAATCATCAAGTTGAAATGTACAATAGATTCTTTTTAGGGCTGTGCGAAGCTTTGGTCCCTGATTCAATTTGGTGGAGAACTGGCCTGATTCAGTGGCCAAATTTCTGAATCTGAATCAAATCAGAGGACCGTTTAATCTGTCTGAATCAAATCTGAACCCTCAGAATCGATTCGGAGAGATTCCGCCATTCGGACATAGACACAGCTTTAACTGTTTTTTCTACATACCTCTAGGTAGCAGTTGGCTCATGAATGCTGTGATGCTGGGACACATGGAGTGTCCCACAGAGGTGCATAATGAAGCTCTCCAGAGTGCTTAGTAGCAGACCTGGAAGTGGACCAGAAGCACTTCTGGTCTACTTCCGGGTCTGCTGGAGAGCATGCTGCCCACCTCCACACACCCCCTCTGGCTCAGCAACTGGTGCCTCTTGGGTCTGGGGGGGCACCTGGAGTCCCCCTGCAGCTGATTGCCAAGCTGGGAGGTCATGGGGGGGGCGCCCTGCACACTTCCAGGTCTGCTGCTGAGCATGTGCCTTGCCCCCCCCTTCTGTGGGATGCTCCATCTGCCTTAACATCACAGTGTTCATGAGCCATGCCTGGTACCTCAAGGTATGTAGAAAAAACTTTTAAAGCTGTGTCTATGTCCAAATAGCTGATTCTCTGAATCAGCATCAAATCTTCAGATTCAGCCAAATCAAATCGGGGACAGTAATCCGGATCAACGAATCGAATCACTGTCCCTGATTTGGGCTGAATTCGAATCTGAATCAAATAGAGCATATTTTGCACACCCCTAAGTCTTTCCCCCATATCTAAAGCTTGTATTTGTCACTGAAATAATTTTTAAAAAGAGAGAGGAAGTTTTTGGGTCAAATGAACAGGGACTTCCATATTATACAGCTTACCATAATATTATTATTTTAACTGATTTTAGAGTATACAGGACTATTTGATAGCTATGGTTTCCTAAACATTTCAACTGATGCCACCCCAAAGTCATAGACAGAAAAGAGATTACAGAATAATATTAATTAATAAAGAACTGGAAGAAGAATGAATTCCTAAAACCTGCTAACTTTATTATTGGATACATTCCACTTGGAAATATTTGGAAAATTCTCTCCCCCATTGTCTAAAACTAATCTTATTTTCCTAGGTATGTTTTAAATGACAGTCTCTTAAAATTGTGATTTAAAAAAGGACTTAAGCTTTTAAATCACATTAAAAGACCAACTGCAGATCATAGATTCACAGTGAATTTCATCATGAATATAAGTGGAACTGATCTTTCTGTCCTCAGGGATATGACTATATATACTATCCCTGTAACAGAAGTATTGAGAAAAGAAGGAATTGTCTGTGGAAGAAGGAAAAAAAGACTGAATAATATGTAGGTTTGCTAAGTATGGATTAAATATTTATGACAGAATCAGTACACTAAAAAAGTAGTGATTACCTTAGCAGGATGGCATAGCTTCTCTGGCACCAACCATGTTTGATCTGCCTTTAGGCAATTTTAATAGTAATTTAAAAGTACTCAGTGCTCATCACTTTATGGCAGGCACTCATTTCAAGACATTACATAAAATGATATGAAGCTTTTAAATCCTCATCTCAAAATACAGTTCTGCTTAAGCATTTATAGTGGCAGACCTCTCCAATTTGTAAAACACGGGGCTCAGATGAAAACAACTTATACAGTGCCCTTTTCCCATGATAGGTTACTTACCTATTTACCCTGTGGGTACAGGAATATATTCCTCAATTTAATAAATAGTTTAATCATAATTTTATCTTATTTTATACCAGTTAAATTGCTTTAACATTGATAGGCTTGTGTGGAAAGGCTATATCAAATCCAGCACTTTATGGAACAAAGGAAACTCAAAAGCACTCACAATGTACCTATGAGAAATTCTTTTATGAGGATTTATTAATTAATTGCCACCCCCTATTTTAGGTTCATGTGTTGGGCCTTTATCATCAGTGGGATTTTCTGCATGTGGAAGTGTTGAGAAGTGTGTCTGATTGAAGAACCTGAGTTTTAGTTGTCAACATGATTCTTTTAAGAAACTTAAGACACTGAAGAATAGATACTTCAGCTATTAGTACCTGCAGCTCCACTGTTGGATAAATGTGGACCTTAAAAAACCATTGACTTTTCTTTGACAAAACCCAGACTACTGCTACATGACATTATTGTTCATTTGCAGATCTGTGTTTTGACAGTAAAACAAGGTGTGCAGAAAATTCAAGTCAATTTAGGCTCACTCAATCCAAAATCACCCTGAATCCAAAATATGAATAGTAACATCCAATTTGTTATCCCAGCCTTGTTGCTCCAGATGCTTATGAAGATGATGTGGTTATAATAATTTAATCATAGCAAATTCCAAAGCCAGTGTCAGTGCAGAAGCCTAATAAGAAAGCCATATTTCTTTTCCAACAGCTTTCTTTCCTTTTGTTCTTTATTCCATTCTTTTTCTGTTTTTGACTAGTCTCATAAATTATTCCATTAATGCAATCAAAATTACATTATATATAATAATCTTAGGAGGGACAATTATGGGAATGGAAATGAAAAGGCCCCAGAAAAGATGTGGATTACCAGAGAGAAGCTGTAAAGAGCGTAATTTTGGTGATCTATTTAACAAAACGAAAATGTTTTTTCTCTTACTGAAAGCACTTTTTCCCCCCTTTTTTCTTTTCCTTTTCTCTCTCTCTCTCCCTCTCTTTCTTTTACTCCCATAAATGCTTTTAAGACTTTCTTTGGAAAACCCGTCATTTTCAAAGTACCCTTAAGAGCATGTAATCCTTACATAATTTGAAAAAAAATTGCACTTTTCTAAAATAATGGCAATTTTCTAGATAACTAGTTTATACAATAAAGAAATGCCTCAGACTTACTTTGAAAAGGGTAATGCAGTGCAGATGGATACTCTGTTACACACTTTGGAAGGAGTATATTGCCAGCAAAAATAGAAAAAAAAAGATTAATGTGCATTAGAGAGTAATCAATACTCCTATCAGGAAAAAGGTAGAAAGCTTCCTAATATCTGAAGTCTGAATACAGTTGGGAAGAAAATGTAGTGTTATAGACCAAAGCTTTCTAAGACTTCCCAAAAGAGAATATCTGAGTGATAAATAGGTGTCTTGGTATTCTTAAAGATGATATGCAGTACAAATGAAGCCAACAAAAGAAAAGTGGGAACTTAATGCAAAACCCACTGAAATTAACAGAAAGACTCATGTTGATTTCAGTGAAGTTTAGATTAGGTCCAGAATAGAGCTTGAACCTGGCCTGCCATAAAAACTGAATGACTAGTTTGGACCAAACAAATTGTTCAAGCTTTTTAACATTTTAATTACTTGAGCAGACTGCAGTTTTCCCAGGTGTTTTCATTATCTAAATTGTTCACTGAATGATACGTGCAAATAATTTTGGTCTGTAGCTGGTTGTCTAAAAGAGCTTCTTATTAAGATGCTAGGCCCACAGGTCTAGTTTTCTTCAGGAACAAGAAAAATAATATACAACCAGAGGAAAGAGGATGGAAGAGAGGAGGGCAAATTCATTGATTATTCTAAAACAGGCAATAGGCTGTTACCCTGAGTGTCATATTCAGATGGAAGCAATTTACTGATCACAATTTTAAAGGTAAGAATTAGGCAATAATTCCCTTACTGGAGGTTACTTCTTTCATGCTCGTCACATATTTAACAGCCTAACACAGCAGGACAAATTCCTTTCTTCAAAAAGCAAGAGGTATTTTCTTTAATTATTTGAACACCTCTATTACACTCATGGAAGACAAGTAATAATGTCCCTGGCTTTTTCAGAGGCCAAGATTGGGGAACTCATGAATCAAGGATTGCTTTCAAATTAAAATTGACATTAAAATAATAGATTTGTTTCAGCAAAAAAAGTTACAGACACATGGTCCATACTGACACCTGAGGACCAGTCCTCCATCACATTAATCCATTTAGGCCTTGTGGTAGCTCCATTGTACTAGTCTAAAAGTTTTGTGACAGAGTAAGGAATTAGGCTTCCAATTTAAGTCTGTACAGCTGTCTTAGACTTGTGTTGGCCAGTAACTGAGGAGTGCAGAACTTTAAATGGACAGTATGTACAAACCCAACTGTGTGTTAATGTTGCCCTGAGGGGTCAGGCCAATGCTCAGGATCT
>NW_017729024.1:38294626-38294876 GCF_001723915.1 Gavialis gangeticus | reverse complement strand
GAATGAATATGAGTCACCAATGCAATGAAGCAATAGGCACAGCCAACTGCATCCTGTCATGCATCAACAGGGGCATTATTAACAGGTCCAGACAGGTCTTGCTCCCCCTCTATGCGGCGCTGATCAGGCCCCAGCAGGAGTACTGCATCCAGTTCTGCACGCCACACTTCGGGAGGGATGTGGAGAACCTGGAGAGGGTCCAGAGGAGAGCCACTCGTATGGTTGGGGGCCTCCGTGGCCAGCCCTATGA
>NW_017729024.1:38283316-38289626 GCF_001723915.1 Gavialis gangeticus | reverse complement strand
TGGGGAAAGTCTGTTCACCAGGGCCCCCCTTGGAGTCACCAGGAACAATGGCCACAAGCTGAGGGAGGATAGGTTTAGGTTAGATATTAAGAAGAACTACTTCACTGTAAGAGTGGCCAGAGCCTAGAATAGACTTCTCAGAGAGGTGGTGCTCTCACCTTCCCTGGAAATCTTCAAGAGGAGACTGGATAGGGACCTGGCTGGGGTCTTATGACCCCTGCCACCCCCCAGTGCTCCTTCCTGCCCATGGCAGGGGGTCAGACTAGATGATCTGTTTAGGTCCCTTCCAACTCATTGATTCTATGATTCTATGACACAAGTGAGTTCCTAAGTTGGGTATTGTGATATGTGTGTATGTATGTATGTGCTTGGTGTACTTGGGATACCTGGGGAAAGGTTAAGGTAAGGAAGTAGAAGTATAGGGAGTGAAAGTTGCTGAAAATGAAAGTCACCAGGACCGGGGTTAGAACCTGTAGACTAGAGGGGCCTGGGCTGAAGAACTGGGGCTTGGGTGTAACTTTAGGTTAATTGATCTTAATTGATTAAAAGACAATGCTCAAAGCCTGCAGATCAGGGAAGCGATGCTGGCTCAGAGTCTGGGACTGGACCCAGAGCTACGGGGGAGCTGAAAAGGTAGGTGGGGAGAGGGAAAATGGGACTAAGGGAAAGTGTGGGTGTTAAAGAGGGGCTCTGGGTGTGGGGAGCCAGAAGATGGCTCCGGGGCAGCTAGAGAAGTTGCAGGGAGCAGCAGTAGGTACTGGGAGTTGGAGAAAAGCTCCAGCTGCTGGAGAAAACTGCAAGACAACCACGAGGAGCTGGGAAGCTGCAGGGGGAGAGGGGGGATGTTGACAGAAGGTGTGAGGGAAGCCTGAAAACAGAGAGATGGACAGCAGAAAATAACAGAAAAAGAAGCCAGTGGCAGGGCAGCAGGAAAGCAGAGAAAGGCAGCAGAAAGTCACAGGGAAAAGGCAGCAGGAGCAGGGGAGGCTGAGAGGTAGCAGAGACAGCAGGAAAGCAAGGAGAGGCTGACAGGTGGCAGAAAAGGGGAGATGGAATTGGGAGGAGATGAGGGAACTAGCAGAGAGAGTGGGGACTGGAGCTGGGAGAGAGAGAGAGAGAGAGAGAGAACGAGGCTGGAATTTAAGATAGGAAAGGGACTGGGATTCAGGAAAACATGACCCAACTCGTGGTTGCAAATGACAGTGGTATTATTGAACAGGGGAGGTGGTGACACAATGTCTTTTTGGTTCCCTTGCACCCACACACACACACGCATGCACACACAATGGCAGCAGGGGTTAAAGAGGCTTGGTGCAGGGGCTGAAGTCCACTGAAGTCCAGGAGGAGAGAGAGACAGACAGAGTCCAAACTGTAGGAGGAGGTGTGCAGGTACAATCTACTTATTCCAGGCTGGAAGTTGATCCTTGATGGCCAGTCGGGGTCTCCTTCAGCTCGTTGTCCAGAGGGGGTCGCTGGCATGGCCTCTGGGGTGGATAGGTGATGTGAAGCTGGTCTGGTCTGGATGGAAATGGCATTCCCACTGGGTCTGTCTTCACTGCCCCTTTTTATAGGGGCAGACCTTGCGTGACCCTAGTGACAGGAGGCATGCCCAGGCAAGGGTCAGCCCCTGGCATACTGAGTATGTGTGCTCCATGCAGGGATGTGCAGTTTTGGATGTCTGTAATGGTGAGAGTTGCTGGTTCTGCAGGGTCTTTTGTCTTTCAAATGCTGGTCTTGTCTCTGTTCCTGGGTGAGTTCCGTGGTTCCTGGATGAATCAATGCGAGGTGATGGACAGATGTCTCCTGACTAGGGCTGGGACATCACATCCTGCCCCCGGGGGCTACCCGTTGCTGGGGTAGGGACAATGTCCCTCTGCCATGGCAGCAGGGAGCTTGTGGCTCTGGCTCCCCAATCAGGGGTAGGGGACTTGGAAAGAGCTGCAGGGGAGGAGCAGATCCCAGGCCCCTGCCTCAATCTGCCAGTAGGGCAGCTAGCAGCTAGCTGACTGTTAGCTGCCCCACTGGCAGATAGGAGAAGTGGGCTGGAGCCTACCCCAACCCTGCAACTCTTTCCAAGCCCTGTGGCTCGATCACCTGATTGGGGAATAGAGTCGATATCTGCCCCTGACCAGGACACTTCCCAGGCCCTGCCCTGCATGCAAAGCAGAGGCTGGTTAGCTTGTTTCCCACTTAGCTCCACAAGTGCAGAGGTGGGTGTGTAACAGGCTGTGGAGCATGTTTCCCACTCAGCTCCATGAGCACAGAGCTGGGTGGGGAACCGGCTGGGGAGCTTGTTCCCCATTCAGCTCTGTGAGTGTGGAGCTGAGTGGGGAACAGGATCCCCAGTTGCTGGGTGGGGAACAGAATACACCAGCTCTGCACTGTGGGGCTGGTACTAGGAGGCCTTTATCTCCCGGTGACAGCTCCACAGTCATGGGGCCAGTGCTGGGAGACACTTATCTCCCAATGACAGTTCTGTGACCACAGACCACTGGGAGATCCAGGCTTCCAGCACCAGTCCTGTGATTGTGGACTGGCTCTCTTAGCCCCTCATTCCCTGATCATGATGGCAGATCTAGGGCTGGATGATGAGCATCTCCCAGCTAACCCCTGCTCTCCAATCATGCTCTTGGAGCAGGGGCCTTGGAGCTCCTTGCTGCTGAGGCTGGGGTACATAGTCCCTGCCTATGTTCCAGCAGTGGAGCCCACCCTGGCAGCAAGCAGCTCTTGGGGTCAGGAAGCAATCTCCTGCCCACTAGTGGATGGCTGACTGGGAGCAGATTTGCTCCCGGTCAGGCATCTACACAAGCACTACTGGACCGTTAAGAATCAAAAGTAAGTTTGCTAATTGCATTTGCAGGTAGCAAATTTACTTGCGATTAGTGAGGTGTACTGCATAGTAAGCACGTGCATGTGTAGACAGATGCACATGCTTACTGTGAAGTAAACTACACTACTGTACAGTTAAGTATCTCATGTACACATGTGCCCAGGGACAATTTGTGGGCCTAATCCAGATCAGCCCTGGATCCAGAATGTAGGGCTAGGCTAACAGATGTCTTATGCTGCTCACACCCTAGACTGGTGCCACACACTGCATACATTGCAGGGGGCTGGGGCTGGTACATACTGCATGAAGGTTTAGTCCGGGACCTGGAGAAGCACTGTGGGATGAATCATAGGACTCTGTTGCCTGGATCCAGTGCATGGGCCATATTTTTGACACCCTTGGCATAATATACAGATTTCCTTTGCTTTATGTGTGTTCTGTATGTGCAAATTTGCTCTTACGTGATGAACCTTTTTATACCAAATAATCATTATATATGAGGTAAATTAACTTCTTTGCAATCAGTGTGGTGGAAGCCCACGGTCAGCTGCTTTATGCAGTGCATTGTGAGAGTGACACATGCCAAAATATAGTCTCCTGTGTGGATCTGGGCTCCTCACTTGTCTGTGACACGTTTTTGTAGTTGTCCATCCCCATTATAGTAACATTCACCACAACCCTGTGCTTGTGTGTACTGTCTGTGGTTAGTGAGTACCAAAATTGTCTTTTGAAAGTTGTAGAAATGGGCCTGGGGGTTAGTACAGTTGAGGTCTTGAAACGTATCCCTATTTGTTACACTGTAAAGTGGGTTCCCTTTATGCAAATTCGAGTTATGTGCCATTTTCCAGGAAGGCATGTACAGCATAAAGCGAGGGAAATCTGTATATGTTCCATATTTTAGAAGTAATATAATATCAATAGATTTGGGGAAAATATTTTACAAAAAATGTAACTAATAAGAAGATGAACAGAACTCACTATATTTCAGGAGCATGCTGGAATCCTGAAACATAATTTTTAATATAAGCAAGGGAACTCACAAACCTTTTAAAATGTAAAACTACCACAGTAGTTTTGTGCTGAGAGACTGACAAGTTAAGACAAATTAGAAAGCTATGTCATTGATCTTATTGGGGGAGCTTAATATTTGATAAGCTATAAATCAGGAGTGACAAATTTCAGGGTACCTGGAGGTGCACTCTCAAATAAATTAAAAGACATACTTGAAAAAACATGCATAAGCAAGATGTGGCACATAGTAAAAAATCTTGTTTCTGTTCATTTAATTTTTATTTAGGTTTTTTTAACATAAAATGTTCAACTTTAATATTATTTGCAGATATCAAATTGACTCTTCTTGTTTTGAAAACGTTGAGGTGGGATGATTCAACTTTTTAAGAACATTTCCCAGTTTGTCTTCCTGAAATTAATAAAAATATTCTCTGTGTATTAAACATTGTGAAATCCCAGCCATAATAAAGTAAATGGAAGTTCTATTACTGTTTCAGAGTCAACATCTTTCACTGATTATACCAAACTTTATTGTTAAAAAAATACAGTTAAAACAAGGCGGTTATTTCTTAACAGTTTCTTGGGAGGTGTTTAAAAATACCCAAAATACCTCTCGTTAACAGTGAAAAGAAATGAAAAATCAAAATGAAAAATAAAACTCATTGAAAAAAATATTTCATTGTAAAATAATAGTTCCTTTTGAAACAGAATTTTTTAATTAAAAAAATTATACTGTTGAAAAAAATCCTTAGAAATGACTTGGATGGCTAATCCAACATGTCAAAGAGTAACCACAACATTACATTTTTTCCATTGTAGTTTTTATCAAGGATTTTTTAAATAAATTTTGAAACTAATAAATAGCTTTGCATGTTTTTGTAAAATAAAATAGACCTTTGAGGATTTAAAACAATATATTAGACATATTTAACTAGATAATTTGGGGCACAAATGCCTGCTTGGAGATCAGATGACAAAGCAGAGTGTGGTTCCAAGAGTCATCTTCCACTTTACCTTGGCTACCAAAGGGGATGTAGTCTGAATGAGCTTTGCCTACCTGGCTGTGCCGGCTGCTATGTTGAGGGATGGTGTCATGTCTCACTCCGTCTATCTAGTGATGATGAGGTGGTGGAGCCAATTGCTTTTGCTGAAACTTCTGTCACATATGTTTCTTCATTTTTCTATTTCCCCTTTTTTATTCAAAACATACATGCAACTTGCTGGACCAGAAATATATAAAGTAGTTATAAAATTCTGATGTGTACTAATATGCTAGTATTTTGCACCTGATTTTATTTATTTATTTTTATTAACCTAAATTGGGGGCAACTTTCCATCTTCCATTCTACCCAGGGTAGAAAATCTCTCTTGTACTTTCACAGACCATTACGTGTAATCATATAGCACAACAGTAGCACATCTACAGGAGGATGAGCTGGAACAAAGATAGGGGCACTAGCCCCAGGTGCCAATTTGGGAGTGGGAGGGAGAGCTTCAGGGAGAGCAGCTTATACGCTGCTGCAGCTGCCATGCCCATGTGCTGTTGCTACCCAGGATGCAGAGCCACCCAGCTACTCCTCTGCAGTACAACAGTAATCAGACCCAAGAAAATTCTGAATATATGTTGGTTTTACTTTGTGTGTCTTAAAACCGTCAGGAAGAGTTGGAGAAATTCAGCTGAGAGATGAGAGACATAAGACTCTTCTGAGCATGCTATTAAGCTAACATACTGCAAGATTTTCCAGCCATTTGCTTGACACTTAGGAATCATTTAAAAAGGACATTTTCTGCTGTCTTTTATGATAACCTCAGCAAAATGTTCACCATCCAAAAATCTGATGTCAAAGATGTAAAATAAAGTCCAATAACTAAAGGATTACATTCAACAGGGGAGAAACGAACTGGCAAAAAATGCTGAATGGTTCTAACATGACTGTTCTTTTCCATAATGCCTTCTTCCTCCCATTGTAGTACTAAAGTGAACCAGCCGTTGTAGTATATCTGGAAGGATAAAGTAACATCAGTTCAACAGTGCACAGATGCCAACAGTCTTTAAATGACTATTAAGGAACGAAAGTCTTGAAATCCACATACTCAATTGCACATACTCCTATGCAATCAATAGAAGTTTCACAGTGCTACTACCTCCATTAGTGGTTCTCAATCATATTAGACTGAAGGCACCTATTCCAAAACTTTTCAGAATTTAGTGGCACCACATTAAAAAATGAATACCAATATATTATATTATAAACATTATATTATCAATTAATATGCTATTAAATGATTAGATAACTATCATTATATTCACCTCAACGGTGCCACAGCCATGAGGAATTGTGTCATGTGTAGGGATCCTGGTTTTCTTTGATTTAAAAAAATCCCGAATTTTTGGTTTAAGAAAAGTAACCCCAAATCCACATTTTTCCGTGATTAAAATGAACCATCACTAATATATATATATATATA
>NW_017729024.1:38274252-38283228 GCF_001723915.1 Gavialis gangeticus | reverse complement strand
GCGAGCAGGGTTTTCTCCGCTTTCAACACCGCTCCAGTTTTCGGATTCAAAACAAAGTAACCCCAAATCCACATTGTTCGGTCACTGAAATGAAACAGCGCTGACATCTAAATATAGATATCTATACAGTGATTTTTTTTTTTTTTTTAAAGAGGAACCCAACATCCACATTTTTTTTTGTGATGAAAATCTCTATATATTAGTGGTGTTTCATTTTAAATCACAGAAAAATGTGGTTTTGGGGCTACTTTTTTTAAACCAAAAATTGGGGATTTTTTTAAATCAGAGAAAACCAGGTCATGTATCTCCTGCAGAGTCAAATTAGGAAGTGGTCTGACTCTGCATGGTATCTCCTGGAAAGGGAGGCACTGAAGGCAGCAATTGTCCTATGTGCCTCTCTTCTCAGCAGGCCCATTGAAGCTGAATGGAGAAGTGGCTATTATGGAAAGGTGCATCAGCCTGCATTACATTATGTAGGCAGGTGCATCCTCTGCTCTACCGCTCTTTCCAGTTTGACTCTGATGTGTCTACTAGAAACAAAAGCACATGAGGCAGTTTCACCCCATGGTGGTGGCAGCCTGGATATAGATGCCATTGCCTCCAGGTACAACTGCCCCACATGCCTCCATTTTTAAGAGGCATATTGGAGCCAAACTGGGAAAAGCTGTAGCAGAAACAGAACACGTGCCTACATAATGTAATGTAGACATACAAGCATTTCTGTTGCTGCCGGTTCTGTTTGGCTATAACATATCTCCTGAAAAGAGAAGTGCACAGAGCAATTTCACCCACTGCAGCACCCCTGGCAGATTCTTGTGTAGTTCACCAGCTGGTGAAACCAAATAAATTGAATCTCCCAAGTATTAGCACACAAATATAAGCATGAATATCCTGTTTGCTAACTACTCAAACCATAACAAGTCATGTGTTTAAAATGTGCTTTTATTATTTTAAATGAAGTAATCATGAAAGAGCTATTACTGTAACATGGCCATTTTTTAATTGGAAATTGTTGTTGTCCTTCAAACTAAAAATTGCTGGTCAAAAAACTAGGCCAGATTCTGATCTTATTTGTAGCACTGTACTTCCGAAGCAAGTTGATGTAAGACTGGAGCTTACAGAGATTACATTATGTCCCCCTCCTTTTAAAAACAAAAATATTTTCAAGGCTTTCCATAATCAAATAGGCAAGCTTGTCTTTCATCGTGCTGTTCTTCCTCACCAATTTTGCTTAAAAACAATTTATCTCATTCTGCTGCAGCTTTTCTATACTTTATTCTATAACATATGCTATGAAAGGCAAAACCTTTATGGAAGGATCTACAAAATGTCCATTGCTCCAACCTCTTTTAAGCATTTCCTGTTGATCTCTGTCTTCCCTGAGGGATATTAAAAAAATACCTGACAAAGAGCCATATTGTGGAGGCTTTGAGTTGCTGACAGTCATGTATCTAGTCTAGTTGGCCTCCCAGGCACTACTAAATATAAGTTGCTCTTTAGAGTGAATAACGAGTCTACATTCTGCTCCCTGTCATTTACTCATTTTGAGCTAAAATCTACCTGCTTTACAGATACCAAGTAGTACCTCTCTGCATTTAAGTGGTATCTCTCATGGATTACAGCTTTAGAGAGAGTAAGGATGACAGAATTTGTCCATCAATTCACTTAATGCTAGATTCTGCATTCCAGGCTAGCCCTGGGCCAAGTCATTGCATATGGGCATTTTCATGGAACATGAACTCTCACTGCAGGAGTTACTTTGATTTATATGCACTTCTGATTACCAAGTGCTCCTGTGCTCCCTTTATTATTTCATGTCATCAGCAAATTACTCTCCTTTCCACTCCTGCCTATATGTAACTTAAAGCAGTGACCAATCTTTGAAGAGCCAATGGAGTTGGGTAAGAGACTTCTATAAACAACTTGTCCCAGTCACTGTGTGTATCACATTAAGTTCTGCATGAGGCACTCTGCAGTGCTGGGGAAATGGGTGAATGATTGGGAAGAGTGAGGGAAAAATTGTGGAGGCTAAGATTTACTGGGGAAGATCAAGTGAAGGAGGCTGAATGGTGAGGAAAGAATAGGAACTTAGACAGGAAACTTCAATGGAGCTTTAAGGAAACTGATATAAGAGCACATGCTCACCCACACCCAGATCCATGGCTGTCCATTGCAGATCAGCAAGCATTCCAAATCCTACGAAAATGGCACCATAGTTTCTTGGAGTCCATGCCAGAAGTCATGCCTAAAACAGAGCCTGATCGAAAATGCTGGAGTATGTGCTTAGGACCATTTTGAGTTGGTGGACATTAGAAATGTTTCAAGCAGCTTGAAACACCTTTGAAACATTTCAGAAGGCTAGCATACAAATATACACATGGTATAAACTGTACTTAAATGGAGAAAAAAATGTATTTGGAGGGAAATGGTACTATTTCAGACTGTTTAATTTGGAACAGTGTGTATGGTATGTCAGTCCTCAACACATCATACAATAAAGCACATACCCACACCTCACTGACAGTCCTACTGACAGTCTCCCTAAACCCTGGGTGCTTCTGCTGCTGCTACCACCCTGAAAACTACTGGCACTCGGCTATTATTGAAATTTTGAGACACTACATCCCCTTCCCCTCAGTACCAGGAGATTGGTGGTTCAGCCTTTTCCCTCCCTCCCCACACTGTAATCAGGGTTCTTGCTTCCCAACTCCAATCCCTGAAAACTTCTCTGCATCTGATCTCCAGTGGGGTGTCTCCAGCTTCTGAGTTCCAGCCTGGGGGCCTGCACTGGGAGCATGAAGGCCCAGTAGATAGGAAAGTGCTCACTGTCAGCTGAAATGCTTCATTTTTTATGCATTTCAAACCTGTCTCCACCCTAACACAGGTACTTTAGCTAATTTCCAGAATTTGGTGAGTGGATGGAGTTGCTTCACAGTTGTCCTGGATGTTACCTGGAACTCATCTCCAGACTCACCAGTGACTTCCCTATCTACTGGAAGACTGTCATACTCATATTGAGGGGCTGCTGACAATGGTGCCTGGAAGCAGGATAGATAAGCCCCTGCCTTACTTAAATCTAAGATCTTAGACTCTTCTGAAAATCCCAGCCTTAAAATCTAGGCCAAATATTTATCTTTTATACACACTTTAAGGCAGCAGGCACCTTGTTACTGTTTGTACAGAAATTAACAAAACATAGTCTTTGCCAAAAGTTGTGGCCTATATAGAGGCTAGAGCAGAGGTTCACAACATTTTTATTATTGTGTACTCCCTTCCATATTTACCCCTGTACCCCTACCAGCATATCTTTTATATTTTAACCCCTTAAATGTCAATTATAATTATTATAATGAAAATTAAATCTTCCATTACACAATTTCTCCTGGGGACCCCCCAGAGATATCTTGCATACCTCCAGGGGTATGCATACCACAGTTTGGGAACCCCTGGGCTAGAGCAATGCATGTAACAAAAACAACCACCCTGATGTTTACATTCATTGTAATTTTGTATAGATTCATAGATGCAAGGTTTGGAAGGGACCTCACCAGATCATCGGGTCTGACCCCCTGCTCTGGACAGGAAAGAGTGCTGGGGTCAGATGACCCCAGGCAGATGCCTATCCAGCCTTCTCTTAAAGACCCTCAAGGTAGAAGAGAGCACCACCTACCTTGGAAGCCCATTCCACATTTTGGCCACCCGTACCCTGAAGAAGTTTTTCCTGATATCTAGCCTAAATCTGCTCTCTGTCAGTTTGTGACCATTGTTCCTTGTTAACCAAAGAGGCGCCATGGTGAACAGAGCATCTCCAATCCCTTGCTGCGTCCCCCTAATTATTTTTGTAGGAGACCATAAGCCTTCTCTTGCGGACCAGGTTCCTCATACAGCTTGTCCTGTAATCCCCTAACCATATGAGTGGCCCTCCTCTCAGCCCTCCTCTGGACCCTCTCAAATCTATCAACATCTTTCTTGAAGTACGGTGCCCAAAACTGGACACAGTCTGGCCAATGCTGCATAGAGGGGAAGTATCACCCATGCATCTGCTGATGCATGATAAAGTGAGGTCAGCTTTGCTGATGATTTCATCACACTGATGACTCATGTTCATCTTGGAGTCCACTGTGGCTCCAAGATCCCTTTCCACAGCTGTGCTGCTGAGAGGGTCACTTTCCAGCCAGTAGGTGTGCTGGATATTTTTGTACCCTAGGTGCAGCACTGTGCACTTGTCTTTGTTGTACTGCATCCTATTGTGTACTGCCCACTTTTCTAACCTGTCCAGGTCTGCCTGCAATCATTTCCTACCCTCCAGAGCGTGAAGTTCACTGCACAATTTAGTATCATCTGCAAACTTGGACAGAATACACTTCACACCCACATCCAAATCACTGATAAAGATATTGAAGAGTACAGGTCCAAGACCCAAGCCCTGTGGGACCCCACTACCTACATCCTTCTAGGTCGATACCGACTCATCTACTACTATGCTCTGGATATGACTGGTAAGTCAATTTGTCATCCACCAGACCATGTAAACATCTATGTCACAGCCTCTTAATTTATTTATGTGAATGAGATGAGATACCATATCGAAGGTCTTGTTAAAATCCAAGAAAATGACATCCACCTCTACTCCTGCATCTAAGCATTTTGTGACTCTGTCATAAAACAAAACCAGATTGGTTAGGCATGATCTCCCTGCTAAGAATCCATGCTGGTTTCCCTGTTGCATTATTTTTCCTGCCAGACTCCCACAAATATGATCCTTCGTAATATTTTCAAAGACCTTGCCAAGGATGGAAGTGAGACTGTCTGGCCTATAATTACTCGGATCATCCTTCCTCCACTTCTTGAAAATAAGGACCACATTGGCCCTTTCCCAGTCCTCTGGGACCTGACTTGAGCACCATGAGTGCTCAAACAGCCGTGTCTTCTTTTTTGCCTGTAGGCTCCCCTGGATTTCTCTGTTTAGCCAAGGAAGTTAAGAAATATAATTTAAGAAAACAACACGAGTTTTACAAAATTAATTTACATACATCTTGCATTCTTTTAACATTATTTTTGCTGTGTTAGTGTTTACAGAAGCATTGTTTTAGAACTGCTTATTAGGTGGAGGTACACCATGATACGAAGAATTGATCTTTATGATGTCGTGTAATAGTTGTGGGTTGGAGAATAATGGTGCTGTTTTTGATTTCCCTAAATAAAAAAAACCTCACACTGAATGATTTATTCCTGCACATGAAGTCAGCTCATTCCCCCTCCTTTTTTTGACTGTGGATAGAGGGATTAATTATGCTCTTCCACTTCTGAGCAGATGTGTTAGTATCATGCTTGGTAAATAAGTTTACAGTTGTGTGATATCATAATTGGAATTTAGTAAGCTTTCAACTACCCATGCTTGAATTGAACTCCAGAAGCCTCAAGCAAATTTTCAGACAGCTAATATGGTATAGTGGAAAAATCTAAAAGAATTCCAATATTTAGGAACCCCTAGAAAGATGGTCCTTTTCTCTCTGCCCCTGAGTATTCAATGGTGATATGTATTATGTCCTGTTCTATCAGGCAGGATGGTAGCCAAGGTCACACAACTGGATGCTGAAAACTATTTTTCTGTCTTTCTGCCATGAATAACTACCCAGTAGTCTAGTGTGCTAGCCAGCAGTACCCAGCAGTCCAGAATCAGCATGTTGTAGCCAATCATTATATCACAGTGGATGTCCAGATGAAAAGCATGATACTGTATGTGGCACAGCAGTGGATTAATAATAATAATAAACAAAAAGGCTAATGAGAGTTGAGATTTGTGTCCTGTGCTCTAGTCCTCTCCTCTTCTATGCATGTTGTGCAGGGGAAGCAAGCAAGTTAGCTTTGCCATTTTGAAAATGAGACTTGCACTGGGATAGTGAGATTTCTCACTCTCATCCTCTCAGCTGTCTTCTCAAGTATCCTTTCCTTCCACAACTGATGGGAAGCCAAAAAAAAAAGCATTTTGTTAAAATGAATCATAATTAAGGATAATTAAAAACATTGGGCCAAAATCTGCATGGACATACACTGAATGCAACCCTATTAAAGATTGCATACTGTGCACACTAGTGGTGCATTTGTAGCACTGTTGTCCTAATTTGCATGTTAACACTGGAATGGAAAGATCAGATCATACCACAAAAATTTTCCCAACTGCAGAAAGCACCTTTAAATTCAATTTCTGTTTCCATGTGTTGCAGTTTAAAAGATCAAAATGATAAAATTAATGTTGAGTGAAGTCAACGGGCTGATTTGGAATTTGTGGATAAGAAACTGAATAATCTACCTTCTGTTGAAGTAATTGGACCCCTCCCCCCCCATATTTGGAGTTGGTTTAGAGAAAACAAAACAAAACAAAAATTCATGTCAAACTGACCCGAAATTAGTTTATTCTTCACAGTGCAAAATTAAAAGTCTAAGACACATTTACCCAATGGAAAATTCTAATATTGTGAAATAAACATTTTATCATAAAAATCATTAGAATGGAAAATTCACAAACAGCTCAATAAAGTATTCAGATTTAAAGACGGCTGATATTCCACCAAAGGCCTTTCCAAGATGGAGCCCTCATCACCTACATCAGGGGTGTCAATATCATTTGTCCCTGCGGGTCAGATGAGTGGTGCAGTGTTGGTTCATGTGCCAGCCCAGCCCCACATTTCAAGTGTATGTAGCATGTGCTTGTGTCCTAGAGCAGTAGAACACATACTGAGTGCAGCACAGCTCTGGAGTGACTGTGCTGCATGTGGCAATCACTCCAGATCTTTTGGGGGTGGAAGAGGTGGGCAGTAGGCCTTGGAGCCATGCTGCACAGCCCTGGAGTTGCCACTTCAACCCTGGTGCCCCAGAATGGCCACTGCCTCAGTGCTGTCACTCTGGTGCTATGCTGAATGAAGTGGCTACTCCAGTGCTCTGGGATGTGTGCTGTTGTGGATGCTGTGTGCAGTACATGGGGCCATCCTGTATGACCTGCATGCTGCCTGTGGGTCCCTTCAAGAGACACACAGGCAGAACTGGGGGGTGGATGATACAGCTCTGCAGGGAGGGTGTGACCATGGGCCATATCTTTGACACCTCTGACCTAGGGCATGTTTGGCTAAAATCTCAGCACTTTTATGTGGCATAGATTATTGATACACCTTAACTGTATGTCAGCAAAATCTGTTTTCCTTCTTACTACCATGGGCTTTCCATTTAGAATAAATGTTGGTATAGTTAAAATTTGTTTCAGTTCAAACAAGACAAAATAAAAACTTTCAAAAACCTATCACAGACCAAATGTTTCCCTTTCTCTGAAGCTTAGAGGTGAATTTGACGTTCTGTTTAGTTTATGCAAGTAAACTGACTAAAACCTTTATTTTTCTGAGCACGTGGAAGGCAGACTCAATGACATATTGCACCCAACCCAAAGACTGTACATCTCCAGGGGCTCTCTCACATCAAAGGCTTCCATCTGGCAGATTTCCCATGAGCCATTGATACTGGAAGTACTAGGCCCTGACCCTTGGGGAAGACCACCAGGACTTGGTGAATGTTTTAATGTACAATTGTTTTTTTAACAAAACTCAAGCATTATCCAACAGAACATTATCTAATTGGAAAAGTTCCAGCCAATACTATAGCTGACCTTTCTACCAGAAATGAGTCCATGAGAGCTGGGGACTGCCCTCCTTAAAGACATTTGTGAAAGCCTGTAATGTCTAACACATTACTACGCATTCTCCATCTAACAAGCATGTTTTCATATTTTGTGATAACAATGAAGAAAACATCTGACCAGAAATGAATGAAGGAACATGTTATCAATTCCAAATCAATGTTTTTCAGAACATTTTAATCCAGAAAATATAAACATATACATATCAGCTTTATATTTCTTTTCAGAATTAAAAGAAATGCTGATATTATCAGAATTGTAGTTTAGAATGGCAATTCCAAATGTTAATAAACATGAGGGCTTTAAAGCAAATATTTTTAATTATTAACACAGAGTTTCTATACTATATTAAATATAAGGGAAACTGTGATAACTGACAATATATGTATTATGGTAACATTTGGAAAATGATTTTTTTTTTTAATACAGACCTCTACATGCTTAAATTCCATATGTAATTACTCAATTATGAGGAGCACAACCTAAGAAAAGGACGGTTTTCAGTGTGATTACCAGTTACACATACAACCATCTACTTAAAATAGTGATGAATGTGGTACTTTATTTGTCTATTCAAGTGGAAAGCGCAAACATATTACATTTAAATAAAACTGGGACGAAACATTTACAAAATTATAGACCATGGCTGCATATTTCCTATAATACCTTATCTAATCCATCTCCTTCCATGTTTTGTTTTAGTTACAGCAGTATGTTTTGAAGAGTTTATTCAGTCTAATTTTGAATAAGCCCACTGAAACGAGCTTCAATAAAATTGCTAATTGAACTGTTTGCTGCAAGTAAATTATCATTCAGATTAGCCCCTTTGTTTTTCTTTTTGCAGATCATTCACAAACTAGTCTCTTATGCCAAACAATTAGTCATTTATACTTATTAGATTGTTTATCTAAACAATGTTTAACATGCATTTTATTCTCAAAATGTTCATTTCCAATATTTAGCATTCAATATTCTTGATGTGCAACTGGTATTCTAAGCCACAGTATTGTTCCTGCTCCCAGCTGGATGAAGACCTTTCTGTAGGTTATAAGTAACAATAACAAGAACAAAGATGATGATGAAAGGGGCTAATTTTAAACACACATTTTTTTTGTATCTAGTAGCATAACTTTAGGGTAGGTGGGGAAGCATAAGTAGGACACTAGCTCAGTTACCATCACTACCCATGGCTCAATAATTACTTGTTACACCACTATTTATATCTATATCTATATCTCTCTTGCAATGTACATATTAGGCCTGTGTGAAGTGGCTAGTATTCACTTTGG